>NC_081410.1:460099775-460453108 GCF_030272615.1 Cryptomeria japonica | reverse complement strand
AGATTTCTGTCCTGATGATAGATCACATGATGTAATCCAAATCGCCAATGGAAGAGTTCCTTTCACTCTCAGGTTTATCAGAGGGAAGATTGTTGGCAATGTACTGTTGAAGCTTGAAAACCACTTAAATTAACAAATCAGTTTTCTCGGCTGTTGGCTAGGTTTTGTGCTTCTATGTCGAAGATGTATAGTTGACTCAAATTATTTGGGCTCCATCAATGAATTCAGAGGCGATCGATCAAAGTGATTTGGGTGCACAATTGAGCATTGGGTGAAATCTGCAACCATTAATAGTTTTATTGGTAATCTTAAATTTAGGTAGGGAAAGCACACAGAAAAATTTGGTCAGTCTTAAATCATACATTAAGTAATATATTAAGTTTAAAGAATGTTAGTCAATTTTGAGTGTTCAACACTTTTAAGCTTAAAAATGTATTCTTAGTGTGACCACACACTTTCTAAGAGTTTAACACTTTTAAAATTAGAAATATAAACTTAATGTGTGATATTTAAGCTGTTCCGAAAAATTCAGATATAGATCACGAGCTTATCAATGATTGAATTTCTCGAAATTTGAAACATACAGAAGATTTCATATATAAGCCAGAAATCTTACAAAGTCATTTAATGGGGTATTTATATCCATATACATTTTCCAGCTGTTTCAGCTGTCCATTTATTACAGCTATCCATTTATTTATTCTTTTGTTAGGACAGTTTTTTCAGTTTAATATTTTTTATTTTTTATTGTTTATCAGGTATTGATTTATCATTACAATGAAGAAATGACGAAGTCTCTCAACGGAAAATAAAAGGATTACAACTTTTATAAGAACATAGAAAGATAAAATTATAAGGAATAGTAAAGTATAGTTGATAAAACTTAAAGCCAGAAGAAAATATAAGAGACATGATTCTATTAAAAATAAAAATTTCAAAGCTCAAAGTCATTCTTCTACTCCAATATAAATCACTGTATTGCTAAATACAAACTCCAAAATCAACCAAAATAGTTCCGAAATGTTGCCTTCAATTGCCTTGCTAAATCTCTGAACCTTTCCAAGATATCCAAACTAGGAGTGACAGGTATTGTATTGACATGGGCTGATTTGGAATTTTGAAGTGGTCAAACAAAATTACCATTTTTAGTAAAAGTTTTAAAATTACTGATCAACATATCGTTGGAGAGAGTAAATGATGCTCTAGATCATTCTTCCTTCAATCTAAAATTTTTAACCTCTCGATTCTAATATGAAAATATGAAAAGGATTTCAGAATTCAAATATTATTATTTTGTATCTCAAAATGCTATTGCATCAAACATCTAGATAAGATTTTTGAACTAGCTTGCAGAATCACTCTTTTGATCCAAGAATGAGATCATATTTTGTAATTCCATTAGATTAAGTACTATCGTAATTTTTCACCTTTTTTTCCCCTTCTTCCATCTACTCAGAGGATCATAAATTTTCCTAATCAATTTATCTTCCTTCTCTTTTCCCTACTTTATGAATGCTTAGTGGTTCCTCTTCAATGAAACAATCATGGCTCTTTGTATCGCTTGAACCACTTTCTATTGTATCTGCATATAATGATTAGAAATGAAAATAATAGTAAAGAAATAAAAAATTTACATTAGGTGCTTCATCGTAAACATTGTCTTATAGGAATGCCTTGGGGTCTTTGTTTGCTAGCTCTACATGATGTCATTCACAAGACAAGTCCCTTCTTGTCCTCCTGTGTTAAAAAAAGGTATTTGTTTCTCTTCCTTCCCTCAACGATTCTTATTTTATTCACTTTCTTATGGTTTTCTTTATCGTAGATTTCTTTTTCATCATTTTCTAATGATTGAATATTTCTCTAATATCCATCATAATTCTTCTAATTCATATTCTAAGTTTTCAAATCTTTTGTTAGTCTTTTATTATTTTGTGTTTTTATATTTTCCTTATTCTTTCTCCTAACTTAGTCATACTCTCTTTCACATTGTGATGCCATTCCATATTTGTATCCATAGTCAAAAATCAAATGCATAGCAACAAATTTAAACTATTAGAACTTTTCTCACAATTTATAAACTATAACTTGAGTTGTTTCATGTGTGACAATGGTCTTCTATGCACTAAGTCTATCTAGAAAAAGGATACTTTCTTTATATAAGATATAAGGTCATAGACTATGTGAACATGGTCATCCACTATTTAACCAACTCTACATGAGAAATATTTTTGATGCAAGAAAGAAATATTATAATGTCATTTAGTAGTAATAGTTGTCTAACTACACATTATTTGTATCTATATATTCTTTCTAGTTTCTTCAATTATCCATATACTCTTTGCTTAGATTTGACTATGTAAGTATTTTTTAATTAAATTCTTATATCATATAGTCGATCATTCATCATTCAACATTAAGATGGAATTATGATGTAGTGTCATTGTTGAAAATGAAAGTCCATTGTAGATGAACATAAAACATATAGATAAAATTATAAGCAATGAATAATGAAATACAATTAATAAAACTTAATTCAAGAAGGAGAATGTATGATACATGATTTCATTATTAAATAATCTATTTAGTATGACACCATCAACATATCCAATACAACTCTAAGATGACACCTTCTCACTCGCCTGCTTTCCCTCCCATTTCAAATGATAGTTTCTCACTAACTTATTCTAATTCTCCTATTTGTGATCCAGTTGGCTATTTGTCATCTTTTGATGGGGATTCACCTATGGATCCTCTACATGGTTGTGACTCTCCTAATGGGATGTTTGCTATTTACTCTCCATGTGTGTATTTTGGTGGGATGTCTACAACCTTTTCTCTAGATCTACTAATACATTGTTCCTGGTGTCCTTGATGGATTCACTCTTTCATTTTGAAGATTCTTATTCTCAACCCATGGTTGATATTTTGATGGTTGAGGACATCCCTCAATAGTCTCTTCAAGCCTTCATTGGATTTAGTCTTTTGTTTGACAAGGTTGGGCATGCTATAGACAATCTTCCTCTCCTCTTGGATATTTGACTAATGAGTGATGAATCATCTTAGCAAATTTTCCTTTTACTATTGTGGTGGGGAAGGGTTATACCATGGGTAAGGGTTTAAAGAGACAACTAGACCTCTTTCTAAGCTAATGCTACTCCTATGGTGTGTATAGAGTAGGAAGTGATTGACATTGATATACTTTAGATTAATAGTTTTATGAACACATTTTACTATTCGTGGCCATCTCCTCCTAATTTGAATCAATGATTTTATGAACATTTGACTCCTCTTTCCAAAGGCAAGATAGATATTTACCCTTCTAGTAGAGGGGTTTTTGCGGTTTTCTTTAAATTTTCTTATGATAGTCAAGTTTTAGTAGATGGTGGAGAATAGATGTAGGATATGCATCCTCTATTTATTTGACCTTACAACCCATTAAATAATTCCATTGATATTGTGCATGTTTGGGTAAGATTACCTTATCTCCCTTTGTCATTTTGGTATACTTCTACCAATGAGGCTATTGGTAATGCTCTTCATTGATTCTTGAGAGTGGTCTTTGATTTTAAGAAATTTACCCAAACTTATTTTACTTGCAACTTGGTGGCAGTTAATATGTTAAAAATATTTACTTGAGTTTTTGTTAGAGGTTAGAGATCGGTCTTGGTCAAAGCTAGCAAAATATGAAGGTGCTCATTTTTATTGTAGGAATTATTTTTTTTCTAGACAAATGGTATTAGATTGCTCCCATGTCTCTCATTAGTTGTTTTCTTCAACTTGGAGGAAAAATTATCTTTGTGACCATCTTACAATGAATCTTTAAGATTAAATGAAACTCCACCTATTTCTTCTTCACAAATTTACGATGCTTCTTTGAGAGCCTCTATTGATTCTATGCAACAACATCACCATGATGTACTTCAATAGGAAAGTTAAGGTTTTTCAAGTTTCTTTCTTATTTAACTTTTATAGTGCTATCCTATTTTTTTTATGACACTTCCTCTATCTTATTGCTTCATCAAAGTTCTAATTTTGTTATCTAATATTTCCCAACACTTCTCTGGGTCAGTGCAAGAAGATGAGTCCACTTTTTGGCCAAGAAGTGGAAGTGTTTTTCCTAATTTTCAGGTTTTGTCTCATTTGAGCTTAAATTTTGAAACACTTGGAGATTGAATCTTGGAAAAAGTCAGGAATATAAAACATATCCCTTTGAGTCTACTTTCTAAATATGTAATTTATTTTAATACCCATATAATAAAAAATAACTTTTTGAATGGATTTCTAAAAACTATGTTTTAAAAATGCCTATTTCAGGACCATACCATGCATGTGTACGACCCACACTTTTTGACACAGTTAAAATTATTTTCTCAAACCGTTTTGGGAAATGGTTTGTAACACACTGAAGATTGATGAGCATATTTTTTTGTATTTTTTTCAAAATATATTTTTTTAAATTAATTTTTTAATGACCGTAATTATCTTTTTAAAAATTTGACGTGTACGTCCCACATAATTTGACGTAAACTTAACATTTTTTTTTATTTTTTTTAAATAGAAAATAATTTTTTGTAGATTGATGACATATAATTTTTTTTCAAAATTCATTTAAAAAAAAAGTTATTAAATTAACAAAATTAGTTAATATTTCAAGTTTATAGACCCGATTTAGTATAAATTAAATGAGAAATAGTTAAAATAATCAATTTTTAATTAAATTTACATATTTAGAATCTAGACAGTATAATCTAAAATGGGTTTTAATTTCGTATAAAAATTCTCTAATTAGAGGCACGTAAACTATTTTAGAAGTTCATATTTGTGCTTTCATTCATGGAGATTTGAATTTGCAGGTCCATGTCTTAGGTGTGGCCATCCCAGGCCTATCCCGGACCTAATTCCGAGGCAAGTGGCAGGTTGTGGAATCAACTTCTGCAAAACGGGGCCCCCACCCGTTTATGAAATGAGGCCCCGTTATTTATAAAACAGGGGCCCGTTCCTAAAATTACCATTACTATCCAAAAATGACAAAATGCGCCCAAAAAAAAAGGGTAAAATCGGCTTTAAAAACGAGGGCCCGTTCTTTAAAAATAGGACCCTGTTTCATTTTCAAACGGGGGCCCATTTAGTTTCGCCTCGGGTCCCCGTTACTTTTTGCCTCGGGGGCTCGAAGCAATATGGGTCCCCATTTTTTGAAAACGGGCCCCCATTTCTAAGAGCGCATTTTTCAACGCGTAGACTTCCGCCAATTTGTGACCCATTACCTTGCACTTACCCCTCTATAGTAGGTTAATATTGATTTGCTAAGTTTGTGTAATTCTTAATCCTAACCACATGAGATTCCAGTGTTACAACTTGATATGATTCTAGAGATTCTTTCTAGCAGGGCAATACCTAAGCATTGGATTAACATTTTGGGGAGTTTTTTTTCCCTATTAGGTTCTATCCCTTTCCCCACTTCACGAGAGTTGTATTTGTACCCACCTAAGCTATTTTTGGGGATTGTTACCATAGAATATAATACACAGATCATTCTCATAGATAAGCTTGCTTATGTGGATGTTATCTTGTAAGGATGAAGTTTCTTAATTGTGCAATCTTGCATGTAGTTGCATTCATATATTTTAGATAATAGTTACTATTATAGATGGTTTATCTTCTACTATATATATGTACTTTCTTCCTAAGATGATTAACATAATCTCAGTATTTTCATTCTAAGTGTCTATTTGCAATCTATTCATTTCTTGCAACTTGGTACTCACATTCACTCATACATTCCTTGCTAGTATGACAATCTTTTCTTTCTCTTATTCCATTTACTTGGTAGACAAAAAAATTTAGTCAATTTTATTTTCTTTGTCTTTTCCATACTTCTTAAAGGCTTAGTGCTCCTTTTTCAATTAAAATCATCATGTCTCTTTGAATCGAACTCAAAGCACCTTCTATAGAACCCACACATAAACTATTAGAAATAAACATCATTTTAAGGGGATAAAAATTCCCATAGGTGCTTCTTAATCTAAATTATGTCTTTTAGGAATGCTTTGCAATTCTACTTTTGTAGGGTCTTTGTTTGTAAGCTATGCATAATGTTGTTCACATGAAAGCTTTCATTTCTCTTTATCCTCCTATTTTAACCATCAAATTTATTTCTTTCTACTTCACTACATATTCACTTCAATTCTTTATTTGAGAAGGTGGTGATCATCTATTCTCTTTAAATAATTTTGTAGACATTCCTATAGCTACTTCTAGCTCGTTGTGTTCCCTAAGACCATAAAATCTTCATCACATATAAAGCTTGCAAAGATATGTGTCTCTATTATAGATAAACTCTACTATGAATCACTTTCACCACTATAACATTTGGGAATCCTCCATTAATAGGATGTGTTCATCTTCATTGTAGTCCTTGAATTTTTCTAATGTTGTGTCAAGTAATATCCAATACTTTCCCCTTCTTTCAGGTAACACAACACAACATATCCATTAATTTTTTAATGTATGACTTTCCATTCTAAAATAAATCTCCCTCTCAAGATGAGTATGTTTCTTCACTATTATCTTTCACCTTCTCACAACTCTTCAACACCTTTTTGTAATTTTTTTTCCTTTCTTTTGATTGCATTTATCTCACATTCATTTAACATCCACCATAGCATGTTTAAGTCACACTATAAATTTATAACTCATTTTGCTAGTCTGTCACTTTCTTTTTTTTTCTATTTTCATAAATATTTTTGACAATATTTTTTTCTTCTCTTTCAACTTATATTGATCCAATTCAACGTTTTTACATGGTAAAAAATTAATGCATAGCTCCAATCCTGAAAAAATAAAATTTTGCTCACAATTTGTCTATTGGAACTTGATTTATTTCATACATTCCAATAATCTTTGATGCACTAATCCTACTAAGGCATAACATTCTCTCTCGATATAAGGTAGAAGTTCATTGTCCATGTCAACATAGTAATTCACTATTGAACCAACCCTATATGCCAAACTATCATTCATTTTTTTGCGAGGTAGATATCCCAATAAAACCATTACTCCTTTAACATAGAAATAGATTAGAACATTTGCATATAACGTTAAAGTAAAAAGATGGAAGAGATTATATCTTCACTCATTATTTGATAGAATATGGAGGTAATCTCTCTCTCTCTCTCTCTCTCTCTCTCTCTCTCTCTCTCTCTCTCTCTCTCTCTCTCTCTCTCTCTCTCTCTCTCTCTCTCTCCCTGCACATGGTTCTAGTCGATGGATAGCATTTCCTTATTAGTATGAATTCTCTATATATTTTATGTCTACATATATAACATCAAGAAAGAGAGAGCACGTGTAGGAGCTAGGGTCTCGGGAGGTAGTGCAAATGAAGGGGAGGATGGGGATCTAGATAGGGATGATTATTTTCCCCTTTCAATATGGCTCATGCTCACCTTTCTTGGGGGCTATTGTGTTGTGGCTAGAGGTAGATTTTGAAGAGGGCTTTTGCTAGGTGAGGATGTGATGCAGCCATAACCGGTAAAACCCTAAAAGAGAATCAACCTTCTTATGTAGCAAGAGTAACACAATGAAAGAAACAAGAAAACATAACAAGATTATAGAAATAGATCATATTATTGCCTTAAAACTTCTAACAACCAACCGGTTATTATCATATAATCATTATAGAACATTTGGTAGTTAAGTGGTCACATGCAAGCTTCAAGCCAAATACAATCCAATCGAGACTCTAAGAATCAACCAGATCATAAAATGCGAATCTCAATCCTCATTCTCAATTCTACTTCCTCTGTGCCTACAAATGATTACATAGTGTCATATTTATACCCACCGGAACATATTCGAGTTAGCCTCATAAGATTACATTTACCAATGCAGGAAAATGAAAGGTGTAACTGGGTCAGAGCTAAGAATTAAAGAAATCCTTTCAAAAAATAATAACCAAGTGTGGTTGAGTAGGAAGGTCAGCCACATGCCAAATAACATTGGTCAAGACCCAAAATAGATCCACATGCCAAGAATTGCTCCAGAAATGAAGGAAGCTTAATTGGTAAGCACAAGAACTATCCTGGAACCCAGAAACAGACAACCAAGAGTGATAAATAACGGGAAAAGAATCCAAATGAACTGAAAAATATGGAATTAAGAACATGAACCAACCTGAAAACTGAAAATAGGATCTACAAAGAAAAGCAAGCAACCGGTAAAAACACAAAAAACTGCACACTGAACTAAACAAGAACTAAACTAAAAGGAAATATTTTTGGTTGATGCAAGATTACTAAGATACTAGGGATGCTCCTACATCAAATACTCTATGTAGGAAAAGATGTTCCATGAGAGGCAACTCATGAACATCTGAAAGGATTGGGGATAAAGACCCCATTCTCATTTATGATCCAAACATCTTCCTTATCTGCCAACCTCTTCTTTAGCTCCTCTGGTGCCTCAACCGACTTCCCTAACCTCTGACTCTCTTTGTCTTTCTTCCTTTTCTTCAGATTTGCACATTGTCTTTGTTTACTGCTTTCTTTCTTTCACAACTCTGATTTGTTTCTTCCACAAGACTTCATCCGGTTTGCCACCATAAGCTCTCTGTCATCCAGCTTTATTTGTCTGCCAGGCTTATTTATCAGATCTTTCTACAAACTCATGTCACCTTTCGGTATTACCTCTGCAACCAGTTTCTCAGTACTGCAACTTTTCTCAGGACTCAGATTCTTCACCTCCTTCTCTTTCTTCTTCAAAGAAGTCAATGTGAATTTATGCCCATCTTTCTCAATAGTGACTAGGTTTCTTCTATAGTCATAAATAGCTCCTCTATCAAACTACTAAGGTCTTCCCAACAAGACATGACAAGCACTCATAGATACAACATCACACAAAACTTCATCCCTAAAAGGCCCAATATTGAAATTCACCAAACACTGTTCCTTTATTTCTATCGTTTGATCATCTTGTAACCAACTTACCTTATAAGGACAAGGATGCTCAATTTTCTTCAATTTAGGCTTTACTACCATCTCTTCAGATACCAAATTGTCAGTACTTCCACTATCTAGAATAACCTTGCAACACTTACCACCTGATTTGCACACAGTCCAAAAAAGACTCTTTCTCTGAGTAGGTCTGGTATCCTCACTGCTCTATTCCATCATGACTCTTCTGATGACTCTTTTGAACATAAGGGATTCTCCTTACTCCATTATACAGTCAGGTCCAGTAACTTCACTTTGCAGTTCCTCATTTGCCACACAACTTCTTGACATTCCCTTCTTACATTCATAAAATATATGTTCAATTTCTCCACGCTTGAAACATTTGCCAAGAAATTCTCTACCGGTACTACTAGCATGCCTTTCCTCTGTATTTTCAATTTTGATTCCCTACCCCACTTAGGTTTTGATTCCTCCCCAACATTATGCTTCTTTGTACTCATATGTCCCTTGAATCTATCATTCCCTCTATTCAGTTGTCTTCTTCTCATCTTCTCCTCAGCCTTCAAAGCATACTGGTAAGATTCTTCAACTGTGGAAACCCTCAACATACTCATCTCATCCTGAATGTTAAATTCAAATCCATTTATGTACATCGCCATATTTTCTCTATCCATCTCTCTATGTCTAGATCTAATCATCACCTTGTAGAATTCCTTAGTGTACTCTTTCACAATCATGTTTCTCTATTTCAGGTTCTGCAACTTATTGAACAATTTCAACTCATAGTCTCCCGGTATGAACTTGGCCTTCAATTTTGCGACCATATGTCTCCACTGGGTGATCTTCATTTCACCATTCTCCACTCTGTCTTTCTACAATTCTTTCCACCATAAGGCAACATGCCCTTTCAAATTAGTCTATGCCAACCAGACTCTCTGCGGGTCCTTGACATCCTCAAAGTAAAAGTAATCCTCCAACTCTCTGATCCAATCAATCAGATCCTCTGAGTTCAGCGTCTCGAAAAAGTTTGAAACCTCCACTTTATGAACTTTACTCACTTGTGCCACTACTCTCAGGAATCTTTCCCCTCTTCCATCTTCCGGTCCTTCAGCCTCTTCTTCAATTTCTTCACCGGCTTCTTCATGTATTCATCCTCAGATTCAGCTTTTCTTTGCAAACCATCCAAAGAATTTCGGATTTTGTTCCTCACTTCATTCTTGAAGTCCTCCATCATCTGCTCAACCCTTTGGGGGTTTGTCCTTCTAGGTGGCATCTCTTCTTCCACTCTGATGAACTACCTCAACTCAGCGATCTGACTACCGATTTCAATTGCCTCTCCTCGACAATCTATGGAACACATGCGCAACCCGCCTCCAATCGGCGATCTGTCCACCCAAAGGAATTCCTCAATGTTTGCAAACAACTCTTCCACTAGCCAGTTCATAACTAGCTCTGATACCACTTGATGCAGCCATAACTTGTAAAACCCTCAAAAAGAATCAACCACCTTATGCAACATAAGTAACACAATGAAAGAAACAAGAAAACATAACAAGATTACATAAATAGATCTTATTATTGTCTTAGAACTTCTAGAAACCAACCGGTTATCATCATACAATCATCATAGAACATCTGGTAGTTAACCGGTTACATGTAGGCTTCAAGCCAGATACAATCCAGCCAGGCCTCTAAGAATCAACCGAATGACAAAATGTGAATCTCAATCCTCATTCTCAATTCTACTTTCTATGCCCCTACAAATGATTAGATAATGCCATATTTATACCCACCGAAACATATCAGTGTCTACCTCATAAGATTACATTTACCAATGCAGGAAAATGAAATATGTAACTTGGTCGGCCCTAAGAATTAAAAAAATCCTTCCAGAAAATAACAACCAAGAAGTGCGGTTCAACATGAAGGTTGGCCACATGCCAAAGAACATCATACAAGACCCAAAATAGATCCACATGCCAAGAATCGCTTTGGAAATGAAGGAAAGTTAACTAGTAAGCACAAGAACTGTCCTTGAATGCAAAAATAGTCAACCGGGAGCGATAACTGACCGGAAAAGAATCCAAATGGACTGAAAATTTGGAATTAAGCACAAGAACCAACCTGGAAACCGAAAATAGGATCTACAAAGAAAAGAAAGCAACTACCAGTACCAACCGGTAAAAATGCAAAAAAATGCACATTGAACTAAACAAGAACTAAACTGAAAGGAAATATTTTTGGTTGATGCAAGATTGCACAAAGACCAGGGATGCTCCTACATTAGGATGGGAGCACTAATGAAGAATATGGTGATGGTGATCTTGGTGATGTACCCTTATTTATTCCTTTTCTGGGTATAATTTTTGGGGGTTCTTCTATCAAGAGCTTCCCTTTTCTCCTGGTTTTGTTGTTTTGGCTAGGCCTTTTATTATGTTTGTGTCTATGTGTGGTGTTCCCTTCTTGCATGGCTATTGGGTGGTAGGGTGTTGCCTTAGGTTCATTTATTTGGAGTGGTTGGTCAATCTTTGGCCTCGTTATGGGCTTTGTGGTTGTGCTAAGGAGGTTGACTCATTCAAAGGTGTTGTTGATGCGGTTTGTTTTTGTCCCCTGCTTTCCGTCTCTATCTAGGGTTTTTTGTGTAGGGCTTTGTGGGTTTTTGGCACTATCGTGGGTTCCATATTTGTTGTTTCCACGGAATGTAGTTGTGGGTCTTGTGGTTTTTTCATCCTTGTAAGGTTTTCTTTGCTCCACTCCTGTGCTCTCCTTGTCTTTTCTTTTGGGTAGTTTGTTTTGGTGCTAGGGCTTTTAGTGGCTCTGTTCTTCTTAGTGCTTAGGTAGTTGGAAATTTTCAAGGGACCAGGATGGCTTTGGTTTTTTTTTGGTTAGGTTTTTGTCTCTTGGGGTTGTGCTCATCCTCGTTGTCGTCTGATGCTTTATGTTTTTTCTTCTCAAGTGGGCTTATGTTGTTGTTGGTTGGGTTCTTCCCTGTGAGGCTCCTATCGAGGTGGAGTCTTCTCTTGTGGCCATGGTGTGGGTTTGGCTCATTTTTCTCCCCTCTTCCTTTTTCACAATTCCTATTGAGGTGGTGATTTTCTTGGTGGGAGAGGTTGGTTGTAGCTCTATGTAGTCTACTTATGTCTCTAGCTTCTTGGTTGTGGAGTTGACTTGATTTTGGCTCTTCCATTTGTTGGTCTATTTCTCTCATGCTCCTATTGAGGTGGGTCCCTTCTCTATTGAGGTGGAGAGGAGTTTTGCTAGAGAGGAGATGACTTTCTAGTGGAGAGTCTTTGTAGATTTCATATTTTCTCCCATTATGTGGTTTGTTGATTTTTTCTTTCCTCATATTCACAATATTTTTTTTCTTTCTCTCCTTACCTTTTCTCCCTATTCATAGCTCCTTATGCTACATGCTACCTCTCTTTCTATTATTACATGATATACTATAAAATATGTTATTTTTTCTTTTTCTCAAATCTTTGTAAGATTCAATAATGGTGGCAAAGCGTTTTACTCCTTTACTATGTTGATTATCTCAAGGCATGGAGATAGTTGCAAAATATATTCTCTCTTTTTTATGAAGTCCTTTTTGTGTGTATGTATTTAGGTTCTTTGACTTTCCTATGCCTAGAGTACATCTATAGAGGATAATTGAGCATTTTACAGGATGACTGAAGACATCCTATTTACTTTAGCTTCTTATTTGATTTACTGCACTTTCATTACTAATGAATGAATGGGAATAGAAATCAATTGGTAGAAATATCTAATAGGATCTTATTGCTCTAATATGAAACTAATATAGTTCCTCAACTAAAAATTAAAAAGATTATAGCTACCCATAATATGATTACATATTCTTTTAAAATTACAATAGAAATAACAATTATAAATAATAAATAATTAAAATACAATTGATAAAATTTAAAACTAGAAGGACAATTAAGTAGACATGATTCCATTAATAGAGAAAGTATTTAACAAATTAAAAGTCTTTTATCTACTCCAATGTAGATCCATGCATTCCTAAATACAACCTCAAAACTTCAAATGAGTCCAAACTCATAATTGACCAAAATACTATTGAACTATTGCCTTCAACTACCTTCCTAAATCTTTGAGCCATTCCAAAATCTATACAACCAAAAGTGACAATTATTTTGTTATGCTATATTGATTTGAATTTGTTTAACAAAGTCATTATTTTTAGAAAAGAAAACTCGTAAAATTACTTCAAGCAATAAGCCAAATTGTCAAATAGAATAAATGAACTTTTGTAAAATATGCTCATCATTCTCCCTTTTTTTTTACTCCATGATCCACCACTAGAATGAGAATAGTCAAAACAAGAGTAATAATGAAAAAATAGTATATACCAATTTTGCATCACAGTCTCTACAACCGATCATTAAGATGAAGATCACCAAAGAGGAAAATTACTTAAGAATTATTATAGAAATGGGACGCCTTCATAATCCACCCAAGTGCTAAGCTTTTCTAAGAGAGCTGAAGGCAAGTTCAATTCCACAATAAATGAGCACAAGTGGTATGAGAGAGCATATTAGTGGGCTTATCCCGCCATAGTAAAATGACCTAAGGAGTTACTGATGTCTATTTAATAGAAATTACAACAAAAAATGGAATGGAAGATTCAGGAGGTAAATCAAAACTATTAGTTGATTGAAAGACTTTACGAAAAGATGAAATCATGTAACTCAAGGCTTGAAAAGAGGACATACTATCCACAAAACAAAGTGTGAGTATTAAGGATTTCATTCAAATCAAAGGCAAAATTAAATGGAACAAGGAATTCCTTTCCACGGAGATAAATTTCCATCTTCCCTTCTATAATAGAACACCATTGCTTAGAAATCTAAAGATTTAAATCTCTAAACTAATGCCAAAACATGTTAAACCTACATATTAAACCCTTTTGAATATAAAACTCATCAAGAAGAGAGGAAAGAGGTGGCAAAATTCTAAATTTACCATTATTAGTAGAAAGACTACCAAAAGCACCAGCACCAGCACCAGGCTTTTGAAGGGCACTGTGAACAATATTTGCAATAGTCGAATTCCCCAACTCTGTAGAACTAGACGAGGACAAGAGGTAGCTTCATAGAAAAGAAGCTCAATATCTACAGGTGTGGACAGAGGAACATCAGATGTTGACAGATCCACGATTAGGTCACTAGCCAATAATATAAGAATTTTTTGCAGTTGTATTTAACAGTCATGTGGAGAAGTGCTTTCAAAAGGATTATAGATGTTAATGAGGACACACAGATGCACAACAGAGGCTAAACCAGTGTAGATATCAAACAACAGAGAGTTTATGCTGCATACCTTACTTTTGCAGTGGAACAGCCAAGCACACAGATCTTAAGTATAGTTCAGCTTCAAACAAACGATAATAATGACAAAGATCATGTTGTACGCACTTATACAATACCAGAATAGGCCTAATTACTATAAAAATAACTCCAAACATGAAGAAGTTGAGGGTTTTTTTCGGGAAACAAAAAGGCTTGTCTTTCTTGTTGAGATGACATTCATCTTTAATTATGATGGAATGGATGTAAACGGTAGTGTAGTTGAACTCTGGCAAAGATTGGTGGACGATGGGACAACTAGAAAGAATTATTAACATTCATTCCACAAAGATATTTGTTAACAGTCTTTTCGTGCTTTTCTGCTACAGCAACGAATTGGATAAGATTGCCTGTTTTGCCCACAAATGTCAATTCAGTTATTTTTTATTCATTTGGTCCACAATTTTCTTCCAAGAATAGATTGCCTATATCTTCTCATGCATTCTTGAAAAATCGTTAGACATAATTATTTTAATGTCAATAAAATATAGACCATCCTTAGTTTTATTAATTGGTGAGAAACAAAGAGAATACAATAAGGGCTAATGCCATTCCACTTGGAGTAGCGAATGGGGGGTGTAGGAATAGAGACACTACATCCACAGTTGACAGTAGAAAAGATAAAGCTTTGAAATCGATTAACAATAAAGCCTTTGTCATATCTTCAAAGATCCTAGCGGCAATCGTGGAATAGTTGAAAGATCGGGCACTGTTCATCAAATGGTGTGGAGAGCTATGTTATGAGAAACGAGAAAGGAGAAATGGAACTACGATAACTAACGTGATGAGAAATGGAATATTGAAAGGTTGTCTATAAAAAAAAGGGTTTTTTATATATATATATATATATATATTTGTACATAAATTATAATTTATGAAATATAATAAAATTGATTTAAAAATAAAAAATTATAAAATTCATATCTTTATGTTGTTAGCAGTTTCTTGATTTGATTGTGTGAGAAATTTTTCACACAATCAAATCCACAAATTGCTAACAACATAAAGATATGGATTGTGGAAATCTGATGGCTTTCATATCTTTATTTTAACTTTCATTATAATATATAATAATAAAAAATATTATGTTAAAAATAAAAAATTAAAAAAAAATTTGAAACATTTAAAAAAACAAAAATTAAATTTCATTATTTAATTTTAAATTAATTTATATAAAGGTCTCACATGCATGAGAAGAAGTATACTAAATCCACTAGGAAAAAAATTAAGTTTGTGCGATAGTTAACTGCCCATAAAAAAAATAAAAAATTAATGTAAACTCTAGTTCGAACTTTATTGCCATTTATGAACTTGAACTGCTTGAAGTTAGGAAAAACCTAAAAAAATCCAATTTTTTGTTCAAATTTTAACAACGACGGTTTGAAACGGAAATTGTAGCTAGGAAACGACCGTCGACGATGGGAAACCCATTTCGGCCATTGAAACATGAAACGGAGGTCTCCCGTCGTATTTCTAGTAAATATGGTGTGGAAAGGGCTGCTCAAACAACAAAATCATGGACTCTTGGCTAAACATCTGTGAGGGTAGGCTAAGTGATGTAGGAGCATCCTTGGTTCTTGGCAGTCTTGCACCAACCAAAAACATTTCTTTTCAGTTTGTTTCCTGTTTTGCAATTCAACATTTATTTTTGCATTTTCATGCATTTGCTCACTGGATCTTGCATGGAGCTAATTTTTCTTGTGGACATTATCTTCCTTACCTTAACTCTGTGGGACATTTGGATCTTTTCCTGGCAAGTTATCGATTTTAGAATCCGAGACAGTTTTTTGACTTAGAACACCGGAACCGCTAGACCTATTCTATTATTGGCGAATCTTGCGGATCCTTTCCATAGCTTGCGAGGCTTCATTTCATTGTTTCCAACATTCCTTGGCATCCTTTGGATTTTTCGGAGAACTCTCTTTGGTGGAGGTCGACCTAGTGGTTTTACAAGTTTCATTTTATTCATCGGTATTTGATTATTCTTTGGGTCGTCGTGGATCTCTCTTTGATCATATAAATAAATGTAATTAAGCTTGTAGAATTCATTTTTTAGAACATAGAAGATCTATCTGGAGATTAAGAGGTCTAGAGTTGACTGACATTGTAATTGAGCTTGTATGTATTCAGGCCAGTGAGCCAAAACTTGTAATTGGTTTTCATGATATAATTCGATCAGTTTTGCATTGCCTCCATCATCTTGTCTCATTTTCGTTGTGTTTTACTCATGTTTCACAGTCGAGATTGATCTCCTTGAGGTCCCTCCTAGACGTGACTGCACCAAGTGGTATCAAAGCCAAGTTTCGTTCTATAGATTGCGTTGTCCTAAAGATTTTGTTGTAGGGCGGCAAATTGAGGATTTGACCTATAGCTGTAGAGGACTGGCATGAAGATGGCGCAAAGAGGATATAGGAATGGTGAAGAGCATGGAAATGCAAACCCTGTGGTGATGGAAATATTGAGAGGAATTGCAACCCAGTTAGAAGCTGTTGAAACAGCTTAGAGAAGAGGTCGACATATTGAATATATGAGAGAAGATGATGAAGAAGAAGCACCAGAAGAACAAGTAGCAAATCCACCAACGAATGATACAAATGAAGAAAGGTTTATAAGAGCATTGTCAAGAGAGAATACCAGACCGTATTTCAGTCCACCAGATTATGATGGCAGGTTGGATTCAGATGAATTGTTAGAGTGGATCACGGAGATGGAAACATATTTTTATTTTGAAGGCACCGCAAAAGTTAAGAAGGTAAGGTATGCTTGTACTAAGTTGAAAGGTCATGCATCGCTTTGGTGGGAACATTAGCAGTTTGATAGATAGAGAAGAGGTAAAGAAACGATCAAATCATGGGAACAAATGGTTACCAAGTTGAAATTGAAGTTTATGCCAGCTGATTATCAAGTGAATCTGTTCTGGAAACTACAAAACTTGAAGAATTAGGAATCCAATGTGAAGGAGTATACCGTTCATGTTCTACAAATTGAATATAAGATCTAGACATATAGATGATGACGTTGAACAAGTTGCAAGATATTTGAATGGGTTGCAGATGTCCATACAAGATGAACTCAATTTGATCAAGTTGCAGAGTGTTGAAGAATCTTACCAATATGCCCTGAAAGCAAAAGAGAATTTGAACAAAAGACATGAGCAGAGACAAAGAGGTAGAGGCAGAAGGTTTTCTAGAGGAAGATTTCAAGGAGGAAGAGGATATTCTGGCGGAAGAGGAACCTGTGTAGATCATAAAAAGGACAAGGAAGTAAGCAAGGATGGTAGTTCGAACTGAAAGGATGACAAAAATTTCTACTGGAGAAGAGAACCTGATGGTTACCAGAATGAGCATAATGAAAAAAATGACAAAAGACAAGATAAGAGAGTGTTTAGAGGAACTTTCTTTAAATGCAGAGGATAAGGACTTCGTGTTTTTGAATGTAAGAGGGCAAAGAACACTGGAAGAACATCATTGGTGGAAGAAGACCATACTGGATCAAATAACAAATTGGAAGATGGAGAACTGTTGATGATGGGGAGATCTTTGTGTCTTACCAGAGAGGATGAAGAACCCTTGTAGAGGAGAAATTTGTTCAAGACTAGATGTAAGGTATCTGGTATGTGTTGTGAAGTCATTATTGATAGTGGTAGTTTAGACAATCTTGTTTCAGAGGAGATGGTGAATAAGTTGAAGTTAGAAAGATTGAAACACCCTAAGCCCTACTAGATAGCATGGATTCAGGATGATCATAAGCTATTAGTAAGTGAGCAATGTTTGGTGAAGTTTGAAATTAGGAATTATCATGATGAATTTTTGTGTGATATTATGCCTATGGATATTTGTCACATCTTGTTGGGAAGACCTTGGCAATTTGATAGATAGGCAATACATGATGGGAGTGGTGCAGGAGCACAGTTGGGTCCATGAGACCTATTCAATATTTTTGTTCTTGGTTTCATGTTTTGTTGTTCATGTTGGATGTAATAAGGTCTCAAGGAACATCTTCAAACTTTTGAAGTCCTTTTGTCTCATTTTGTAAGGCCTTGGTGCCAATTTGTTGAATGTACTCAAATAGGGATATCTTGGTCAAACTAGGTCAATGTCTCCCAAAGTGTGGTATGGGAGCATAGATATTTTATTTGGTTTTTATTTATTCTATTTGAGATGTCTTCAAAGTTCCTAGGGGTCATTGGTGTCAAATATGCAAAATATGCAATTTTTGTACAACATTGCCAAGACACTTAACACACAAAAGGTGGTTGTACGGCTAACCAATTCAAATGGTGGTTATATCCATTGAGTTTGGAGTATATATAAACCCTTTATATTTTTGGTAGGTTTTGGTTGATGGTATTGTATGAAGAACTCAAAGTTCTAAGGCAATTCATAAAAATTTTCTCTACAATTTCCAAAAAACGCTGCACTTTGACTCATAACTCTCTAATTTGGATGAATTAGAACTCAAGGATAGACTTGTTGGAAAGGTCTATAAGTTACCTTTCATTTCACACCAATTTGGATTAATTTCATTAGGTTTTATGCATTCTACAAGTTATTTTATCCAAACTGGTCTAAAACCCTAGGTTTGGAGGGTTTTAACAGGAATTATGCATATCCACTCATTCCACTAAGTGCTTGACTCAATACTTGGTGGAATGATGGGTTTGAGGGTGCTCCAAATGTGTTTTGAACCATTTTTTCAAAGGAGGATTTCAAGTGGGGTTTGAGCAATTGAGGGGCTAATATCTCCATGTATTAGGTCGATTTGATAAGGTTGAGTGATTTGTTGATGGTTTTGGTACCAAAAAAAACAAAGTAGAAACAAAACCTGTGAAATACATTTAATTTTTTCATCCCCTTACCTTCCAAATTGGTTTTGCAGGGTAGTGGAGAGTCTAAGAGGTGGCTATAGTGTAGTTGGAGGCCTAATTGGGCTTTTGTAGGACTGTAACAGTCTGATTTTGAGAACCTTGGTTCAACGTAACCCACCTTTGCTTCCACATATGTTTTAAAAATTATAAAAGGGTATCTCAAAATGGTTTCATTTCATTTCTTGTGTCAGATAATCAAAAGATATGATTAAATTTATCTCGGAACAGGGTTACTAGAGTCTAGGCCCATAGTATGCATTTGGTGTTGGAAGATCTAGCAAGGCTTGATCCCAAGAGTGAGGTTGGTTTTTTTAAAGTAAAAATAGGTCATAGGGAATGTTGTAACTCCTTCCCCAAGTCATTCTTGTGTATCTTTCTATGATGTCTCATTGAGCCATGGTGAAGCGTTTTCTAGGATAGAGTCTTGAATGATCAAATATTGTTCAAATTGTGGTGGGGTATGAAATATGATTCCTGATAGTTGTGAGACCTCTTATAGCCTCTGAATAATAGTGGTATTACAGCCACATTTGTTTTGGTAAGGGAAAGCACCAGTGTGTGAAGAAGGGGAAGTAATTTTTGAGTAGGCAATATGCCTCTAAAGGTTGGATCAATAGTAGCTAGGGAGTTGAAAGCCCTAAGAGAAGAGATGGAAGAATTGAAGGCCAAAGAGAGAAGGAGAGATTGGGGTGAAGAAAGTGATAGTGACCCTGAAGAGGAAGAAGGAGGAAAAGGTGAAGGTGAGACCAATCTTCCAAGACCTCGGGAAGAGGAGATCCCTCCTGAAGAAATATGGTTCATCAATGCCTTGAAGTCAATCAAAGGGGATGTTGTTGATGTGAAGATGGAGCTTCTAGTGTATGGGGGGAAAATGTATTTTGATGAGTTGATAGAATGGATTGATGCCTTAAACAACTATTTTGAGTACAAGGAGGTGCCTGAAGATAAGAAGGTAAAATTTGCCAAGAGCAAGTTGAAGGGTGAACTACCTTGACATGGTGAAACTACACCCAAGGAGAAAGGATAAAACAAAACAAATCCATGATCAATTCATGGGATAGGATGGAGAATGAACTAAAGGTAAATTCCTACCTACTGATTATGAGGTTCAAGTGTTCAGGAGGATGCAAAACTTGAAACTGAAAGACATGGATGTGGCTGCCTAAACTGAGGAGTTCCATAAACTCAACATGAGATCAGGATATGTGGAGAATGAAAGAGAAAAGGTGGATAGATACCTAAATAGCCTGAGATCTAATATCCAATATGAGGTCTTCCTTCTTGTTCCTAAGACCATGGATGAGTGTTTTCAAGTGGCATTGAGGGTGAAAGAAAATTTGAAGAGGAAGAGTGACCATCAAGGTAGAGGAAGATGTAGAAGTTTCAGAGGAAGAGGAAACTTTGGGGGAAGAAATCAATCCCAAAGATAGAAACAGAGTCAAATCCAAATGAACAAAATGGAGACTCAAATAGTAGAGGAAGTTTTATAGGAAGAAGGCCCAATAGAAGAGTAAGGAATGGTGGACCAAGAAGAGGTTCAATTCCTTTCACCGGTAGATGTTCTAATTGTAACCAAGTAGGGCATACGACCTTCAAATGTCCCAATAAACAAGCCTCTAGTTCTCATGGAGGAGATAGGAGGAATCAACTAGTGCAATATGAAGATAGCCAAAGTGTCAATGCACCACCCAAACCCACAGATCCAGAATATGGGGAGAGCCTAATGATAAGGAGAACACATTTGAAGGTTCCAAGCACCAAGGAGCTACCACAGAGGAAGTCACTTCTTAGGACTTCTTGTAAATCCGAAGAGAAGGTATATAAAATTATAGTTGACTCGGGATCCACGGATAATTTGGTTTCAATAGAAATAGTTGAGACTTTAGGATTGAAGAAAATTCCTCATCTTACCCCTTACAAGGTGTCTTGGTTGAGTAGGGGCCAACAAGTGCTTGTAAATGAACAATCTTGGGTAGAATTTCAGATTGGGGGGTATAGGGATAGTCCTATGTGATGTGATTCCCATGGATGCTTGCCATTTGCTTCTAGGATGTCCATGGCAGTATGACCTTAATGTTCAACATGATGGTCAAAAAAATACTTACACCATAACCAAAAATGGTGAGTCTTTCACTTTGAACCCTTTGCCGAATGAGAGTGGGGATAGACAAGTTGGCTCTAGTGTCATAGTGGTAGATGAGAAGGATTTTTTGAGAACCTTGAAGGAAAAGGGTGGACAAGGGTTTGCCTTGATCGTGAAGCCAAAACGTGAATCAAATTTGCTAACAAGTAAGGGGATAGACACTCCTAAAGAAGTATTGCAATTGCTGGAGAAATACAAAGGTATAGTAGTTGATGAAATGCCTAACAACCTTCCTCCAATCAGAGATATCAGCCATCATATAAACCTTATTCTAGGTGCCACACTCCCTAATAAGGCTGCCTATAAGATGACACCTTCCCAAAATGAAGAAATTACCAGGCAAGTGCAAAATTGTTAGATGAGGGTTTGGTGAGGAAGATTTTAAGCTCATGTGCAGTACCCACCCCAAAAAGGATGGTAAATGGAGACTTTGTATATATTCAAGAGCCATTAATAGGATGACTATCAGATATAGATTTCCAATGCCACGAATTGAAGACCTAATGGATTGTTTGGGGGGGGGGGGGCATGCTACTTTTCAAATATTGATCTTAAGAGCAATTACCATCAAATAAAGATTGGAGAGGGGGATGAATTGAAGACTTCTTTTAAGAATAATGAAGGCTTATATGAATGGATGGTGATTTCCTTTGGGCTGTCAAATTCTCCTAGCACCTTTATGTGCCTAATGAATGAGGTGTTGAAACCCTTTATTGGTAAATTTGTTGTTGTTTACCTTGATGACATTCTTGTGTTTAGTAGGTCAAAGGAAGAACATTTTCAACATTTGGACATGGTTCTCAGGAGGTTACATGAGGAGAAACCCATGATAAATTTGGAGAAACGTGATTTCATGAAGGAAGAACTAGTGTACCTTGGTTTTGTCATCTCCAAGGGAAATCTGAAAATGGATCCCTCCAAGGAGGCCATTCTTAATTGGTCAACCCCAAGGTTATTTGGTGATGTTAGAAGTTTCCATGGGCTTGCTACTTTCTATAGAAAGATTATAAAGAATTTTAGTCTGATTTGTGCACCTATGATAGATAATATTAAGGGTGGAAGTAAATGTAAGCTTTCTTGGACTAATGAGGCTAATAGAAGTTTTGAGTATTTGAAGAAAAGGGTAACACAACAACCAATACTTGTTCTCCCTAATTTTGACAAGATTTTCACTATTGAATGTGATGCTAGCAATTAGGCCATAGGGGTGGTGTTAAGCCAAGAGGGTAGACCGGTGGCATTCTTCTCACAGAAACTCAATGATTCAAAAATGAACTATTCTTCATATGAATTGGAATTTTAATCTATGGTGTAGGCTCTTAAAAAAAGGAGGCATTATTTGCAGCCCAAAGAATTTGTTGTTTTTACTGATAACCATGCTCTCAATTTCTTGAATGGACAGGATAAGCTTAACCACGGGCATATGAAGTGGGTTGAATCCTTGCAAGCCTACACCTTTGCTATAAAGAACAAGAAAGGTCAAGCTAATAAGTTGGTGGATTCTCTTAGTGGGAGAGTCCTCATGGTGCAAGAAATCTAACTACAAAGCGTGGGGGTAGATGCACTCAAGGGCATGTATCATGATGATGCAGATTTTAAAGAGATTTATGAGGTTTGTGAACAATCCTTAAATTTACCTTCCATAGTGATTATTTTGATTTTTTACTTCAGAATGGTTTACTCTTAAAATGGGAGTCAGTTATGCATACCTAGATGCTCAATGAGGGACAATATTATAAAATAAAAGCATTATGGAATTTTAGGGGGTCATTTTGGATTTGACAAAACTTTGGATTTGGTTAGGAGGTTCTATTATTGGCCAAAAATGCAGGTTGACGTCTAGAGGTATATTGAAAAATATTTCGTATGTTAAAAAACCAAGGGTACTTCCTCAAATGTAGGGCTCTATCGACCCTTACCACTTCCCAATAGGCCTTGGGAGAGTGTGAGTAGGGATTTTGTACTAGGGTTGCCTAGAACTCCAAGGGGTTTTGATAGTGTTTTTGTGGTTGTTGACCAGTTTAGTAAGATGGCACACTTTCTTCCATGCAAATGTCCTAACGATGCATCTCAGATTGTAAGTTTGTTCTTCAAAGAAGTGGTGAGAATTCATGGTTTACTATTAAATATTGTCTCTGACAGGGATTCTAAGTTTATAGTTCACTTTTGGAGGACCTTATGGAAGAAATTTGGCACAAAATTGTCTTATATCTCAGCCTATCATCCACAAACGCATGGTCAAAAAGAATTTGCTAGTAGATCATTGGGAAATCTCTTAAGATGTCTTACCAAAGAACATAGGTAGGCTTGGGATCTAGTCCTACCTCAAGCGGAGTATGCCTATAATGATTTGATGAATAGGAGCATTGGAAGAAGCCCATTTGAATTTGTTTATGGGATTCACCCTAGAGTTGTGTATGAATTGAGATATCTACAAGGTATTGATAGGAGGAGTGCTCAAGGAGAAGATTTTTCCATAGTTATCAAGGACATTCATCAACAAGTAAGAGAAACCTTTCAAAACAATATGGAAAAGTATAATGAAAGGGGAGATTTCAAGATAAGAGACCTACAACTCAAGGTTGGTGATTTGGTGTTGGCACATCTTAAGAAGGAAAGGATTCCCAAAGGAAAATACACCGAGATGATGATGAAAAAGATAGGACCATGTCGAGTGGTTCACAAGTTTGGTCCCAATGCATATGAGATTGAGTTACCCCCAAGGTAGCCATATCTCCAATTTTTTATGTATTTGATTTATTTACATATGAGAACTATGTGCTTGCAGGTTCTGATTTAGATACAACAATAATTGAGGATGATTATTGGGTGAAGGAGTTTCCCCCTAGCCAACCAATGAAACTTGAGTGTATCCTTGACACTAAGGAAGTGAAGAAAACTAGGAGAAAGACATACAATAAATATTTGATCAAGTGGCGAGATCTCCCTAAAGAAGATGCTACCTGGATGACTGAGAATGATATTGAACAACATGGTGTCTCAATGGAAGACCTCCTCTCAAGTGGGACTTGAGAATCTTTTTCCTCAGGAGCATGGTGCAAGGGCACAGTTGGTTTTATGGGACCTATTCAGTGTGTTTGTTCTTTGTTTTATGTTTTTTTGTTCATTTTGGATGTAATAAGGTCTCAAGGACCATCTTAAAACTTTTGGAGTCCTTTTGTCTTATTTTGTAAAGCCTTGGTGCCAATTTGTTGAATGTACTCAAATAGGGATATCTTGGTCAAACTAGGTCAATGCCTCCCAAAGTGTGGTATAGGAGAATATCTGATGTATTTGGTGTTTATGTAACCTATTTGATATGTCTTCAAGGTTCTTAGGGGTCATTTGTGTCAAATATGCAAAATGTGCAATTTTTGTAAAAGTTGCTTGACAACTTTTCAATGTTATCAAGACACAACACACAAAAGGTAGTTGTATAGATACCACATTCAAATGGTTCTTAAAGCCATTTATTTTGGAGTATTTATAGATCCTTTAGATGTTTGGGAGGGGTTGGTTGATGGTATTGTACGAAAAACTCAAAGTTTGAAGGCAATCATGAACATTTTCTCTGTAATTTCCAAAAAAATGTTGCACTTCGACTCATAATTACCTATTTTGGATGAATTAAAACTCAAAGATAGAATTTTTGGAAATCTCTCTGAGTTACCTTTCATTTGGAACCAATTTGGATTGATCTCATTAGGTTTTGTCTATTCTAAGAGTGATTTTGTCCATACTAGTCAAAAACCCTAGGTTTGGAGGGTTTTAACAAGAATTATGCATATCCACTCATTCCACTAACTTATTGACTCAAAAATTGATTCAATGATGGGTTCGCGGGTGCTCCAGATGGGTTTTGAACCATTTTTGTAGAGGAGGAGTTAAAGTGGGGTTTTGAGCAATTGAGGGCCTAATATATCCATGTATTAGGCTAGTTTGACAAGGTTGAGTGATTTGTTGATGGTTTTGGTACCAAAACAACCAAGGTGGCCACAAAACCTATGAAATACATTTAATTTTTTCATGTAGTTACCTTCCAAATTGGTTGTGCAGGGTAGTGGAGAGTCTAAGAGGTGTCTATAGTGTAGTTGGAGGCCTAATTGGGCTTTTGTAGGACTGTAACAGTCTGATTTTGAGCACCTTGGTCCAAAGTACCCCACCTTGGTTTCCACAAATGTTTTATGACTTCCAAAAGGGTATCTCAAAATGGTTTCATTTTATTTCTTTTGTTAGTGAATCAAAAGATATGATGAAATTTGTCTTGGAACAAGGCTACTAGAGTCTAGGCCCATAGGATGCATTTGGTGTTGGAAGATCTAGCAAGGCTTGATCCCAAGAGTGAAGTTAGTTTTTTATAGTTTCAAATAGGTTAGATGGAATGTTGTAACTCCTTCCCCAAGTCCTTGTTTTGTATCTTTCTATGATGTCTCATTTATCCATGGTGAAGCATTGTCTAGGCTAGAGTCTTGAATGAGCAAATATTGCTCAAATTGTGGTGGGGTATGAAATATGATTCCTGATGGTTGTGAGACCTCTTAGACCCTCTACATCAAGGAGAAATAACATAGACACTATTTTTGCAAATGGGATGAAGAAAACCTTGTTACCCTTGGAGGAGCCCCTAAAAAGTGAAGTTCGTACGAATGCAAGAATTTGTTTGGTTGATGGTAGGAAATTCATGGATGGAATGAGATATTAGAATCTATGTTTTTCCTTAGTTGCTAAGAAGACTAAGAGCTTGGACCATGGAGAACAACTAGAGGAGATAAAAGAGTTACTGGTAAAATATGAAGACATCATTTTAGATAATGTGCCTGATGGATTACATCATATGAGAAGTATCAGTCATTGCATGGAATTGATTCTCAGAGGTAGTTAGAACCTATGAAGAATGAAGAATGGAGGATGTGTACTCATTCCAAAGAAATAAAAAAGATCACAGTGAAGTGTCGATTTCCTTTACATAGGATGGATGGCATAATAGACTATTTGAGTGGAGCCAAATATTACACAAAGATAGACTTGAAGAGTGGATATCATCAGATCAAAATCAGAGAAGGAGATGAGGGGAAGACAACATTAAAGACAAATGAAGGATTGTATGAATGGTTGGCGATGCCTTTTGCATTGACTAATGCACCAAGTACTTTCATGAGATTGATGAAGGAGGTATTGAAGAAGTTCTTAGGTAAGTTTGTTATTGTGTATTTGGACGACATTCTGATTTTCAGTAGGACAAAAGAGGAGCATTTGTTGCATTTAAGATAAGTTTTATAGAGTTTGAGAGAAGAGAAGTTGTTGATAAATCTTAAGAAGTGTAGCTTCATGAAGGAAGAGTTAGTCTATTTGGGATTTGTGATATCTACGGATGGATTGAAAATAGACCCTGAGAAGGTAAAATAAATTGTTGAATGGCCTACACCAGAAAGCATTGGAGAGGTTAGATCATTTCATGGATTGGCTAGCTTCTATTGGAAGTTTATCAAAACTTCCAATTCCATTTGTGGCCCTATGACTGATACAATGAGAGGAGATAGGAAGGATTTCAAATGGATGACCGGATAAAATAAGTTTTGAATTGCTGAAGTAGAAGGTCATTGAGCAGCCTGCGTTAGCTTTACTATATTTTTGCAAAGTATTTCAAGTGGACTATGATGCAAGTGGATATGCAATTGGAGAAGTGTTAAGTCAGGAAGGAAGAGCAGTAGCTTATTTCAGTGAAAAATTGAATGATGCAAGAAGGAGATATTCAGTGTATGATCAAGAATTTTATGCCATAGTTCAAGCCTTGAAGAAGTGGAGACATTAAATGTTGCCTAAGGATTTTGTGTTGTATAACGATCATCAAGATTTGCAATATTTGAACAGTCGGAGTAAGTTGAATAAAAGGCATATGAGATGGGTAGAGTTCTTGCAGAGTTACACCTTTGTGTTGAAGCATAGAAGTGGGAAGTCAAAAAAAGTTGTTGATGCATTGAGTAGAAGGAGAAATTTGTTGATAGATATGAGAGTGACAGTGTTAGGATTTGAGGAGTTGAAGACCTTGTATCATAATGACTCGGATTTTTTAGAACCTTGGAAAGCATATAGAGAACTGGTTATGGTGGATAGAAGTAAGTGGTTGGACTATTTCATTCAGGATGACATGTTATTTAGAGGAGTTCATTTGTGTATACCTAAGAGTTCTATGAGGGAGAATTTGATAAAGGAGAAGCATAGTGGAGGATTAGTCGGACACTTTGGTGTTGTCAAAACAATGGCATTGGTTAGTGAACATTACTTTTGGCCACAAATTTATAAGGATGTTAGGAAATTTGTATAGAGCTATAGAATTTGTCAGATTGCAAAAGGTAGTAGTCAGAATGTGGGATTGTATAGGCATTTGACAGTTTTAGAGAGACCTTGGGAGGACATAAGCTTGGATTTTATATTTGGATTGCCTAAGACACTTAGAGGGAATGATTCTATAATTGTGGTGGTGGATAGATTCTTAAAGATGGCTCATTTCATACCTTGTAAGAAGACATCAAATGCAGTGCATGTAGCTGACTTATTCTTCGAGGTAGTAAGATTACATGGATTAGCTAAGAGCATAGTTTTAGATACAGACACTAAGTTTGTTGGTTATTTTTGGAGGACACTTAGGAAGAAGATGAAGACAGATTTGAAATTTAGTTAAACTTTTCACCCACAAACTAATGGATAGACAAAGGTAGTGAATAGGAGTTTGGGAAACTTGTTGAGATGTTTAGTTGGAGAGAAGACTTGAAGTTGGGATTTAATTCTTGCATGGGAGTACCGTAAGAACACCTTTTGAGATTATTACTGAAGTACACCCTAGAGGTATATCACAATTAAGAGACATCAGTAATGAAGACAAGAGGAGTGCAGAAGTAGAAGAGTTTGTAGAGTATATGAAGGTCTTACATGTTCAGGTTAAATAACAATTGGAGGATATGAACAACAAGTATAAGGAGAAAGTAGATGAGAAGAGAAGACAAAATAAATTTGACATTTGCAATGAAGTGATGGTATATCTGAGAAAAAAAATATTAACCAAGTGGAACCTATAACAAGTTGCAAATGAGAAATTTTGGACCTTGTAAGATCTAGAGGAAATTCATTTTCGGAAATGCATATGGCGTGGTGTTACCGAATAGTTTGGGTATTTAACCTATATTTAATATTGCAGATCTACATCAATATCATAAATCATAATTTAGTAAAGACAATATTGAAGACTCAAAGAAGAAGGTGCCCCAGAAGGAACCAAATCAGATTGAAGACATTTTTTACAATAGGATTGGGTGCAACACCTGGAGCAACCAATACAAAGAGTATCTTGTGAAATGAAAGGACAAACTAGTTGAAGATTCATCTTGTATTTCTTAGGTAGAGGTAGACCACCTTGGTTTCCCTCTAACCCCAACAAAGTGAGGGACTCACTTTTTCAACAACCCCGGATGTCTGTTGCAGGAGCATCCCTAGTTCTTGGCAATCTTGCATCAACCAAAAACATTTATTTTTAGTTTGTTTCCTATTTTGCAGTTTCAACATTTCTTTCTGCATTTTCTTGCATTTTCTCACCGGATCTTGCGGTGCTAGATTTTTCTTGTGGAAATGATTATCTCCTTACCTTAAGTTTGCATGATGTTTGGATATTTTCTTAGAAAGACATTGATTCCGAAATCCGAAATAGTTTTCTGAATTAGAACACTGGAACTACTGGACCTATTTTGCTATTAACGAATCTTGCCAATCTTTTCCATTGCTTACAAAGCTTCAGTTCATTTTTTCCAACATTCCTTGGCATGTGGCCAACCTTCCTTTTGGTCTGCACTTCATCCTTTGGATTTTTCCAAGGATTCTCTTTGGTAGAGGTCGACCTAGTGGTTTTACACGTTTCATATTGTTCATCGGCATTTGATTCTTTTTGGGCTGACATAGATCGCTCTTGATCATATAAATCAATGTAATTAAGCTTGTAGAATTCAGTTTTAAAAACATAGAAGATCTATCTAGAGATTAAGAGGTCCAGAGTTGACTGACATTGTAATTGAGCTTGTATGTATTCACACTAGTGAGCTGAATTTTGTAGCCCACATGTTGTCGGGAGATTCTAATTGGTTTTCATGATATAATTCGATCAGTTTTGCATTGCCTCCATCATTTTGTCTCATTTCAGTTTTGTTTTACTCTTGTTGCATGGTCCAAATTGTTCTCCTTGAGGTCCCTCCTAGTCGTGACCACACCACTAAGAAGTATCAAACCCCTTCTGAATAATTTCTTTCTGGTTGAATGAATTTAAATACATCTTTAAAGAAAGAAATCTTGAATGGGAACCAATAAGTTTTTTGAGGGCTTTAGCTTCCCCTGCATAGACTAGATCCCAAATTTTGATCCAATGTCTTACAAAATTAGGAAAATCCCTAAGTGGGTCAGTTTTGTCAAATTCTCTTTAGAATATTGGAACATAGATGTCCTAATTAGAATAGGTGATGCTCTTGGTTCCTTTGTGGGGATATAGGAATACTTTCTTAATGATAAGGTTGGATCGACAACAAAATTATTCATTCAATTTGATTTGGATGTCAAAATCTTGGAGGAATTAGATACTATTACTGAGAATGAGAGATGGTTTAAGAAAATTGATGTGGAGAGGGGTTAGTTCAAAGGATGACTCATTCCAAGGAAAATCTCTGAGGGATGTTCTTTAGGGGCCTAAAAGGTTGGAGGTAGAGAGGCAATGGTTTGTAACACCCAACGAGTAGAAGATCCCTAATCCTTTCTTGACTATTCCGAAAGTGACAAAAGTTGGTTTCATAGATTATAATAAAGGGAAAGGTGAGCGAATTGTGATAGAGGATGTTAAGATGGAGGCTAATAAGAATTATAATTTTTTTTCCCTAGATCATTAAGGTTTGACTTCTTCAAGAAAACCCCCGCAAGCACAAGGAGACAAAACCTTTGCTCTGAAAACCCCACCAGGCATCATAAGAACTCAACTAGTCATGCCTATTAATGTGAAATTGATTACAAATGAGATGGAAAGAAAATATGATTCTCAACTCCCTTCTTAGAATATTAATCATAAGTTAATTAGGACATGTGATCAATGGGACCCCTTTAATTTAAAATTGGAGTTGCCTTTATTGTTGAAATGTCTTATTAAAGATACTAGGATAGTGGAGGATATTATGGAGGAAGGAGAGATAGAAGGAGAGGAGCGGGATATATTGTTTGTAAATCTCTGAAAGAAGGATGTAGAGGAAGGAGAACAATGTTCCTAGGTTAAGCTAGGTATTAAATAGATACCTTCAAAGAAATCTATCCTGGATTGTGGAAAGAACAAAGATAAAGGCAAGAAATTGTTGCAAGAACTATGGTGCAAGACTGAAGGAGAGGGTCGGGTTAGAATTATAGTGCTACTAAAATCAAGGGTAGCCCCCTACCCTAAGGTCCATGAAGCTCCTATCATGGAATGTTAAAGGCTTGAATACCCCTAACAAATAGTGCTTGGTAAAGTGCATGGTGGAGTTTGAAAAAATAGATCTAACTACTACAAGAAACAAAATTGACCACTTAAAAAATGGAGGTGTTTTATAAAAAATCAAGGAATTTAAAGGTGAAGTTGGTTTAGTTTGAAGAGGCATTGAGTACTTTACCTTTTTATTGGAACCCTTCCTTAGTAGATAGGGATAATTTTTCAGACAATAAATATTGACTGGGGTACAGAGTAAATAGTTTCTCTTCCTATTTGTAATTCATAATTAAGAATGTTTATGGGCCCATTTCTTGTATTAAGAAGAGGGAACTTTCAACAGATTTGGATAAGTTTATCTCTTCTTACCCCATTTCTAATTGTCTTTTGTACTGAATTTAATGACATCAATCATATTTAGGACAAGAGGGGGGTGTTCAGAGGTTCAATTAATCCCACAAAGATTTTAGTGATTGGGTTGCTAGGGAAAATCTTTTGGATATCAGTTTAGGGAATAGAGCTTACATTTAGAACAATATGAGGATGGGATTTATAACATCACAGAGAAGTTGTACAAGTTTCTTTTTTTTTAGTTATTTATCCTCCTTTACATTTGGGATGGAACCATTAATTATTTCTTGCTCTGGTTTGAATCACTACCCTATTCGATTGGAAATTATGGGTGATACAAGTTGTCTATGCGCACTTTCAAATTTGAAAATATGTGGATGGAAGATCCAAATTTATTTTATCTAATAGTGGAATGGTGGGATAAGGACAATTTAACAAGTTTAAAGTTGTTCTTCTTTGTCTCAAAGATAGAATTGATTAGGCTAAAGTTGCAGCAATGGAATAAGGAACATTTCAAAAAAAAGATTGACTCCTCAAAGGAGCTGGAGGAAAAGATATTATTGAGATTATCTCAAAATCTTCATCTTTGTGACATCATGCTTCCAACTTAGGGATATCTCAATAAATATTCCTTCTTCATTTCTAGAATCAACAAGCGATTCTATTAAAACTTTAGACAGGAAAATTTGGTCATCTCCTTATTCCATATTTTCTTGTAAATTGGTTTTTCCATCTTTATCTTCATTAATGTTAAAGTGAAATATGCAATTATCAAAAATTGGATTGTTGTCTTTAACCAAGGAACTTTTACCTTCAATTTGTTGGATCCTAAAATTTTATTCTTCCGCCTTGATCAAATCAAAGATGTCATGTAACTCTACTTTCATTTGATCTTCTTGATTCATTAATTTTGCAACCTTATGCAACTTTTTTTTTTTAATTCAATTTTGATTACAAATATCTTGCTAATTTGAGCATCAACATGGGAGAAATATAACATACTTACGATAAAATACATTAGAAATCACCCATGGAAGACCATGGGCCACTTAACTTAGAATTCCATTATCGATGTCCCTATAGGGAATTGAACTTGGGTCTTCACAATGAAAGGCCAATATTTTAACCAATTAAACTCAACCCCTTGAACAAATTATCTTTTTCCTTTATTCTTCTCATGCAGTATTCATCAAATGGTACTTGAAATCTATCTACTAATAGGAACTTCTTAAAAAAATGATAACCTTTCTTTCTCAAGGCATATCTTTTCCTTTAAACTCTTCCTATTAAAATAAAATCAGTTCCTTCTTATAAATTATAGATTTACTCAAATGTTCGTCAAATGAATGAGAGATTTTGGACACTAAAAGGTTATTGTCCCAACCCTTGAACAAATATTTGAAGAAACCTCCCATGATTAAAACTTAGAACCCTGCAAGATTGAGTAAACCATATAGATAGAAATATCAAGATTCTGAAACCAAGTTGTAATGTCCTTTGAAAAAGAAACTATCATATAGAAGTTACTTCTTGAATTAAAACTTTGCAAATTAATATAAACAATGCAAAGTGGCTACAATAAATCACTTTGAAAGACACCGAACTACAACAAAACTTTCATGAAACTCATATTAAACAATTACAACATATTTTTATTAGAAAAATTCATCATTTTTCTATCTTATACTACTACATATAAATAAATTACATCTTTTGCAATTTATTAGAGAACAAGAAGAAAATTGAAGTCGCAACACATTCTAAACTCAACCCAACTTACAAAGTAGCTTGCAAACTCCATCTCAGGGTTATTTATAATAAAATAATAATAAAGACAATGAAATAGAAACAAACCCATGTCAAAAAATATTTCATAAACTTCTACAAAAAATAGAATGATCAAACCACAAAATATCACACTTCTAACTAGTAAGACCCTCCTACAAACAAATTGTAACTAAATTATTTAAAGAAATCACAAACTTTTTAAAGGACATGTAATCTTTATATGAGATTATTCTCTAGTAATCCTTTGACTCTAGTCCTCATATATGACTTAGTAATTCTTTAACTCATATCATTAGATAACCTAGAATCTTTGAACATCTCATCCAACAATCTTCCTCTCCATTGGTTTCACAACCACTAAAGAATAACCAAAACTTAGTTAAAATCTGCAAAGAAAAATAAATTTCCAAAATCCCAATTTCTCAATATATATAAAATCTAAATTCAAACTAAAATGGGCACCCAAAATTTAATACCAACATTGGAAGGAATCTTGCATGTGAAAAAAATAATCATTTTATATCAATCGTCATAGGAATCATTACAAAGCCACTAGATGCCAAAGATACCCAAAGATGCCAAGGAAAATTTCTAAACCATACACCCACCATATGAGGATATTAATTTATAATTTATTTGTTTTAGAAAAAAGAGTCATGTCAAAATAAATAAAATATTAAATCAATAATATTTTTCATTAAATGATCTTTAGACCGCGACTTACTATTTTTAGTAAATTCCATTTTTGAAAAGGGGACATGACAATAAAATTCAAATGCCCATCTAAAATCCATAAAATAGTTGTAGATAAAAATTGATCAAGATGGATATGATATGACAACCCTACTTTACCTTTAAAATATATCAACGAATAAATAAATTAGAAAGAAGATTCAAATTACTAGAAGAAAAATAATTACCCATCAAAGATAATGAGTTCTAAGAAGCAATTGACTCCATAGGAGTAAGTTGATGAGGATCACAAAGACAAAACACTCCTCATGAAGAAGCTTGAGCTCCAACACACTAACATTGACTACCTTTCCACGGGGTAGAGGAGATAGCTTTCATCTCATCCATAGAAATTTTACTTTCCTGAAGGAAAAAGATAAGAGGCTTATGAACTCAATGCAATTTTGAAAATATTTCTAATGAGTAGTGTTTATGCCTTGCAATCCATAAAAAATGTTATCATCAATGACACATAGTGAAATGTGAGTCCAATGGTTGTACAACACCCAATTCCACCAAAGTGTCACCCATCAACTTCACATTCGATTGATTACATTTCCTGCCTATTGGCATTATTGTCATTGATGTCAAAAGGATGTCAAGGGAAGAGACCGTACAGGATAACTCTGATGAAAAGCAAACGATGTTTCCCTTATCCTGCAATGTGTTGATTAAGGGTTAAATGACCCTACAGGATAACATTTTTTACGGTTCAATTGGGCTATCCTCTTATCTTGTGACATTCCTAAGAGAGTTTTTTGACCTCGTGGTATAATAATTGTGAGGTGCACACGGTGTTTCCTATCCCGCATTATGTTGGACGAGTGTTGAATACCCTATGGGATAACACTTATGTGAAGAAAACAATGTTATACTTTATCTTGTATTGTCAAAATGTGACCACCGATGGTCGTGCGGGATAACAATTAACAAGGGCAAATAAGATGCCTCGTTATCCCACATCATGCAAACTTGAAGAGACGGATGGTTATACGATGGTCCCGTGGGACAAGGAAAAAAAATGAAGACAAAAGAGAGAGATCTTATCCGATAAGAGGCTACACAAGGTTCACGCAGGATAAAAAAAGTAAAGGCACCTCCTTATCTCTTGTGGTGAAACTTGGAGAGAAGTGGTCTCGCAGGATAAGAAATCAAAACAAGATTGCTTGAAGACACTTATCCCACATGAGACAAGGATGATGCTAGTGGGCCTGCAGGATAAGAAAACAAAAGGAATTGAAGGTTCTGCTTATCCCGCGTGACCAAGCAGGGATGAGAAGAGACTCACGAGATAAGGAAAATCAAAGACAAAGGAGGAAAACCTAATCCCACGTGGGCTAAGAAACTACGCTAATGTTGGGAGGGCTAACATAGAAGGAGAAGATTGTCAAGAAAATATAAAGACATCCCACATAGGTTAAGAAGCTACACATATGTGACATGGGCTAACAAAGAAAAGGGGAGGCTTCTTGTGAACAAAAAAAAGCTTATCCTGCATGGGTAGAATAGGCAAAATAGAACAGAGCATACCACCATGCATCTTGATAGTCCACATAAGCTTTGACCAAGTCTGACTTGATGATGTGGCATGTATGGAGCAAATCAGAGGACACTCATCGGAAAGATGAAAGGGTATTTTGCTGACAGAATTGAAGTTTGTGATCAACTTTGCGGCCATGTCTACAAGCCGATAGTCTTATAAGTTCACGTGGTGGTTGATTATGGTTGACCAGGTGACTTGGAGGTCGATTATGAAGACTTTAGATGACACCCGCGCATGCTGATAGGCACAAGAGTGTTATATAGAAGCTGATTGACCTTGACTATCTGATCTAGACGAGGAATATGAAGACATGAGGCTCCCTAATGAATAGAGAACAAATTAGATATGCAAATGTCGGTGATGGTGGATCTCAGTATGGTAGTTGTCGATCTTGTCTGGGCAAGTCGATGGAGGATTGAAAACACATTAATGGCGATCAAGTTGCAGGTAGGCTATGTGGCTTGAGGAAGGATTGCAGATAGTTTTGGGCAGAGGAAGATTACTAAACTTGGTAATCCAAGTACAAATAATGATATGAAGACAGACATAATGCATTTATTTTAGGTATTTGATTTGAGATCTTATTCAGGACAGAGAATAAAATCTGTTGAGTTATAGACCTTGAATACAACCGACTTGAATAAAATATTCAAGTCTACAGTAGAAGAAAAATATGATATGTATAGAGTCGATCTAATCCAACAGAAGTTGTAAATGTGATTCAAAATTGGTTGATGGAAAATAATGATATGTCAACAAGTTGACTGATGGTGTGAGTGTAGAGAGAAGATACACTATGTTGAAGAGAGGTGTGTTGCAGCAGTGAAGTGTAGAGAGTGTTGATGTTGAGAGAGAGACAAAGAGTGTTGCTGCCAAGATAAAATAGAGGAAGAACAGAGAGTTCTAGAGAGTAATGCTCTAGTAGAGAGAAGAAGATAACCAAAGGAAGGAGGAGAGACACAGGAAAACTTTCACCAGGCAGAGAAATTCATTCTCATGATATGGGAAATTTGTAAGTGTTACAAAACTCATTTGTAACAAGGTTTTATCATTGCATTGTAAAATTGTACAATCACTGTAAATATCCGAGTGGGTGCTAAGAGAAGGGGTAGGTGCTCCTTTAAGTAGGTGCTCCTTGGGTTGGTGATGCAAAGTTTCAGGGGTTGGTGCTCCTTAAGTTGGTGCCCTAAACATTGTAAATTGTTATTTACTGTGAGGCTATATTGGAGCAGTAGACTCTAGTAGCTATTCTCCCATATTGGGTTTTCCTCATACATCTAGTGTTATGTGATATGCTTTTTTGTGTGTGTATTTATGTTTGCATTACATCCTTAAAATCTGCACACTGAACTTAAAGTTTTAAAATACACCGATTCACCCCCATCTTAGTGTCCATTTGTGTTCTTCAATTGGTATCAAATCCTAGGTTCCCTTGTACTAAATGTTATCTCTATCTTGGGTAGATCCTGCTTAGTGAACACTATGGCTAGAAATGAGTCCTCCTTTAAAGCCTCTATGTTTGATGGCACCAACTATGCCTTCTGAAGCAGAAGAATGGAAACTTACTTATCCTCTTTAGGATTTGATGTCTAGATGTCAGTAAAAAATGGTTACACCATTCCTCAAGTTCTTCTTACCAAACTTGATGCTAAAAGGGAATATGAGAATAATACTAAAGCTAAGAATGCAATCTTAAGTGGTTTGTCAAAAATAGAATTTTTCAAAGTCATGCATTGCACATCAGCAAAAGAAACTTGGGACAAGTTGCAGAGTGTATATGAAGGAAATACCAAAGTGAAAGAAGCCAAACTAGAAAATCTAAGAGCTCGGTTTGAAAATCTAAAAATGAAAGAAGAATAGAAGATAGCTAATTATCTACAAAGAGTGGATGAGACTATGAGTGCTATAAGAGACTTGAAGAAGATGTCAAAGATAAAGTTACTATCAAGAAGGTTTTGAGATCATTAACCTCAAAGTATGATACAAAAGTCTTAGCTATTGAGGAAGCTAAAGAATTGAAGAATTTCTCTATGGATGAATTGTTTGACTCTCTGTCTACCTATGAGATGAGAACAATAAGTGTTGAACCTTCAAAGAGAGAGGTTCCCTTCAATACCATACAGAAAGGAAAAGAACAAGCTACAAATGAACATTAAAATGACTTTGATGTTGTTGAAGCTAATTTTGTTAGAAATCTCAAGAAAGGATCTGGCAAGTATAGAGGAAAGCTACCTTTCAAATGCTTTGATTGTGGTAAAATAGGACATTTTGTTGCTAAGTGTCCCTATAAGAAGGAGGAAGATAATTATGTGGAAGATGCCAAGGATAAGGGTAAAAGGTTTCACAAATCAAGAAGAAGAAATTTTCAAAAGAAGATGGTTCTTTACTCAATTGATAGTGATGTCTCTAATGATGAAAGTGAGTTGGTTGAGGAATATAGTGAAGATGAAAAACAAACTAGTGTCTTCATGGCTCAAGAGATCCTTAATGCGAAACATTGTGGTGGTCAATCTGAAAATATAGATGACAGTGAGGAAGAAGATTTAGATGTTGTTGTTGACCTTGAAGGAGAATTGGTTTGTGCTCTTGAAGAACTTGACAACGTAAGAAAAGAGTTCAATAAATACAAGAAGTCTGTCTTAAGGGAGCATGAATTACTAAACAATAATATTGAAGAATCAAATAGCAACCTTGTTGCCTTAACCACTCAGTTGGATGAAACTAGAAGAATGTATGAAGTGACTAAATCATATTTAGAAAACATAGAGAAATAATATCAAAATATGGAGGAAGAAATTGTGAATCTTAGAAAGGAACTTTAAAAGTGCAAAGATGAACTCAAGGTGAGAATCAAGTATGAGGGTGGCACTGATGCTTTGGATAAAATGTTGAGAAAGAAAAATCACTCCAAAGACACAAAGGGTGTTGGATTTGAAGCTGGAAAATGTTCTAGTAATAAAAATTCATCAGACAAGGAAATACTCTTCACCTCTTCAAGTGAAAGTGAAGTCAAACAAACCTTCACAGTCAACAAGCCTAATGAGAAGAAGACTGTAAAGCGGAAAAATCAAACCCTAGTTGTTCTCCCCTCCCCAACTCCAAGGAGAGAGAAGGGAGAGTCACTAGGGTTGATGGTTTTCACTTAGGAGGGACTTTACATTCAAAAGAGGGATTGAAACCCACAAGATCCAATCCCACGCAATGCAAGATTGGATTCTAAATGAGTTTCAAGGGTTAAGACATCAAGGATACCCTCTTTTGTAAAGAATGTAGATAGAAAGATTGAACTAGGAATGCATGTAAAGTAGGAAAGATTCACTTATAAACAGAGATAGGGATATGGGATGAAGCTACGGACCTAGAATTAGCAGTAAAATGTCAAGACGGTGTTGTTCTACAAATCTGAGTGAAAGTTGATGGGACGATGGCACCTGGCATGCACACGGTCCTCCGAAAAATCCGCGAAACGAAGGGGGATCTGTTCGTCTCTGCACAAGGATTCCAGATCTTCAATTACAGCCGCGTACCTGCAACCTACACACAGAAAAGAGAGGATGATTGGGGGGTTAGGGATGAGGGGTTTGCCTTTAGGTCAAACCCCGATTTTGGAATTAACCAAGAAATGAGAATGTTGTAAATGTAAATGTTTGTAATGTAAACAAGTACTGATACCTTGTTGTAAGAATGTTTGTATTCTTACATGCGAAGGTGTAAATGTTGTTGTATGTTGTATGTTGTATGTGATCTCCTCTTTAATGGTTGAATCCTTGTCTTGAATGTAACACTTAGCCTTGAATGGAGACTTAGAATGCTCAATTGCTTGAAGGTATGCTTGAATGCTTGAATATCGTTTCCACCTCTTTTTCCTCTACCCAAATGGGAGAGGAAATGTAGTTTATATACTTGCCAATTAGGGTTGAAAGACTGATTTTCTCGACCTTATGCCGACTAGGAAACATTATTTTCCAATTTGCAAACTTAAAGACCCGAAGCCCCAAAAGAGACCGGGCCCAAAATAGGGCCAGGGACTAGGGCGTTTGGCGCCATGGTCCTGGGGGACCAAGGCACTGGGCGCCCTAGTCCTGAAGGACCAGGGCACTGGGCGCCATGGTCCCACCTCCCGGAACAGCAGGGTGCAAGGAGGGATTAGGCCAGGGTGCTGAAAAATGCAGTTTTTGAAGTCATGAACAAGTTTCGGGGTCTCCATTCAGGTTCCGTGTTGCATCGCCATCGTGAAGACCCAAATGCAGTCGAAATTGCAAGTGTCACAATTTTAGGATGCTACATTTAGCCCCCACTTTAGCAGGAGTATAAGCGTATGCTCATACTTCCGGTAAAGTACAAGGAAACAACATTGAAAAACTTTCACCACGTCAAGGAGGCAAGATACACCAAGCCCCAGTGGACTAAGGATCTTACGACTTTGATTGACAAAGTGAAAGGGAAGATCATGAGGGAGAACCATGACTGTCAGTAGTAAGGTTCCCTCACTATGAGTCATGCAAGAAAGATATCAAAAATTTTCAAGGCAAAGCTAAATTTGTCAAGAAAATTTTCAAGTATCTTGAAAAGATATGAACGGGATGTATGCCCCCCTACGTTAAAGCGATCGCACACGCCTCATCGGGGGTGATTGCTTTAAGGTAGTGATACATATAAGAAATGAGAAAGGAGCACGTTATCACAAGGATTTAGCCCCCAAGTGTGAGATAAGCCCAAGGATAATAGACACAAAACATAAAGCACGAGGTGACTTCGCTTTCCTCGGGGTCAGTATGCTGTATGATAATTCATGTATATCATATGTATGTATGCATAATTGTTCTTCATTCCCCAATCAAGGAAGGTCACCTAGATGAAGGGAACACATGTGTCTTTTGAGTCAACATGAGAGAGACCAAGAGATCTCAATGCTTTGCATCGTCCTCAAGTAGACAACACTAAGGACAACAAATAGAAGAATGAGAATAACACATAGAAGAAGTAACAAAAGATCAAGAGAGGAGGAGAGAATTTGCTATGCTAATGAACTAGTCCAGCATGTCATCTACCCCCCGATCTTGCTTATCAGTATTTCGGGAAGGTAGGAAACACGCTAGAGGAGGAACATCCAATACAGTAGATGGAGCTATCACAAGATCCAAACAAGGGCTATGTTCATGTTCCGAGCCACGTTGTTCTTGTCTAGGAGCTAGGATAAGTGCTTTAGAAAATTTGTTAGATAAATTGTTATCAACATCAACATATTCATATTCACTATCAGAATGAACAGGAGTAACATTTTCATCATGAATAACATTTTCATCTATATCATCATCAAGATTTATAAAAATAGGATCTTTAACTCGCACAGGATCAAGACCATCATGCATCTTATGTTTAGGAGATTTTGGCTCAATTTTCGGCTGAGGAGAAAATGGAATAATACTAGCTGAAGGTGTTTTTGGGGATTGTAAAGTTTGAGAAGCAGCTACCTGAGCTCTAAGATGACGCTTTCATCGGCATTCATGTGCAGAACGATTTCGTCTAGCCTTAGTAGGAAGTTGAGAAGATTGAGGAGGAGGAATGTTCTCATCCTTTTCACTTGGGTGTTTAGGTTGTGGTCTCTTAGGTTGAACAATAGGAGAAGAGGAAGGTCTCTTCTCTCCATAAGAGGAAGGAGGAGGAACTGCTCCATATAAGGGAGGAATATTTGGTTTAGGAAGGAGACCAGGCCCCTCATGACGAGGAGGTATAGGTCTACTTTTAGGAAGTTTATTAGATATAGGCATAGTCACATTCATAGGAATGGGTTGGGAATCTTCTTGAGGAAAGACATTAGTTTTATCTTTCAAAGGAAGAACTTCCTTCTCAAGAACGATAGGAATGTCAAGTTTGGGTGTTCTAGGTTCACTTAGAGATAGGATCATATCTTTTTTCCACTTTTGATAAGATTTGAAAAGATGATCACTCCGCGGTGGAAGAGATTGGAATTGTTTAGGCCAAAAGTAATCAATAGGAACGCTAGAAGTTCTTTCAGCTTGTTTAAAGAGACTATGATTAACAGTAACAACTTCACCATTATGGGGAAATTTCAAACACTTGTGAATAGGAGAAGCAATAGCTTTCATGGAAGACAGCCAAGGATAGCCTAGCTTCACATGAAATTGTTCGGATGATGGAATAATAGAAAAGTCCACATCAAGGGATTTGTTATGGACCTCAATAGGTAATGTAATAGAGCCAATTGCAGGAGAAGAAAATGCATCAAATAGTTTCACAACCACATTTGTTTCATCATAGATCACTTGATTCAATTGCAAAGTAAAAAGAAATTCTTCAGTAATGATATTAACCATACAAGAAGGATCAATAAGCACTCCACGGCAAGGTGTATTCTTGACTTTTGCAACTATATATAAAGGACCATTAGGTGCCCTAATAGTTTCACTAGAATCAAAGGTGATGGAAGGTTCTTTAGGGATTTTCTGCTACTCTACAAAGTTAATCACATTCAGAGTCATAGACACAAGATCATCAGGTGAGACAGAGGAGTCAATAGTATCAATTGCATTAGAGGTATGAGAAGGTAATGGATCAATGAAAATCTTAAGATTTTGGTTAGGAGGAGCTACAGATGTGTTGCCTTTATCATTCACACCAGAAACAGAGATAGTATTATTATCAATCAAATCTTGAATTTTACCCTTCAAAGCAAAACATTTTTCAGTATCATGCCCAGGATGACGATGAAATTGACAAAAAGATTTGTTATCAAAATAGGGTGAATTAATCTTTGCAGGATCTATTTGCCTTATAGGAGGAAGAGTAAGCACATTTTGTTCCAATAACTTGTTCATAATACTATGCAATGATTCATTCAAAGGAGTAAACTTTCTTTCTTTCTTGAAAAACTTATAAATGGGAGGCACACCTGATGCTGCATTCACATGGTTGTTGATGATGTTTTCATTGAATTTAATGGACTCTCTATTCGGTTTAAACTTCCCAAATGGTTGTTGACTACTATCACCCTTATCACCCGGAGCCATAGGATTTGCTTGTTCCATTTGACTCACAGTCAGTTGATAATTGTGAAGAGTTGCACACAACTGTTGGAAAGAAGTAAACTCAGAAAACAGGAGTTTTTCTCTAATATCTTTTTGTAAATTAGAAATAAAGATTCTTTGAATATCATTGTCAGGCACTGGAAAGGAAATTTGAGCATACAAATGCTTATATCTACCGATGAAATCAGTCACTTTTTCTTTAACACCTTGTTTACAATGCATTAAATCGATCAATCATAACTTTAGGACTTATATTGTTTTGAAATTGTTGAATAAAAGCATTTGCAAGTTGTTCGAAAGAAGAAATAGAATAAGAAGGCAACGAGCAATACCATTGTAGGGCTTTATCTCTTAGTGTCCTAGTAAACAGTTTTGCAAGCAACCTTTGGTCATAAGCAAAATCGGTACATATTGTTTGAAATGTCTTAACATGTGTTAGAGGATCACCCTTACCATTATAAAGCTCCAAATGCGGAATTTCAACATGTTTAGGGGGAATAGCTCGAACAATGTCAAGAGAAAGTGGGCTCGCAACATCAAATGTAGGCACACTAAACTTAGATTGATTCATAGAGGCAATTTGTTGTTGTAAAGAAGAGACAGTTTGTGCAAGATTGTTAATGGTCACTTCAGTCGAAGAGTTCATATTAGACATGTTAGATTGTGATGGAGGTACTATGTTATTGAAAGAAGGTAGAGAGTAAGGTGGTGAGACACTATGATAGTTAGTCATAGGAGATTATTGGAAAGGAGGAACACTACAAGGAGGAATGGAATGGTTAAATGAATTGCCTCCTTGCGTCATGTTCATTTGTGGAGATATAATAGGGACACTCATTGAAGGAATGAATGAAGAAGTTGGATTGAATGAAGGAAGAGGATTGATTGAAGAAGAAGGATTTCCCCCATGACTGGTGATCATAGGAGGAATGTCTTGTATTGAAGTAGTCATTATGTTTGATGTAAAAGTAGGTATACTAGCAATAGGAGTTGTCAAAGGAATAGAATGATTAACTTGAGTAGGAGGTTGTGTATAACCTAAAGTTTCGGCACAACTCTTCATAGGCATCACATTCGAATCCACAATGTGTGCAATACCACGCAAAATATCAATTCCATTCTTATCACTTTGAACCATACGTTTTAGACCCTCAATTAATGAAAGAGCTTCACTATCGGGGTATTCTTGAGACATCCATTTTCGAAAATCATCAAATTGGTTATCCAATTTCAAAAGTTGTTCTACAGAAACCTCATGGAGAGCTTCTTCATCATTAAGAGGATTAGAGGAATCACCCATGTCCTCGTTAAAAAGGCCATTCAAATTAGGTTCCATCTCCTTAGTAATTAAACCTTGGAAGGACTTACTTCTAAGGCTTCGTCTAACGGGAATAGTGTAAGTAGGGCTTATTGTTGTAAAACTCATGCACTAAAGAGAGAGAGAAGATTTTGAATTTTAGAGGTAGCAAATTTCAATAAAATCAACCAATCTCCTAGATTTAAGCTGTTAAATGCAATAAGGACAATCTCCCGAAATTTCAGAAAAAATGTCCGGGACCGTGGCGAACGGAGTGCACATGGTCCTCGCAACTTTTTTTGAAATTTGTAGGGATGAAAGTTATGATGATTTTAAAGCTAATTTGAAAAAATTGAGTGATTTTATGATCTGTAGATAGGCCAAATTAAAGTTGCAATCTCAAAATTGAACCCTGCCAAGATTGTTGAAAAATGTAAAATTTGAATTTTGAAAAAGAGGGGAAACTGAAATTTTGAATTTTATGATTTTAGAGGGAATGCTGAAAGCAATGCAAGTTTTGAAATTTAAAAGTTGACCCGATTTCATGCAAAATTTGAATTTGAAAGTGGAAATCAAAGTTGTTGCAATTAAACACTTAATTTCAAAAGTCACAAATTGTAAAAATTTGAATAAAACACTGAAATTTCGAATGAATGCCAACACACTTTTCAGATTTAGGACTGTAAGAAACACAATTTTGACACAAATTTCAATTTCAACAATTTTTTGAATGATTAGAAGCCTCAATCCAAGCAATCACTAGACCAACTTTGACTTTAATTTTGAAAGTGTTAAAATTGATAAAATCAGCCAAAATTCTGGATTTTAGCAGAAAAATACAGTAAGATCTAGCTCCCAAAATTTCGGAAAAAATGTCGGGGACGAGGGCACTCGGGGTGCACACGGTCCTCGCAACTTTTTTCCAAATTTTCAGGGATGAAAGATATTATGATTTTGTTCCGGAATCCAAAGTTACAACCGATTTGGAGGTGTTTTGATTAGTGAAATTATCAGTCAAAGGTTGAATCAAGAAGGTCTTAAAAATTAGGGTTTTGACATTTAACCACTTAATTTTCAGAATTAAAGCACAAATATGAATTGACAATTTGCAATAGAAGGGTAGATCTGAAACAAGCATTAACAATTAAACATTTCACAAGTTTAATTACTTAAAAGAAAATTTTAGGGTTTTTATGCAATCAACCTCTAAAATTTGCAAAAGATCAAACATGGAAATGTAATTAAGGAAACAAAATTTTCAGATCTAACCATGAATAATCAGAATGAGGATGTTCACATCGGGTTCACCAAAATGTAAAGTGGAAAAATCGAACCCTAGTTGTTCTCCCCTCCCCAACTCCAAGGAGAGAGAAGGGAGAGTCACTAGAGTTGATGGTTTTCACTTAGGAGGGACTTTACATTCAAAAGAGGGGTTGAAACCCACAAGATCCAATCCCACGCAATGCAAGATTGGATTCTAAATGAGTTTCAAGGGTTAAGACATCAAGGATACCCTCTTTTGTAAAGAATGTAGATAGAAAGATTGAACTTGGAATGCATGTAAAGTAGGAAAGATTCGCTTATAAACAGAGATAGGGATATGGGATGAAGCTGCGGACCTGGAATTAGCAGTAAAATGTCAAGATGGTGCTATTCTGCAAATCTGAGCGAAAGTTGACGGGACGATGGCGCCGGGCATGCACACGGTCCTCCGAAAAATCTGCGAAACGAAGGGGGATCTGTTCGTCTCTGCACAAGGATTCCAGATCTTCAATTACAGCCGCGTACCAACAACCTACACACAGAAAAGAGAGGATGATTGGGGGGTTAGGGATGAGGGGTTTGCCTTTAGGTCAAACCCCGGTTTTGGAATTAACCAAGAAATGAGAATGCTGTAAATGTAAATGTTTGTAATGTAAACAAGTACTGATACCTTGTTGTAAGAATGTTTGTATTCTTACATGCGAAGGTGTAAATGTTGTTGTATGTTCTATGTTGTATGTGATCTCCTCTTCAATGGTTGAATTCTTGTCTTGAATGCAACACTTAGCCTTGAATGGAGACTTAGAATGCTCAATTGCTTGAAGGTATGCTTGAATGCTTGAATGCTTGAATGCTTGAATATCGTTTCCGCCTTTTTTTCCTCTACCCAAATGGGAGAGGAAATGTAGTTTATATACTTGCCAATTAGGGTTGAAAGACTGATTTTCTCGACCTTAAGCCGACTAGGAAACATTATTTTCCAATTTGCAAACTTAAAGACCCGAAGCCCCAAAAGAGACCGGGCCCAAAATAGGGCCAGGGACCAGGGCGCTGGGCGCCATGGTCCCACCTCCCGGAACAGCAGGGTGCAAGGAGGGATCAGGCCAGGGTGCTGAAAAATGCAGTTTTTGAAGTCATGAACAAGTTTCGGGGTCTCCATTTAGGTTCTATGTTGCATCGCCATCGTGAAGACCCAAATGCAGTCGAAATTGCAAGTGTCGCAATTTTAGGACGCTACAAAGACATATGTTTCTGCTACAAAGAATCGGTCAAGGAACCAACATGTTGATCCTAAAAGAAAAGCCAATGTTGATAATGGAGTCTTTACAAAGGTCAAGGATACACGAAGGGTGAACTCAAGAAGATTGAGTTATGCTAATCCAAAGAGACCAATGAGAAATAAATTCACTAATGATTGGTGCGTACCTCAGTTCCATGGCTTTTATAAAATATAATACTTATGATCATAAAATTGTTGATTGTAATAGAAGTTATGAATGTAGAAGAAATGTATCTTAGTCCTACAATAGATTTTCAAATTCATCATTCAATATAAATGTAAAATACTGTCATTGTCAAAATTGGGGCCACATTGCAAAACACTGTAAGCTTAGGACAACCAAGCAAAATAAGACAATGTCAAAATTTGAATCTAATGCAAAATCATAAATGAATGGGATAGTAGAAAACAAAAAAGAAACCAAACAAGTTTGCACAGAAAAGGATAAAGATAAGACCGAGTCAAGTTTGATTGTTCAAAATGCCCTACATGTTGAAAGGAAAAACTTGTGGGTAGTAGATAGTGGTTTTTTCAACCACATGACTAGTGATAAGAAGAAATTCATCAAATTAGAAGATTCGAATGGTGGTTTAATGAGGTTTGGAGACAATTCATCCATCAAAATAAAAGGAAAAGGTACTCTTGATATTGATAGTAAACTAAAAGCACATGATGTATACTATGTGGAAGGTTTGAAGAACAATTTTCTAAGTGTGAGTCAAATGTGTGACAAGGGATATAAGTTTACATTTGATTCAAAAGGATATCAAATCAAAAAAGAAAGGAATGGGCATCTTGTTGCTGAAGGAAAAAGGACAGATGACAATGTATATAATCTTAAGGAATTCTTTGAGTCTCAATGTATGATGGGACAATCTGGTGAGAGTTGGTTATGGCATAGAAGACTAGGTCACATCAATTTTGATAACCTTGTTAAAGTAAGCAAGAGAGGGTATGTTAGGCACATACCTCAGATTATCAAACCAGCAAGCACCTTTTGTGATGAGTGTCAAAGAGGAAAGCTAACTAAAGTGAGTTTCAAGGCTAAAGAATACTCAACTATAAGGCCACTAGATCTTGTGCATACTAACTTGTGTGGGCCCACAAGAGCAAAAGCCCTAAATGGAGAAAGATACTTAATTATCCTCATAGATGATTTTTCAAGGATGACATGGGTCACCTTCTTGCAATACAAGTCTCAAGCCTATGGAAGATTCAAAATATTTAGGAATATGGTTGAGAAGGAAAGTGGATACAAACTAAAATGTTTAAGATCAAATCATGGAGGTGAATTTACATGAAATGAATTTGAAGACTACTGTGAGAGACATGGAATTAGAAGACAATATTCTGCCCCTAGGACACCACAACAAAATGGTGTTTTGGAAAGGAAGAACATAACAGTCAAAGAGATGGCAAGGACAATGTTAAATGAAGCCAATATGCCTGATGTATACTAGAAAGAAGCAATCCATACTATTGTATACACATTAAATATAATTCAACTAAGAGTGAACAACAAAATGACACCTTATGAGTTATGGTATGAGAGGAAACCATCCCTCAAGTATTTCAAGGTGTTTGGTAGCAAGTACTTCATCAAAAGAGATGAAGAAGGATTAGGAAGTTTTGATTCAAGAAGTGATGAAGGTATCTTTTTAGGGTATTCTACTCATAGCAAGGCCTACAAGTGTTTCCACAAAAGACTAAAGAAGGTAATTGAGAGTGTAGATGTGAAAGTAGATGAAGATATGCATAAAGGAAGGAAAAACTCAATTACTCAAACAAAAGAGCCATATGTTGAAGATGAAGATCAATATAAGAGTGAACATGAAGAAGAAGAACCTAACAAATCCCCAAACATATATATGCAAAAAAATAACCCTGAGGATCAAATTATTGGTAACAAAAATGATGGTGTACAAACTAGGAGAGCAAGGAACACTGAGCAAGTAAATTTCTGCCTTATGACTGAGATGGAACCCATAATATATGATGAAGCCAACAAAAGTGAGAAGTGGATGAAGGCTATGCAAGAGGAGTTGCAGTAGATTGAAAAGAACAAAACACGAGAATTGGTTCCTAGACCAGCTAATAAAAATGTAATTGGGACAAAATGGGTCTATAGGAACAAGGCATGGTTAGTATGTAAGGGATATGCTCAGGTTGAGGGCATAGATTTTGAAGAAACCTTTTCACTAGTTGCAAGACTTGAAGAAATCAGAATATTCTTGGTATTCTCAGCATATAAAGGATACAAAGTATATCAAATGGATGTCAAATCTGCATTTTTTAATGGAAATCTTGAAGAAGAGGTCTACATAGAGCAATCTGAATATTTTCAGCTACATGAAGATGACAACTTTATTTGCAGATTGAAGAAAGCATTATATGGTCTAAAGAAGGCACCTAGAGCATGGTATTCTAGGTTGGACAAGTACCTCCATTAGCAAGGTTTCAGAAAAGGAAATGTTGATAGCAATTTATATATCAAGGTAGAGGGAGACTACATGATAATAACAATGGTATATGTAGATGACATCATCTTTGGAGGTAACAAAGATGTTCTATGCAAAGAATTTGCTGGTCAGATGTAGTCATAGTTTGAAATGTCCATGCTTGGAGAGTTATCATATTTTCTTGGTTTGAAAATATCACAACAAAATAAGGGCATATTCATTTCTTAAACCAAGTATGCCAAGGACATGTTAAAGAAGTTTCAAATGGAGGATAGCAAACTGGTTAGTACCCCCATGGTGACAGGATGCAGCTTGAGAAAAGGTGATGAGTCGCCTAGTGTGGAACAAACCTTGTACAAATCTATGATTGGAAGCCTACTATATCTTATAGCTTCAAGGCCTGATATAGTTCAAGCCGTATGCATGGTTGGAAGATTTAAAGAAGCCCTTAAGCAATCTCATGTTAATGCAGTGAGAAGAATATTCAAATATCTTCAAGGCACACTTACTTATGGCTTATGGTATCCAAAGAAAGGATATTTCAACTTACAAGCCTTTACTAATGTTGATTGGGCAAGTTGTGTGGATGATAGGAAGAGCACAAGTGGTGGAGATTTCTTCCTTGGAGATAGATTGGTGTCATGGCATAGAAAGATGCAAGAGTCCATTTCACTATCAACTACTAAAGCTAAGCATATTGCAGCTGCCACATGTTGATCTCAAGTTTTATGGATGGAGTATACTCTCAAGGACATTAAGGTGGAATTTTTGGATCCTATTCCCATCATGTGTGACAACTCAAGTGATCAATATATCAAAGAACCTTGTCATGCACTCTAGGACAAAGAACATTGCAATCAAATATCATTTTCTTAGGGAAAATATTTCAGAGAAAGAAGTGAAAGTTGAATATGTTTGTACTGGTGAGCAGATAGTTGATATCTTTACTAAGCCATTACCGAAGGATAGTTTTGATTACTTGAAACAAAAATTGGGTTTTGTCTCTCCCTCCTTTTGCACTTAAAGCATTTATTTGAGATCCATGGTTCAGGGGGAGCATACTGTTTCTAAACTTCCCACCTTGAACCTCATGTATAGTCTTAGGGGGAGTTTTGAATTCTTTTTGTAAGCAATGGTGGCATTGCTCTTTATATTGTAATAATGGTTCATCTAGCTACAGGAGGCAAAGGCCAATAAGTTGTAAGGGAAATTTCTAATGTATTGTAGATGTGTCATGATCAAAATTGGAAGTTCCATTCATTTCTATATAAAATCAAAGGGGGCGTTCATGCACAGTTGATAGTTGGTTGCAACACCCTTTGCCATTGTTGTCAAAGGGGCATAAATGGTTGGATAAATGGTCTATGAATGATTCACAAAGTGTAATGGTTTGTGAATGATTTTGCAAGTGTGTTGACATCAATTTTGAAGGGGGAGATTGTTGGCATTATTTTCATTGATGTCAAAAGAATGTTAAGGGAAGAGACCATGTGGGATAACTTTGATGAAAAGAAAATGGTGTTCGCCTTATCCCGCAGCATGTTGATTTAGGGTTCTACGGGATAAAAATTTTGATGGTTCAATCAGGCTATCCTCTTATCCCACGATGTTCCTGAGAGAGAGTTTTGACCTCATGGGATGTAATGCCCCACCAGGAACCCTAAAGGAAAACAACACAACTAGGCAACTAAAGGGTGAAATAATTTTTTTTCTTTAAAAGACTAAGTGCATTAACCATAACCATTGCACATTTAATAACACAGTGGAAGTCTAACATATGATTTCCTAAGGGTTACCAATGAAGATTAATTCGTAGATTATATTAACACCATAGTTAATCCAATTGTCCATTTAACTAGATAAAATAAATGCTTAATTTAAAAACTACACATACATCTAAATTCCATAATGAAGAAATGAAAGTATTCCAATGTATCCAACTTCCATAAAACATTTTAACATAAGATCAAAGCAACTGAAATAACATACATTCCACTAACAGACTATTACAATATCCACAAATACATGGCTTCCAATAATGCTACAGATTACAAAGTTACAATATCAAGGTTACATAAAAGTCTGATACAATGACCACAAAGTCTCAACTGAACAATGATCTCGAACAAGAGCTGGTACATGAACCACAAACCAAGAAACACCAGCGAATCCTTTCCTCACCTGAAGATACAACCCAGAACATCCGATGGGAAGTGGCACTACCACCCGACCATGTGATCCCGAAATGGAACCACCCCACCATGCTAGGAGATAGTAGAAAACCCTCAAGCAAGCAAAGTAAGACAAGTACGAAAGGACTATAAGACTCTGCAAACATCCATGTGACTTAACTCACAAAACACTAGTGACTCTAAGAAGAGAGTGTCATCACATAGCTTGATGGTTACCATGGTATAGCCTCCATAGGTCTCGGGCCCCATCTTGGATTTCTCCTGGTAACCTCTCCCGAGCCTCCAGTTCCAACTAAGTCTCATACGGACCCTACCAATCCTTTCATGAAGACAAGGTGGTAATTTTGTCATTCCAGGCCTTCTCGTAACATTATGAGCCCTGTACAAGCACTCACCTATGCACGAGGTACATTATCTTATTTAATATTTAATCTACCCACCCCCAATCAATTATTAGGTTATCACTTTTTAACTGAGTTTCGACGGGTTATCCTTTCATCCACTTCGGGCACGGCCTCCACTCGAAAGCCACTCTCTCTCATAGAACACTAATAGGAAATGTTTCTCTCTATGAGAACTCTATGGCGAAATAGACAACCATAAACAATCCTGACAAGCACAGGTGAAGGATACACAAATACCAACCTAAGATTGACCATTTGGACAAAAACACACAATGGCTCATATCAAATAGGTTATACAACAACACCTGGTCTAGGAGAAATAATAACATAGGATGCAATTACAATTCAACCAAAATACCAATGAAATTTAAGCTTGATTGAAAATATCATTTACAGAAGATCCTAATACAAGCAATCTTTTCTTAAAACAACCAAAGCATAAATTAATTGCAAATAAAGATTTTTCCAAAAATAAGAAAATACAACTATTTAAAAACATCCTTCTTGTCATTTGTCCAAAAAGATTTAAAATAAAAATAATTCTCCTAATGCATTTTCAACATATTTATAGAAATTATAAGCTCTATTTCTAAAACATTCCAAACTGTAATTAAATAATATTTAAAATAACATTTAAAATATTATAATAACTACCATAAGAAAAACATATCTAATATATATATAAACACATATAGCAATATACATATATCTATTTATATACATATATAATATAACACATAATAAATTTTATTTATCCAACCCCTGGGTACGAAACATGAAATAGTCATACCACAATACTCACAGGGGTTAGAAATTAATTTAAAAATTAAAAACACTTTAAAATTTGTTTAAAGTCCTTAGCACAGTAGGGATTTGATCCTCAGGGGTCGTACCATCGACTAGGTAAGGGTCTTATGGGACCCAAATGATAAGACCTTAGCGACTTGGGAGGATGTAGTGAAAATGAGAGAGTTGTATTCTTATTTATTTTAGGCTTCCAGGAGTAAGCCTAGTTTTGGGGGGGAGAATGTAGTACCCCTACTTGTTTGAACTCATTAGACTCACATTTTATTATTGGTTGTTTTCAATAGATACATTACCATGATATATTATTTAGATTTTTATGACATTATCCTTTATTTGGAGATTAGATGTATAATTTATTTGCAGTATTTCAGTATTTGTGATTTATGGCATTTTATGGATTATTGCTATGTACTGATATTTTACTTTATTTATGCAATGTGAAATTATATGTTGTGTGTTTGCGAGTGTATTGGATGCAAGGGGACGATTTTCCTTCACTCATTTTGGTGAGACAGGGAATGTCGCGATTCTCCTTCATTAGTGTGTATGCTGTGTTTTCTATATTGTATATATGCATGTGTGGTTTGGTGATGCAGGATATTGTAGGTACAAGTACCGGGTAGGTACGGGGTATCATCTCCACCTGTCTTCATAGGTCTGAGCGTGCCTTATATTTCCGATGGAAGTGGAGGAGATAGTAGTTGACCCTGTTTTTACTCAGTTACATTCGTGTGAGTGTCATCAGTTGGTCATTCGGTCAGTTAGTTCGGCCTTCATATTTTGTCATTTGATCTTTTTATGAGTATTTGCTTGAGGTTTGTTTTGTTATGTGTGTTTTAGTGGATTTAATTAATTAATTAATTAAGTTTATGGAATTATTTGATAGTTGTATTGTTTATGCATTGAGATTATAAATTTAGTTAATTAAAAGAAATTATTAAATTAAGTTGCAAGCTACATGATATTAGAAATATATTTTTATTTAAATGAAAAAAATAAATTAGATTAATTGTTTTTATTATTTCCTAAAATTTTAATTAAATAAATGAATAAAAGGATTAATAAGAATTAAAATATTGTTTTAATTCTTTATTTAGAAAATTAATTAATGTGCATGAGAAAAGAAAAGAAAGAATAATGATTTTTAATTATTGCATGTTAGTTTATCTTTTGTGATAAATTTAGAAAATAAAATAAAAATTACTATTATTCTAAATTTAGGTTTTTTGTGAAAAAACTATTGAACCTAGAATTTTAGTTTAAATAGGGGAATAGGTCTATATTTTAGGGACACATAGGAACACACAGGAATGGGTCTGGAATTTAGGTTAAGGAATTTATTGGAAGCTTATTGAAAAGGTTAGGGCGCTTCTACAAATTTCTTCCAAGAAAGCTATACCAGGTTGGATGAATTCTTAGTTGTGGGTTTTAGTAGATATTTCTATTTTTATCTGTTTGATGTGTGTGTATAAAATTATTTCACCCTTTAGTTGCCTAGTTGTGTTGTTTTCCTTTAGGGTTCTTGGCGGGGCATTACATGGGATAACACTTGTGAGGTGCACATGGTGCTTCTTCTTATCCCACAATATGTTGGACGAGTGATGAATACCCCACGAGATAACACTTATATGAAGAAAACAAAGTTATACTTTACCCTGCGTTGTCAAAATGTGACCACTGATGGTCATGCGGGATAACAATTAACAAGGGAAAATAAGACACCTCGTTATCCTGCGTTGAGAAAACTTGAAGAGACAGATGGTTATGTGTGTTGGCAATTGCCACTCATTCAGGATCACCATATTGTCACTAATGGAAAAACACATCATTTTGGGTTGGATACTTATCTGGTATCCTTTGGTATTAAAGTTTTAACATCTGACATTTAAGGAAACTGGCATTGTGGAAAACAAAGGAAATCGGCGAACTAGGAACCGGTATTTGGAGGTCGACATAGGAGATTGATCCGGAAAAGATTTTAGTGGAAATGGTCACATAGATTTATGTTTATATTTTTGTCTAGGCTGACATGTATTTATCTTTTGTAATATGATTGTAAGCCGACATAAGGCATTCATTTTTTTGTATGTAAAGGGTATATAAGTCAGTCCGACTAGGTCATTTTGGGATATAGGTGTGATAGGATTTATGCAATTGTGTAAGCAAGATATTGATTGATAAAATGTGAATGTAATAATCTATAGTCGGTCTTGGTTATTTGTGAAGAGGATTGTAAAGCGAATCAGGTTACCGATAAGGAAGGAGATAGTGTTAACCGGTATAGTTAGTACTTAAACCAGAACTCATCAAACATATCAAATACACACTTAGAGTTCAGAATTTTGTTTGTAATTCAGTATTTTATCTATAGTCAGTGAGGCTCCTTTGTGATGAGCATTGCACTCTAGGAAGTGTGCCATTCTGCATGGGCAGGCCCCCTTTTTATGTAATATTTTTTCAGCTGGCCAGTGGATAGATATTGTGGGTGACAAATACCACCGTGGTTTTTCCTCTTTGAGGTTTTCCACGTATAAATATGTGGTGTTATGGTGTTGATCTTTTTGGTTGTTTTGTTCTTCTTCATATCTTGTTTATATTCTTACCGGTTGTTAATTGGAAAAGTATCTAAAGGGATTAAATTCTTAATCACCGATAGAACACTGATTCACCCTCCCTCATAGTGTTCTTGGATTCCAATAATTGGTATCAGAGCCTGGTGCCTCAAAATAAGTCTAACACCTTGAGAAAGATCCAGCATCTGGAATCCATGGAGATGAGTTTGAGGAAAGAACTTGAAGTTTCACTTAAAGACTATGATTCTGAAAGATTGAAGAACATGAAGTTGCAAGATGAGCTGAATTATACTAAAGATGAGTTGAGATCTACAAAATAATTCATCCTTACTCTACAAGAGAGGTTGTCATCTGCACAAGACAAGAGGAAAGAACTCTTTGATCAATTACAAAATTAGGATGGTGAAGAGAAGAATGCTTTAAAGGAACTATGTCATAAGTTGAGTTAGGAAAATAGTGTCATGAAGAATGAGATGCAAGCCCTAACCATGAGGATGTCGAAGGAGATTGAAGACCAGAAAAAGAATGAAGAAAATCTTGTCAAATCTCTAAAAGATAGATCCGATGAATGCATTAGGTTGGTGCATGATAATGATGTGTTGAAAACTGAATTGGTGCAATCACATAATAATGAGAAAGAGTTAGAAATAATGGTGATAGTCCTAAGAAGTGATATGGATGTTGCAAATGAATACAAAGAAAAGTTCAAAGCCAATTCCACAGAGATTGATGAATTATTGAAGAATCAAAAGGACACTGAAGACACTAGAGGTCTTGGATTTGAGCATGGAGAAAGCTCTAGTACTGCAAATTAGGAGAATCCACCAGACAACCGGAATTAGAGGTCACCGGTAAGGCAACCCAATGCACATAAATATAATGGTAGATGCTTTGTTTGTAATAAGTTTGGTCATATGGTAAGTCAATGCAGAAATAGAGTCAACCAGAATAATAATTCAGGTACCGTTAAGTGTTTCAATTGCAAGAAGTATGGTCATAGGACAACAAATTGTAGAATGAATGTGAAATGTCATGCATGAGGAAAGTTTGGGCATATGGCTAATCAATGCAAGTCAAGAAATAATCAAGGTTACAATAAGGAAATTCAAAAGAACGATGTCACTTGTTATGCATGCAACAAAGTAGGACATATTGCTAAATTTTGCAGAAGCAAGAACCCACCAACAAGAAATGATGAGAAGGGAAAGAAAAAGGTTGATGATATCTGGAAGGAGCATGTGAAGAAATGGATTATAAAGTCTAAGGATCAACAGGATAAAGCATATGCCCCATTTACTCAATTGACAAAATAGAATGTTCCTGCACTGACAAGAGACTCATCCAGTAACTAAGGCATTAGCCTTAGGGGGAGGCAAATTGATGTCAGATCTTGCATTACCCCCAGTAGTGGTCTAAAATCTTATTTCAGACATCGGAGAAGTCAGTCTAAAGATTCACCGACACAGATTTGATGGATATTGGATCTGATATGATATGGTAGCAAGTATTTATGTCAATGAGGAATTAGGGTTCTGTAGGTTAAAAGGTAAAAGTGATTCATTTTTCACCACCAAGCATTCAAAGAAAAGAAGAGCAAGTTGAATGCAATTCAAAGTGATCCTGAGCATTTCTAAGCAAATTCGAGTACATTCAGAGCGAATTTTCAAAGGTTTTTCACCGGTGAAGATTCTATGGTATTTCTCGATTTTCAAGCTATCTTTTTAAAAGTTGCAATGGCTTCTGGATCTGCCCCTGCTTCAGCAAATATTGTTGTTCTTGTTGTGGCTGATATTAAGGATTGTCCACACCTGGTATTCAAGAAACACCCTCAGACTGTGAAGGTTGATGATTCAGTCGATGCATTTTATAGGGTTCTCGACGATGTTCTATATGTTAAGGATGTCATAGCTTGCATTCACTGCACTTTGGAGGATTTGGGTTCATCTGAGATGAAAACCATGTATATGACAACAGTGTTGGATAAGAATGGAGTGGTCAAACTAGAATTTAGACATTTGAAGGATTAGAGGTTTACAGAGGTTTTGGAGATGCTTGAGTTTGATGATGACGTCATCCGCTATGTGTTGAGTCATGTTCATGGTGAGTTTATGTGGCTAGACCGGCCTCATAAAATCACCAAGGATGCCATTCGGGCAATTACTGGTTTACCCCAGGTTGGTCAGAGATCAAACAAGAAAAAAATCTCTAACAATGAAGTCAACAATCTAACCGGTGCTTCATTCGATAATCGGTCTATGAGGATTAGCACAATCAGAGATAAGGACGTGCAATTTGCCAACATGGTTATTGCATATAAGGTAACTCAATCTAATTGGTTGAATTTTGTTTCTAGTTCTTGTATCTACTATGCACATAAGATGATCAAGGAAAATGAAAATATGATCTTTTCCAGTGGATGTGTGATGATTTAGTTTTAAATATTGGAAAAATTAAGGGTGAGAAGAAGGGTGTATTCTGGTATGGAAATCTTGTTGTTTGTCTAATGTTATTCTTTCTCAATGAGACCCTAGGATTTGGTAAAAGCAATGGGCCTTTGACATTCTGGTAGGGAAACAAATCAAGGATTCCTTAAGAAGCATAGGTTAGGATAGAGACTCCACCTTATGGGGATATTTCAAGGCTTTTTAGAAGGCAATAAAACAAAGATAAAGAGTGCCTAAGCACATTGTTGATAAATACTCTACTAAGATCTTCTCTATGGTTAAGAAAGATGAAATGGAAGTAGTGCAACCAAGAAAGGTATGGATAACTAAGATGGGCTGTAAAGTTGATGATGAGATCTTAGATCTATATGCCAAGTCACTTATAGATGCCTTGGTAGATGAGTCAGAGAAGACTTTTGGGACAACTAAATAGAAAGAATTGGAGGTGAAAATAGGGTTAAGTAAGAAGAAGAGAGAAGTTCAGATAAAGAAGGTAGGACAGGTTATTCAAAAGATGTCCACTAAGATCAAAAAAATTATTGGATTAGTAGAGTCATCTTCTCTAGCAGCAGTTCAGGCCTCACCGGTAGCAACAACCGACAAAGCTTTAATGAAAAGGAAGAAACTAGAAATCTTTTTTGCCCCTATTGCTTCTGGATTTGAGAATGAAGATGAACCTCCTAAGATACCCAAAATTTACATGAGAATTTAGGGGAAGAAGCTTGAAGAAGGAAAGTAGTAGAAAACCAAGGTCACCCCTCCGACAACCCATAAACAACTTGTGAAGGAAAGGAAGCCTACAAAGAAGAGGAAACCGGTAAAAGAGACAGCTCCCACTCCTAGTAAGAAGAAGAAATATGATTTAGATATGTCTCTTGAATCTGGTAAAAGTATTAAAGTTATCCCTCCTCTATCTGTAGATGAATTGGTAGAACAATTTACTAAGGATGGAATTTTGAGTAATATACAATATTACTATGAAAATATGGATGATGATGAACAAAAGGAGATTGAGGAAGAAGTTTTGTTATACTTAGATATATATAAGAAGGCCTTACTTGATATAGAGAAGAAAATACCAATAGAGTTGTACAATAAATTAGATGGTAGAAGATTATCAACTATTAAGGAAGATATGCATATAAATATTCAGGAACTGTTAACTGTATGTGGTTCAATAACTGAAGAGGAGATGCAGAAGTGTCTTGAATTTGAAAATAAAACAATTTTCCAGAGTAGGCACATGCATATTAGTGTAATGGTGGGAAGAGTGAATGAAATAGTTAAATAGACTCATGAGGCATGGGTAAAATTCTTTGTTGATAATTCAAGATTCTTTACATCATCAGAAGTTCCTCCTATGTCTGACATTCCAGTAATATGTGTTGATGCTAGAGGGAAACGTACATATTAGGTGAAGACCCACCAGTTTTGGATAAGAAATTAACTGAGGATATAGAGAAAATTAAACTGATAGATAATATTGAGGATAATTTTCCTCCGATTATTGATGTAGATACAATTAAGATTCATAATGTAGTGGCAGAAGAAATATCTACACCAAGTGGCAAAGCCATCGATACTGACGAGAAGGTACAGGAAGAAAAATCACAGAAGGTAGAGGTCAAGGAGAAAGGAAAAGAACAAATTGAATTCAGGGTACCGACACCATCATCGGTTGTTGGTCCCTCATTGTTGGCACTTGACTCATCTAGTCAAGTAGATTGTAGTCATTTTGAGAAGATCATTGAGCAACTAAGCAGTTCTGAGTTAATGTTTGTTGTAGCACAAAAGCTTATGAAGGAAGGATCAGAGGAAAAGCATGTTATAGAACAAGCCATTCCAATCCTACAACATCCTTCCCCAAACTATAAGATTAGTAAGGTAGCTAGCCCTTTTGACAAGCTTAAGGGTCTGACAAAACCCATTGCCAAGGAGTTTCAAACTCTACAACAAGTATCAAACTGGCAGTTAGTTGAGAGGTATAATGTAGCTAGGAAGGTCACTTGTGATAACATGATCACATCAGACAAGGCAAAGATAATAGAAGAATTTACAAGGGATGATGAATCCCTTCATCAATGTAGCAGTATATACCGGTCTTGCACTAACACAACCAAATTAATAGTAGACCTAGAAGTTAAAATAAAGGCGGCTAAGGTCTATTTGGACCATCTTGCAAATAATTTTGATGGTACTTAGTCATTGACCAACTCCGTTGATGGTCAAAGTTGTTGGAATCCAAGAACACTGAGAGGGGGGGGGGTGAATTAGTGTTCTATTGGAATGTTCAATTTTAACCTTATTATAACATGCATTCACAAACTGGTAAACTGGTACATATAAGATTGAAAGAAGTAAAGTAATCAATAAGCCAATCACACAAATGAATACCATAACACAAATAATTATACGTGGAAAACCTCAAAGAGGAAAAATCACGATAGAATTCGTGACCCAAAATATTAATCCACTAGCCATATGAAAAGATATTACGTAATATGGGGGCCTACACATGTAGGAAGGCTTACAACCTAGAGAAAACTGCTCATCACAAAAGAGTCTCATTGACTACAGTCACTTTGAATAATAAAACATAAGACTGAACTCATTTAATGCATCTGCTATGCCTGATTGAGTTCTGGTTCAAGCTCTGATTGTTCTAGTTCTGAAACCCTAAACCCTTTACCAGAATAACCTTCGCATTACAACATTCCTCCCATTACTAATTAAAATCATGTCTTATCTCATATCACAAAATCATCTAATCAACTGATATATATACCCTCACAATCCTTCATGCCTCATGTTAGCTTACATAGATAATTACAAAATGAATATACATGTTGGCTCATTACTTATTTACATGAATATCAAAATCAATTATCGATTACCAGATCTCCCAATGATGTCGGCCTCCAATATCGATATCCTATTGTAAGTCATGCTAGCTTCCAATGTTGGTACTCATAGAATCCTTCCTACCGGCGAAGATACTTGTCGTTGCCGGTGCCAATGAAGGTGAAGTGTCTGTCGGTGATCAACCAAACAAAAGAATGAAATCCGGAACATATTGTCATCAATGACAACATATGAAATCAATCAAATGAGTGTCAATTGCCAACAATCTCCCTCTTTGGCATTGATGGAAACACTCATGTGAAAAATGATAATGGTTTCCATCTACCGGTTTCACCTTGAGACTGTTCCCCCTTAGCTGAATATCCATCTATGATCATGATCTATACAAAATAATCCATATCACTTGATGTTAAGAATATTATTTTCACCTATACCTCCCCCTTTGACATAAATGCCAAAAAAATACTAAAACCCGGGATGAAGAATGAAATTATGTACAAAGAATGTGTCCCAAAATACCTTACCGGAGATGAATATACTTGAAAATTTCCGGATAGGCTTTCTCCAAAAGCTCTAGATAAAAATCCCAACTGGATTTGAATGTGTCAGATATAGATACAATTCCATTAAGCATGTGAGCATATGACTCTTTCTTTTTAAGCTCTGTTGGTGTGGGCTTACCAGCCAAATCAATGCATTCCTACTTATGTACACTCAAAGAGTCCAACCGAGGACTCACCAAACCTCTGAGCCCTTTAGCTCTCCTACTGATTTTATCTTTTTCCCTTTCAAGAGCTGAAACTTGAGCTTTAAATACCAAAATTTGACCACCAATAGATGTAGTCAAAGAATTTGAACCATCAAAAGAATTGACTACACCTACAATTTTCTCCTATGAATCCTTAATCCCTTTATCTATATTTGTAGTAAGTAAACTTGTGTTGCAACATAATCTATATATATTAGTACATTGCCTTAAAGTATTATCAACTAGCTTCAATTTATCAATAATCTCTTTCTTCTCTAATTCAATCATCTGATCAAGAGTATCTCTCTTAGCTTGTGTGAATCTCTCCAATGCCTATCGGTTAGATATTTGTAAAGATTGGAAGTCCTTAGAAATGTGCTCTGTGATTATTTTGAGCTTGCCAGATGGGCTTTCTCCTTTGTCAAAATGACACTCCGGGACAAGTCTATGCAAAATTGGGATTGACTAATCTATAATTCCTTTGTCCACAGATCCTTCCTTCATCATCCTCAAATTCAGGGATATCCGAAATGCCAGTAAACCCTAGATCCTCAATGTGCTTATACCTAGGCTTGATCTTTTTGGAGTCTCCCATCATCTCACTCATATACATGCTCTTGATGTCACTAGTACCTAGATCCTCAATGTGGTAGTGAATCTAAGCTCTGATCTCTTCCACATAAACAAATCCTTCCAGAACATGGGAAAATGCGCCAACTGAATCATCCAAGGTGGCAATATATAGACATTGCTTGAAAATCGGCCTAGGATGGTTCATAACCTCAACAACAGTTGGATTTGCAATAAATGTAGGTGTAGAGGATGATCCCACTTCCATGATGAAAGATGATTTTGATAAGTACCTGAGAAATGGTTGTCAGTGAAACCCTAGAGAACTCTTCCGATCGCTAGTGGAATCGCTAAAGAAGATATCTAATTGCACTGAATCACCTTAGACTTGCTCTAAATTTCTTTTAATCGCTCTGAATTCAAGGTGATCATAATTGAAGTGGATTCTACCTTTTAACCTTCAAGAAACCCTAATTCATCATTGATATGAATGACTTCCAGTGAAACATATCAGATCTCGGTCGAACATCTCCATGCTGGATAAACATTTCCAATGTTTGGAACATCTTACAAAACCTCTTCCCAGGGCTTAATCAATATTTTCATGAGATTTTCCTACCCCTAAGGCATCTGCCTTAGTTGCCGGATGAGCTTCTTGCTAATACAGGAGCAACCTCCTCTGTCAGTCGAGTAATCAGAGCATTCTCATCTGCTGATTGATCATCTGACTTCCTGACCCATTTCTTGATATGATCTTGTTGGATTTCATTGACCTTATCTTTTCCTTCATCATTTGATCCATCAATGTTAACCGATGGATTTTTGCTTCTACAGAACTTAGTTGTGTCCAATCTTGTTGCATGCATAACATGTAACATTGTTCTTTTGAATAGCTTTGCTATAACTGGTATAACTGCTTGAACTGCACTGATTAGCCATATGTCCAATTTTTCCACATGCATAATATTTTAAATTCATTCTGCAATCTTCTGTCTTATGACCATACTTGTTGCATTTAGAACATTGACCAAGAGTAGAATTATAGTTCTAATTTTCTCTATTTCTACATTGCCTAGCCATGTGACCAAATTTATTACAAACAAAGAATCTACCATTAAATTTGTAAGCATTAAGCTGCCTTACCGGTGTCTTCTAATTTTGATCTTCATTTGCAGTACCGAAGCTTTGACCTTGTTCAAATCCAAGTCCATTGGAATCTGCATTATGTCTTTGACTTTTCAATAATTCATCAGGTTGTGTTGAACTAACCTTGAATTCGTCCTTATACTCACTTGCAATAGTCAGATCATCTCTTATAATTATCATTTGTCACTCAAGTTCTTTTTCATTGCTTTGGAATTGCACTAAATCAGTTCTCAACATATCATTTTCATGAACTAACCGGATGCATTCTTTAGGTCTATCTTTCAGAGATCTCCTGAGGTTTTCTTTATTCATCTTCGGCTCTTCAATCTCCTTTGGCATCCTCATAGTTAGGACTTGCATTTATTCCTCATGACCATCTTCTTCTGACTCAGCTTCAGACATCTTTCATTAAGGGCATATTTCTCTTCATTATCTTGATTTTGTAGAAGTTTCTTCCTCCTAGCTTGAATAGATGATAACCTCTCCTATAGGATAAGAATGGATTCCTTACAAGAATTCAATTCATCTTGTAACTTCAAGTTCTTCATACTTTCAACATCATAATCTTCAAGTGCTACCTCAAGTTGCTTCTCCATACTCATATCCATGGATTCCAGATTTAGGATCTCCCTCAAGTTGTTAGACTTCCTTCGAGGCACAAGGCTCTGATACCAATTGTTGGAATCCAAGAATAGTAAGAGGGGGGGTGAATCAGTGTTCTATTGGAATGTTCAATTTTAACCTTATTATAACATGCATTCACAAACCAGTAAACTGGTACATATAAGATTGAAAGAAGTAACGTAATCAATAAGCCAATCACACAAATGAATACCATAACTCATAGAATTATATGTGGAAAACCTCACAGAGGAAAAACCACGGTGGGATTTGTCACCCACAATATCAATCCATTAGCCATATTAAAAGATATTACATAATATGGGGGCCTACACATGTAGGAAGGCTTATAGCCTAGAGCACACTGCTCATCACAAAAGAGTCTCATAGACTATAGTCACTTTGAATAATAACATAAGACTAAACTCATTTAATGCATTTTCTATGCTTGATTGAGTTCCAGTTCAAGCTTTGATTGTTCTAGTTCTGAAACCCTAAACCGTTTACCAGAATAACCTTCACATTACAACATTCCTCCTATTAAAATCATTAAAATCATGTCCTATCTCATATCATAAAATGATCTAATCAACTGACCTATATACCCTTACAATCCTTCATGCCTCATGGCAGCTTACATAGATAATTACAAAATGAATATACATGTCGACTCATTACATATTTACATAAATATCAAAATCAATTTTTGATTGATGGATCTCCCAATGATATCAGCCTCCATTACCGATATCTTGTTGTAAGTCATGTCGGCCTCCAATTTCAGTACCCATATAATCCTTCCTACCGGTGAAGATACCTATTGGTGCCAGTGTCGATGAAGGTGAAGTGTCTGTCGGTGATCAACCAAACTAAAGAATGAAAGTGGGAACATGTTACCATCAATGACAACATATGAAACCAAACAAAAGAGTGTAAATTGCCAACAAAAGTTTTCTTTTTGAATCAGAGATTTCTTCTTTGGAGAAGGATATGGACAGGTTAATCCAGTGGGCCAGAGAATTGAGAGGTTTGGTCAGTCCCCGTCTTGACACTTTGTTGCTTCACAAAAGGGAATGTGTAGAACAGATGAGTAAGCCCACACCGGTAACATTAACAGAAGAAGAATTACATACATACATTCTTAATGGGTTTTTATCAATTTTGAGAACATCTAAATCTATCTGGGACACTTACTTGGGATTTTTGAAGAGTTCTTACCCTGTGATATTCAAGTACATCTATATCCGGTAAACACAATTTTTTATTCTTTCATTTATTTGCCCCAGCTTTAGCATTGCTGTCAAAGGGGGAGAGGTTGGATGTGAAAAATATTAAGGGACATAAGAAGTAATGTATAGCTCAGACGGAGCAGCTTTCTGAGATCATTTTTTGGAAAATATTTGGATAGGAACCAGAAAAGAACTTTAATGATCCATTTTGCACATGAGTGTTGCCATCAATGCCAAAGGGGGAGATTGTTGGCAATTGACACTCATCCGAGATCATGGTGTTTTCATTGATAGAAACACACATCATTTTGGGTTGGATACTTATCCGGTATCCTCTAGTATTCAAGGTTTAACATCTGACATTCAAGGAAACTGACAAACTAGGAACTAGTATTTGGAAGCCAACATACAAGATTGATCTAGCAAAGGTTTTAGTGGCAACGATCATGAAGATTAATGTTTATATTTTTGTCTAGGCCAACATATATTTATCTTTAGTAATATGATTGTAAGTCGACATAAGGCATTCATGTTTTTGTATGTAAAGGGTATATAAGTCAATCTGACTAGGTCATTTTGGGATATAGGTGTGATGGGATTTATGCAATTGTGTGAGCGATATATTGATCGAAAAAATGTGAATGTAATAATTTGTAGTCAGTCTTGGTTATTTGTGAAGAGGATTGTAAAGTGAATTAGGTTATCAGTAAGGAAGGAGATAGTGTTCATCGGTACAGTCAGTACTTAAACCGGAACTCATCTAGCATATCAGATGCACACTTAGAGTTCAGAATTTTGTTTGTAATTTAGTATTTTATCTGTAGTTAGTGAGGCTCCTTTGTGATGAGTAGTATGCTCTAGGTAGTGTTCCTGCCTTCATGTGCAGGCCCCCTTTTTATGTAATATTTATTTGGCTGGCCAGTGGATAGATATTGTGGGTCACAAATCCCATCATGTTTTTTCCTCTTTGAGGTTTTCCACATATAAATCTGTGGTGTTATGGTGTTGATCTTTTTGGTTGCTTTTTTCTTCTTTATATCTTATTTATATTCTTACCAATTTTTTTATTTTATTAAAGTATCTAAAGGAATTAAATTCTTAATCACCGGTAGAACACTGATTCATCCCCCCCTCTCAATGTTCTTGGATTCCAACAATGTGGTGGTCTTGTGGGACAAGAAAAAAATGAAGACAAAAGAGAGAGACCTTATTCCACATGAAGTAAGAGGATACACAAGTTTCATGCATGATAACAAAAGTAAAGGTGTGTCCTTATCTTGCATGGTGAAACTTGGAGAGAAATGGTCTCGTAGGATAAGAAATCAAAGGGATATTGCTTGAAGACACTTATCCCACATGAGACGAGGACAATGTCAGTGGGCCAGTGGGATAAGAAAACAAAAGGTATTAAAGGGTCTTCTTATCCCGCGTGACCAAGAAGAGATGGGAAGAGACTCACAGGATAAGGAAAAGAAAAGAAAAATGAGGAAAACCTTATCCCACATGGGTTAAGAAACTATGCTAATGTTGTGCAGGCTAACATAGAAGGAGAAGAAGCTTCTCAAGGAAAGATAAAGACTTATCCTATGTAGGTTAAGAAGCTACACATATGTGGTGTGAGCTAACAGAGAAAAGAGGAGGCTTCTTGTGAATAAACAAAAGCTTATCTCGCATGGGTAGAACATGCAGAATATAACAGAGCATACCAGCATGCAACCCGATAATCCACATAAGCTTTGACCAAGTTTGACCTGATGACGTGGCATGCATAGAGCAAATTAGAGGACACTCATCAAAAAGATGAAAGGGTATTTTGCCAATAGAATTGAAGTTTGTGATTAACTTTGTGGCCATGTATACAAGTCAATAGTCTCAAAGGTCCACATTGCAGTTGACTATGGTTGACTAGGTGACTTGGAGATCGATTATGAAGACTTTTGACAACACCTGTGCATGCCGATAGGCACAAGAGTGTTACGTAGAAGCTAACTAACCTTGACCATCTGATATGGACAAAGAATATGTAGACATGAGGCTCCCTGATGAATAGAGAACAAATCAGATATGCAGAAGTCGGTGACGGTGGATCTCAATATGGTAGTTATCAATCTTGTCTGGGTAGGTTGATGAAGGATTGAAAACACATTAATGGTGATTGAGTTGTAGGCAGGCCATGTGGCTCGAGGAAGGATTGCAGATTGTTTTGGGAAGAGGAAGATTACTAAACTTAGTAATCTAAGTACAGAGAAAGATTTGAAGATAGACATAATGCATTTAATTCAGGAAGCTGATATGAGATCTTCTTCAGGATAGAGAATAAAATCTCTTTAGTTACAAACCTCCAAGACAACCAACTTGAATAAAATATTCAAGTCCGCAGTAGAAAAAAATTTGACATGTACAGAGCTGATCTACTCTAGTAGTAGCTATAAATGTGATTAGACATTTGTTGGTGGAAAATAATGGTATCTCAACAAGTTGACTAATAGTGTGTGTAAAGAGAAGATATAGTGTGTTAAAGAGAGGTGTGTTGCAGTGGTGAAGTGAAGAGTGTTGGTGTTGAGAGAGAGACAAAGAGTGTTGCTGCCAAGAGAAAAAAGAAGAAGAACAAAGAATTCTAGAGAGTAATGCTCTAGCAAAGAGAAGAAGATAACCAGAGGAAGGAGGAGAAATAGAGGAAAACTTTCAGTAGGTAGAGAAAGTCATTCTGATGATATGAGAAATTTGTAAGTGTTACAAAATTCATTTATAACAAGGCTTTATCATTGCATTGTAAACTTGAACAATCGTTGTAAATCTCTAAGTGGGTGCTCATAGAAGGGGTAGGTGCTCCTTTGAGTAGGTGCTCATAAGATCAAGGGTTGGTGCTCCTTGGGTTGGTGCCCTAAAGTTTTAGGGGCTGGTGCTCCTTGGGTTGGTGGTCTAAACATTGTAAACTATTATTTATTGTGAGACTGGATTGGAGCAGTAGACTCCATCAACTATTCTCACTGAGGCTTTTCCCACATTGGGTTTTCCTTGTACATCTGGTTTTATGTGATGTTCTTTTCTGTGTGTGTATTTATGTTTACATTACATCTTTAAAATCTGCACATTGAACTTAAAGTTTTGAAATACACTGATTCACCCCCCCCCCCCCCCCTCTCAGTGTCCATCTGTGTTCTTTACTACCAACTTTACTACATTTCTCTAAAGTAGCTTTTTTGAGATTCTTGTATTGATGGCCCAAAAGAGTAGATCATTTTTTAAGGTTCTCATTTGTAATATAAATCATATAGAATGTAGCAAGATACAATCAAGATCACTCAAGAGTACAGTTGTGAAATTGGATAAAATAGCATCTAATGGAGCAACTAAATCATTCATAGGTATTTCCTTGGAAGGGGATGGGGTAAAAGGATTATTAGACCCTGGTAGGATAGGAACACTAGATGAAATCTAAGCATCATGAGAGGGTTTAATAATATCTTTGCAAGGTACAAATGATAGGAAATAACAAAGTCTCCCCAACACAATCAAATCCATATCATCAAAAGAATCTAACACATCGAATTTATTGTTAGAGACTCCTTTGGAAAAGCCATTTTTTTGTTAAACATTTTTACCTTTATTCTGAGGTTTTAATAGGATAAAATCATTCAAAACTTTACGCTCAATAAGCACTATTTATTTTCCTTTCACATTAGATTTATTGTTGGAAATCTTAGGAAAAGGTTGAGGAACATTAGAAGGCTTATTTGGATAATTCCTTTGAAGGAGACCATAAACATGGAAAAGATGACATCTAAACATAGAATAACTTAATAGTCTAAGTTTTGGATCCATTGTAAACTTGCTAATATAATCTCAATAGAATCTACCAAAGGGTTATTAAGATAAATCTCAAAATAAATTCAAGCATAAGAAAGTACCTTATGTTCTAGCATATGATGAGAAGGACCCAAAGGCTTGTCAAGAATAGTATAAATAAAATACAAAATATCATATCACCAAAAAATCATTAGAAGATGGAAAAGTTTGTCTCAAACAAGAATCCTAGAAGGAATCTCTTCATTAGAATTAAACCCTAATTCCAAGGTTTAATAAGAAGGCTAGATTGATTATGAAACTATTTTCTACTAGAATATCTTCAATATTGTCATCCAACTGCCAAGTATAATGTGCATGATTGTCTAGAAATAGAAAAAATCTTGTATTCCCATGAACTTGCATATCAAAGCATGTTGAGATTAATAGAGAACATCCTCTACAATGATATCACAATTGATAACAACAATGATCTCCCATCACTTCTAAATAAACACCCATTAGATTATTGAGGAAAATCAGACTTATCTAAGTTGACTCCATGCAATACTTGCATGACAAAATGAATAGAATTAATATTCCTAGAAGTCAAATCATTATAAGCTTGAAAAAATTCTAGGAGATAGAAATAAAAGGACCTAAAAAATTCACAAAAGAAACAATCTCAAATATTGAAATGGGTAGGGTGTAGTAGCAAGCACACATGTATAAGTATGCATGGACATGCAAGGTAGCTTTAGCTTCACCTCATATACAATGTAGACTTAAACGTCTTTTTTCCATTTAGATGATAAGTAGTTTTAGGTGAAATGGTTTAACTTAATTATTAGCTGGAAAGGCGAAGGGGAGCTACCATGTGCGGCATGTGATATCTTAATTTATGAAAGATTTCATGGTAAGTAGGGATAGATTTGATATCATTTCCCGAAGTGTAAGTAGACATCATGGCAACAGGTGCTGGTTTTGTAGGCTACCGAGAAGGAGGTGCAACAATCATTGTAGGTTAACTTCGCATGATTTATGGGCATTTTTATCCCTCTTCAACAATAGCATCAGAAACTCCTATAGAATTCGAACTGGTTATCATAGAGAGTCTATTGTGAAGAAAGGAATCAGATGAGAGTTGTAGATTATTGATATCAATAGGATCATGGGTGGTAAACGAAAGAGAATGGAGGATACCACCATTGAGAAATGGAAGATTTGTCCGCAGGTCTGGGCTATTTTTCAAGCTGCCAAGATGATAGATTTTATGGAAAATATGCAAGAGAAACGACCAAAAATCACGAGAATCTTGAAGAAGGGCTAGAACCAAGGGATGTTAACCATTGGAAACGGGAAGGTCAAGGTGACTGAAACTATTATTGTGGAGGCAACAGGTCTTCCAATGGTGGGCATCAAGTTTTATAGGGACAAAAATATTTCATATGATGTCGTTAAGAAATTTCCAAAGAATGAGGAGGAAAGGTCTAGACTGGTGAAGGGAAACCATACCTACTTTTTGCCAAAGGATGAATGTAGCTAAGATTTCCAAATCAGATGAGGATTTTGATGACTCTGATGAGGAGGAAGGTGATGGCTATGATACAGAAGCGAAGATAGAGGATGACCACCAAATTGCTGGGTCAAGCAGAAGAAATAAAAAAACAAAGCAGGGGAACAAAACAAAGGGTTTGCCAGAAAGAATCAGAGAGGGGAGGACGATAGTTGGTACGCGAAGGAGTATGGGACTAACAATGACATGGGCACTAGAAATGAGGGGGTCCAAATCCTTGTGAGCCCAGAGTAGAAAAACAAGACTTCTAAAAGTAAGGAGGCAGGCACCAAGGACCGGTCGCCTCTCAGGACTGATTTAAAGGAGAAGGGATTGATGGGCGAGGATACACCAATGAAAGAAACTCAGAGCTCTGAGGATAGGGAGGTTGTCTTGGAGGTTAATCTTAATACTAATGGTGATAAGAACTAGGAAGAGAATCACTTGGATATTGATCTTTGCATCAATGATGGTATGGAAAGCCTCAAACATGTGCTCAGTCGGGTGCATAAGGAAATTGAAGGCATCAATACTAAGAAGGCCTAGGAAGCAGGGAAAATTGAGACTTTACAAGCTTTAGGCTCCGGAAAGTTCAATTCCTTATCGGAATATCTTAGTGAGCTCACCAAAGCGATTGGTAATGCTGAGGAGATTATTGATGCAAACCACAATAGCTTTCTTGGCTTGGAATACAGAGCAGGTGCAACTGAAAAGTGACTTGATGGAATTGAGCACATGCTAAAAAAAATAGGAGAGCAAAGCCACAAGATTTTGAAGGCTACCTCGACTAGCATGAAATCCCTTATCTGCAAGCTAGAGAACTACCAAGGGGATAAGGTCGCGGTGGGTATTATTGATGTTAAGGATGACACCCCAGATGATAGGGACACAAGGCTTGGGAGAAGAACGAGAGAAAACACTAAAAGGATGCAAAGCCACAGTAAGGAAATCGATGATATTAAGCGGGCAACAAACAATATGGAACAGATGGAGCTAGAAGCGGCGGAAATGCTTCAGAAATTTACCTAAGCTTGGGCTTTTGTCAGTCTTTTTTGGTCTATAATATGCATTCTCTTGTTTGCTAGCATTTGGTTCGCTAGTTGTCTTTCCTTTTTTTGTTGTCTTTTTGTTTAGCTGTGCTGTAATGTTTGTCTTTTGATTTTCTAACTATACTGGGTCTCAGGGGCCCATCAAAACTTGTTTTCCCATATTCAAAAACAATTTTGCCCAAAACTATGATTTTGGCCCAATGTGTGACAAAATTCTACACTTCAACTCAAAAATATTTTATGTCAAGACAATATATTATATTAAAAAATATTCATATTTAAATAAGTTACAATTATATATAACAACTTGGTATCAAATATTATGAAAATATAGTGAGAACAAAATTTTCAATTTCAAATCTATGTAATCTTAACAACTTCAAAAGTCATTTTTTATTACCATCATTCACCTTCTTGACAAAAAAACCCGAATTTAGATTAAGAAAAACAAAAAACAAAAAGTTAATATGTGAATTCAATGAGATAATCTTACATTGTAGTTTAATAGCTTTTTAAAGCCTTATTTTCCCTTATGAAAACTGCCTATTGGAATAACTTCCCCAAAACTAACATACTATGATATTTATTTTATTTAAATATTAACCTAAAACTATACCAATTAATGTAAAACTCTAGCATTCCCCCTTGTTCCATTAATTTGAGAAAGAGTGGAATATGTTGGCAATTTTTGTGCCAACCTTAGCAGAGCTCAGATCCAGGATTTCAGTGTGGCTAACGCTTTGTGTTAGTCAATACCGATAACACGTCATGTTATCGGTGTTAGGGTTCCCATAGATACTGAGAGGGGGGGGTGAATCAGTATCTGACCGGTAGTGAAATTTTCTTAAAACTGAATATGCAGAATATAAAGTAACAGTATAGCGGTATGCAAGAATTAATGTAAATAACATAATAAAAAACATCCACATGAAAAGAACACCATAACACAAGATGTTTAACGAGGAAAACCGGTGTGGGAAAAACCTCGGTGGGATTTGTGACCCACAATATTCACTTACTGGCCAATAAGGGAAGGGTATGTGCAAGCTAATGAGTCACAAATTCACGGAAGTCTGCACGTTGGAAAACGCGCTCTGCAAAATGGGCCCCCATTTTCAAAAAATGAGGGCCCGTTAATGGTTCGGCCTCCTGAGCCGAAAGGTCACAGGGTGCCGAAGCTAAATAAAACAGGCCCCCGTTTATTAAAAAACCGGCCCCCGTTTTTAAATTCTATTTTTACCATTTTTTTGGACAATTTTTCATTTTCACTGTGATAGTGAGTTGACAAGAAGAGATAAAAAACGGGCCCCCGTGCTGTGGTTTCCACTTCAAGCCTCCACCACTATCCTAGGTACACATTCAGTCATCTATTTTCACATTTCATAATTTTCTTGTATATTTTTCTTGTTTTATTATGTATTATTTAGTTTTTTTTTTATTATTTTAGTTTTTTTTTATAGTAGCATATAAATAAATTATTTTTTATATTTGTAAATTTTTTATTTTGATCTAAAATATTTTTGAACAGTTAACCCTAAACCATAATCAACAAATTTAGAAACCAAACCAAACTTAGATAATTAACAAAACGAAATCGACACAAACAAAAAATCGAAAATGAAATGGAAACAAAAACAAAAACGTTCAAAAATGAAATTGAAATAAAACCGAACATATGTACCTAAATTGTTCTTAATCCTCATTAGGCAATACAAAAGTTACCACTAAATTAGTATAACCTTAAAAGTAATTAACATTACTCTTCAAATTTTAGATATGAAAGTTTAGGCTTAGGTTTATGCCATGTCATGGCATAAAGGTCCTATTATGGTCCTATTATGTCATGTGATGGTATAAAAGGATCAATTATATTAGTTGAAGCTATTTGAGAATGTGAGATAGTCCTAATGAACACACAAATTAAATTAATGAACCTAGGATAATCACAATGAACATATGATAGTCCCAATGAGCCTCAAATGATCCTAATGAATGTAGGGCAGTCTTAATGAACCTAAGAAAGTCCTAATGAGCCTAAGAAAGCCCTAATGAACTTGGGACAATCCTAATGAACCTAGGATAGTCCTAATGAACCTACGATAGTGTAAACAAGCCTAGGATAGTGTAAGAAAAAATCACTACAAAAAAGACCTCAAATGCGTTAAATGAATTTCCCAATAACGCACTCGTGTTTATCTTTTTTTGGTCATTTGGCTACCTTTTTTTACAACATCTTGGTGTATACACCCCTAAGAAGACCTTTTCCTCAAAAATTTCTTGGATCATGAACTCCTCATGTGCACCAAACATAAGTTGCCACTTGGAAGGTTCTAGTGCACACAATCCTTTCAATCAATCTACTCCATTGATCTCTCAAAACAATCTTAGTCTTTAATCCTCTATCCTTCATGACTATAAATAAATCATTATATGAGCTATTTTCAAGAACTCTTGTAATGCAATGTTATGTTGCCAATTTAAGCACCTTACATCCTATCTTGGTCACAAATCCATCTTGAAGCCATCAACCTTTAGCTACAACAAGAGTTTTCTTTCTGAGATACTATTGTCTTTCATCTTTTATACATTATCCTTTAACTCGATCTAAAGGTGGTACTTATGCATAGCATAATTGTTTGAAATTCATAGTTTAAGTCCTTTATTGATTTTTTATGCTTGCTTGCATACACATATATTGCTAGAATTTAGCAATTCTTTATAGCTTCTATTTTAGTTTATTTATGAAAGAGTTTAAATGAAGCTATATTTAAAGTCAAAATTGTAAGATCCCCCAATCATTGGGGTAGAATTCAAAATTGATTTCACCTCTAATTATATGAAAAATTTAATTTGTCTGTACATATCAAAATCTTTCAAAATTTTGCATATTAAACAATAAAATATTGTGATGAACAAGTCTCTAGAGTCTTAAAAACCTTTATTTTCATAAAGTGCCAACACTGCATTTTTTACCTAAAATATTCTCTTTGATTAATACGAAATTTTAAAATGGTTGCCACTAAAAGTATTAGGTCAGCGAAAGGAATTGGGATATTTAAAAATAGGCTTGCATCACTTTTTTAGCTTCATTGAGTTGTAGTTTGTTCATTGACTTAATAATTAAGTGCTTGCAAGTATGATAGTGGAATTTAGGAATGAGGATCATATAGTATGTTAGGAATTTTATTTGGAATGTTAGTCAAAATAATATTCTGGTTGATAATTATAAATGCATGTGTAAAATATTGTTGAAATTGATTATTTTAAAAGTAAATATTGCAAGGTTAATTTTGCTTTTAATTGTTGGCATGTTGTGTTGATTTTTATGTAAGAGTTTCATTTCTTATTCAACTTTGTAAGAGAATTTGTGTATGAATTGATATCTTAAATTTTATAGAAAGATTATATATGAAAACAAATGATTGCGGAGTTTTATAATAAATGATTTATAGAAAATAATATTTTTTGAAGGTTTTGTAAATTATAATCTTGTGTAGATTTGATTATGGGAGAAATTTAATGGTGAAATATGCTTAACTCTTCAAAAGTTTTGATGTTTTGTCTTTACATGACAACCACTTAGAATATAATAAGTTTTAAGTATGTCATTTATAGTCATGGGAGATTAGTTTTTTTTTAAGATTGTCTGAAGACTAATCAATGTAATATGAATTGATGGCAATTATCTCAAAACTATGTAATTGAATTCTAATAAATTATCATGTACACTAAAACACTAGAAATATGGAGCATCCAAACAAACACGTGCATTTTTCAAAATAACTTTAAGTTAAAGTTAACAAAATATTATGTTGTCTTAGTAATATTGTTTCCATGCTATATATTCTTACACTAAAAGGAGGATCATCTTATTTCTCACTTCTTTATTGATCTTATGTATGAAATATTTTATATTGATTTTAATAGTTGATGCATTTTACAAGAAATGAATTTATTAAGTTGAATATATAATAGATTTATGATGTTTCATTGAAAGTTTTTATTAAGTTTTGTGCACAAATTCTATATTTCAAGATTCAATAGTATGTACATGTATATTTTTTTAAGTTCAATATTATATTATATATTTCATGTGTATCTCATTCAACAACATAGAAATGTTACTATTTATAAATGTTTTTTTTTAATTTAGTAAAATAGATTCTTCTTTGACATAGAGTTGTATATAATTCATGTATATCTTTATATATGCAGGAGTTCTTTGTTATCATGGATGTCTTTGACATAGATGAACTATTAGGTGAAAATCCCCCACCACAACCCCCTCCTCCTCCTCCACCTCCACCACCACCACCACCACCACCACCACCCCCTAGATTGGATGAAATTCGTTTAAGAGAATGAATTAATGAAAACCTACAAGTGATTGAACAAAACATTGCTGCTATCCAAAATGAGCAAGTCACGCCACCCCATCTTGTAGACTTTGCAAAATCAATGCAAACTGTTGTCGAGTCAGTTAGATCTGTTGATTCTCAATTAGATCAATTTCATAGACGACGACAAGAGTTGCATGATTTTTATGCTGATGGTTTAACTTATAGGCAAATCACTGATTTGAAAATAACCTAAGCTCATTTATGTCCATATTTTACCAACCCAAAAACAAGAGAACCAATGCAACCTAACCAGAAAAGAATTTCAATTAGGTCGTGTGTGCATCCAAAAATGGCTAGATACTTTTGGGATAGATGGTGGATGGTTTTTGATTATCCACCACATCGTAATTATGAGGTCCCTTTTTATTTTTTGAAGAAATTATATTGTGAGTTTGTAATGAACCAAAAACCAAATTATTTTGATATTAAGTCATTCTAGGGTGTTGGTCGTGGAATGCCACAGCATAGATTAGGGGCACGGAGTAATAATCCACTACCGGATCCACCCATAGTTCCACTTGTTGCTCCATCGATTTCTGCAGATGTCCAAAATACATCATTCATTTCGACATTAGATGCTTTGACTTCCCTCATAGGTAACCTGAGTGAGCAAGCTACTCACATGGCATCTGCTCCTCGATGGATGCCACATATGTGTTTGAGTTGTCATGAGACGTGTGTAGGTCCTACTACTGCTGTAGGATCTACTTCAGTTCCAGATGAGCATGATGCAGCAGATGATAGTATGATGACATCTTATATGGATTTTCTTTGCGCGGATGTTCATCTTGACCAGGTATAGATATATATATACATGTACACATGTCAATCTTTTTATACTTCATTAAATATAGGTATAAACTAAGTGCATATCTTTTTTTATACAATCTAATACTTCATTAAATAAATTTTGTTTATGTAGATAAGGACTACACCTAATATTAGAGTCAATATTGCATCTACTCGAACACAACTTGGCACACCTTATGGGGTATAGTATAAATTTCTATCTAGACATTGTACTAGATCTTTTTAAGTTAATATGTTATCATTGTATACTATATAAATTTTCATGTTGATACATTGAATGCTTCTTTCTCCAGGATTCAGGTCATGAGGGACCCTCTACATCACATCGAGAAGAGGGTCTGACTATTGTGACACCATCTATGGTATGTATCTTATAATTCTTAAATTAAATATGAACTCTTACAATATTGTAACTTAACTTGAAATTATTTAGTACACATATATATGTTCACTAAATATGATTTCATTAAATGCATGTATGCAGGTGGACACTACCATTAGGATAGGTTATCCTCATAATTTTGATAAGAGCCAATTTGAATGCACATCGACATCCTTTGAGGTATTAATATGTAATACTTAATTTGATCTTATTTTGACTCTTAATTTAAGATTTAATTGGACACTTTGAATTTGACCTTGTACAGGAGTTAGCTAGCACTACATTTGGTGTTGATACTGCACAAGATACTACTAGAGGAGATACTACTAGAGGATCTAATGAGCATATGGTAAGTTTGTAACTTAATTTATGAATTCTACTATATTTGATAAATGATTCTTTTAATAGTCAATTTCAAGTAATATTTTAATATTATTTTTTTATTGTACAGCATGAGACAGGTGGATCTGGACCACGTCCCGGGGACAAGAGAGATACTGCTAGAGGATCTGATGAGCATATGGTAAGTTTGTAACTTAATTTACGAATTCTACTATATTTGATAAATGATTATTTTAATAGTTAATTTCAAGTAATATTTTAATATTATTTTTTTATTGTACAACATGAGACAGGTGGATCTGGACCACGTCTTGGGGACAAGAGAGATACCGCTAGAGGATCTGATGAGCATATGGTAAGTTTGTAACTTAATTTACGAATTCTACTATATTTGATAAATGATTCTTTTAATAGTTAATTTCAAGTAATATTTTAATATTATTTTTTTATTGTACAGCATGAGACAGGTAGATCTGGACCACATCCCGGGGACAAGAGACCACGAGATGTTATTGATGATAGCACTTAGATTTTACTGTTTATTTGGCTTTGATATGTACTTTTTTATGGACTTTACACATTTGTTTACACATGCACATACTTTATATATATATGGATAGTTGCATAATAGGATTAGATCATATATATTTTTTGCATACTTTATATATTTTGTGCACATTAGATATTATGTGGAGTGAACATCATGTTACCATCTAGACATATATATGGATTAGATATTATATGGATTATGTGGACTTGAAATTTTACTGTTTATTTTACGGGCTTTACATATTTGTTTACACGTGCACACACATACTTTATATATATGGATAGTTTCATAATAGGATTAGATCATATATAATATGTGCATACTTTATGTGTATTGTGCCCATTAGATATTATGTGGACTTGAAATTATGTGCACATTAGATCATATATATTGACTTGAAATTATGTGGACTTGAAATTTTGTGCATACTTTATATATTATGTGGACTTGAAATTTTATTTATGGAAGTTGTGCTTAATCAACTTTATAGGCATTATGTGGACTTGTAATTTTATTTTTGGAATTTCATTTAAATAGTTCTTGTGATTAGATAAACTAAATGTGCATACATCATGAACTAAGTATCGAAACATATCTTATAATTATAACATATTCTAAATTAAAAAGTATCATTTAACAAATATAATGAATAGAACTTGATTAAAACATAATAATCTCATTCATAAATTTGACCAATAGTCTCTCATTTATGTATATTGTACACAAAATGTAATCAAGAAGACATATCTAAAATAAAATAAACAATCTATTTAAATAACTTTGTTTTCATTGATGCCTTCTACTTGTGGTAGACCTAAAACAAAATTTTACTAGATTCATTTCATTATACCATCTGCATCCTCTCTCTTTTGCAAAGCATCTATAATTGTCTCGTGCTCTTCCATAGAGAGAGTCCATAATTGTTTATTAGTAGGCCTGCCACGATATCTATCCAATTTTATATTAGTTGCCAATACCAAATGCGAGTAATGTATAATCTTCTTCTCTAATTCATAATCTTCAAATGTGGGCAATCCATTCTTTCTTGTTAGATATTTGCATAGCCAAGTGCCAACAACAACCACAGATCCTATTGGATAGTCATAACCATCATCATATACTCGAGGAGTAGTTAGCTTATGTTTTGGCTCTACACATCGAGCCAACCAATACTCTGTCCCCTCTTCATTGTCCTCTGGTGCAACAACAGCATAGACATGTCCTGTGCACAAAACAATTTTATTTTAATATTTAATGAGAAATAAAAACAAAAATATACACTGTAAGATTTCATAAATTTATGTACTATTTAATAAATCAAAACAAATTTCAAAAATAATTTTACCTTGTTGTATAAGATCTGAAATGCGATCATAGTCATTTGATGCAAACATTTGATCCATATCTTCATCAGTTCTTTCATGCGGATCATTTGCATCTATGGGTGTCAATGATCTTTGTTGCCATTCTTCAACCCATTCTTTATTCTCACAAAATTCCCAATCTCCGGAAACACAAAATTGACAAAAGCAAGCAAGTTGCCTTGTGAATATAGTCAATGTGTTTGAATTAGAACTCTTAAATGAATGCCATTTAGCTGATCCAATGATGGTATTACAATCATGCCGAATAGGAATACTATCTTCCTCTATCAACCAGAAGAAACGTCAAATTGTAGAGTTTTCAGTTGATCCTTTTGACAACTTTGAATTGCACCAATCTACAACTGCACGAGCATCTCTGAATTTCACTACATCCTCGAATTTCAATTGTTCTCTAGCAAGAGCTCTTTTTATACAAGCACCGGCTCCATCGTGTTCCCCCTTACCATGTCCCGCTTCAAAAAAACTCCATAAATGTTGGACATTGGTTATCTTGTGAACTTTGCATAGCCAATAAAACATTCTTGCATTTTTGAATTGTCCAGTGCAGTTATCTGACCATATCATATGTTGTTTCATGTCAATTTCTCTTTCCTTAAGATTATCATAAAATACCTCGAAGCAATGTTGGACAAACTCTGAAGAGTGTAATCGATTATCGCTAACATAGAAATGAGACTCCCTGAAAATTTTTTTGTTATCTTCTATACTGTCATGGTCATGTCTATATATAATGTGCACAAATATGGCCACTTGCACTGAGTTGTAGTACTGTGGTTGAGTTTCCTCTTGTGGTTTTAGAGTATAATTTTTTGCAAAATCCACAACTGATACTATTGTTCCAACTGGAAATGTGTTCTTGCATATGCGAAACTGTCCATCAAGCCATCGGGCATGTTGGGAATGTTTCACATATTTTGGAACAATTTGAGTTTTAAACTCACTAATAAATGCATTCACACTATTCTATTCTATAATCAATTCTAAACGTTTCCCCATCTTTCCATCCTTTAGAGGGTATTCTATATTTTTAAATCTCCTAACATCAACCATTTTTTGTCCAAACTCAGATGAAACATGTTCATGCAAACATTCACCTATCGAAGAATAGTTCCCACATAAATTGCAAAGACCATAAATGCATGAACTGGAAAGAAATAATTGTTCATTAGGTGGTTTACAAAATAAACTTCCAATAAAAACTTTTATAGTTTCAGGTGGAACATAAACACCACAATCCTGCACAAGATCATTACCATGCAACATACAACGAATATATCGAAAAACATCATAATAGTAACGAAACTAGACATGAGTTTTACAACAACAAGTTATTCTTTGTTTATTGATTTTAACATACCAGGGTTTGCATTTTTCAAATGATCTTTGACTAATTCGTAAATTCATTAACATAGATTCATCACTAAATTTTTTAAATAATTCAGATTGAGTCATGTCAAGAAGATGTTTTGGATGAGGATCACAAATTTTTGATCCCACCCTTAACTTTAAAACATCTCTAGCATTTGATGAAACTCTAGTGTTATCATGCCAAAATTTTGCAATTAATTATTTAGTTTCATCATTTAATTTCATGTCCGGCCTTTGAAGTCTACCACTAAAACTCCAACAATGGTTTAGTGGATCAATTTCAATTGTGTCTCTTCTTTTGGCCACTCTTGACAAGGTTCTACGATGTAAGTTCAAATAGCCACTTATATCACTTAACATTCTTTTACTAACAATCATTTTGTCAACTATAGCAGTCGTTATAACTCTACGTGTTGCATTCTTATCTTTAGATCGACTTGTTTTTCCTATAGAATCGATGGCACTGGCAACAGTAGATACAACTTGCTTATATGATTCATCTTTTCTTTTTGGTTTTGCATAAATACCTATTTTTTTCATGACTTTATGCATTTTTAACATTTTTATTAATTGTAGCATTAATTGACATTGGAATCCTAACTTTTTATTATAGAAAAATTGTTTATATAATCTGTTTGCATGTGTTCTGATTTGTCTCCAAGAAACTAACCCATTAAGATTATCTAGCACATTGCTATCAATAGTAAACAAATTACATTCATTTTCTTTTAGAGAGGGTGGTGTAATATTTTCAATTTTTATTTCTTTTCATATTGGTGTATGAAATTTATATCCAGCTTCATTTAAATCAGCAATTTGATTGGCATCATAGTCATCGGGATTTAAAAACATACCAGGATTCGCATCCACATCAACATTTGCATCAACAGTCATACCCATGTGTGGTTCTACATTTCTTGCATCCATCATGATGTCTTCAATGGTCTCATCTACAACGGGCACTGAACTAGATGCTTCAGAAGTGTTATTCAATTGTCGTTGTTGTGATCTTCGATCTCTTTGGCGTTTTGCCTCCTTCTCTCTTTGTGCTTGAATTTCGTCCACTGTCATTGTCCTCTTTTTTTTCTTTTGACGTTGCTTAGAACCCATTTTTACAAACTCGTCTTCAAAAAATAATATCTTTTTACTGAGTTCTAAAAAAAATCATGTAAAAAATATTAAAAAGTACTGCCAAATGATGTAAAAAATCTGTCAGTACGGATTTCAATGATAGTGTCGTAAATCGATGCAATCTATCTTTTTTTTTACAATAACGGTTATTTAGAAACGGGGGCCCGTTATTTAAATAACGGGCCCCCGTTTTAATAAGGGGGGCCCGTTATTTAAATATCGGGCCCTCGTTTTTAAAACGGGGGCCCGTTGTTAAATCTAACAGGCAAAAAATGAAACGGGCCCCCGTTTATAAAACGGGGGCCCATTATGCAAAATTTGAATTCACAACCTGCCTCTTGCCTCTGGATTAGGCCCAGGATAGGCCTGGGATGGCCACACCTGAGACATGAACCTGCAAATTCAAAGCTCCATGAATGAAAGCACAAATATGATGAAATGAAATAGTTTACATGCCTCTAATCAGAGAATTTTTATACGAAATTGAAACCCATTTCAGATTATACTGTCTAGATTCTAAATATGTAAATTAATTTAAAAATTGATTATTTTAACTATTTTTCATTTAATTTATACTAAATCAGGTTCATAAATTTGAAATATTAACTAATTTTCTTAATTTAATAACTTTTTTATTTTAATGAATTTTGAAAAAAAAATTATATGTCATCAATCTACACAAAATTCTTTTCAATTTAAAAAAAAAAAATTCAAAAAATGCTAAGTTTACATCAAATTATGTGGGTCGTACATGTCAAATTTTTAAAAAGATAATTACGGCCATTAAAAAATTAATTAAAAAAAAATATTTGAAAAAAAAATACAGAAAAATATGCTCATCAATCTTCAGTGTGTTACAAACCATTTCCCAAAACGGTTTGAGAAAATAATTTTAATTGTGTCAAAAAGTGTGGGTCGTACACATGCATGGTATGGTCCTGAAATAGGCATTTTTAAAACATAGTTTTTAGAACTCCATTCAAAAAGTTATTTTTTATTATGTGGGTATTAAAATAAATTATATATTTGAAAAGTACACTCAGAGAGCTATCTTTTATATTACTGACTTTTTCCAAGATTCAATCTCTAAGTGTTTCAAAATTTAAGCTCAAGTGAGACAAAATCTGAAAAATAGGGAAAACACTTCCACTTTTTGGCCAAAAAGTGGACTCATCTTCTTGCACTGACCCGGAATATTACTTACAATAGGGGCCTGCACATGCAGGAAGGCCAACTGCCTAGAGCTCACTGCTCAATAAGAAGTCACACTAACTTACAATGAGGATTATGCAAATCCAATAATCTGTACTGCTTTACAATAGCATCTTCAATGCCAGATTCAGTACCGGTTCTTGCTCTGTTCTTTACATATACCCTTGACCTACAATTCGCACATTAGGTCTGCCTTATAATTTATTTTATGCTTCCTATCCATATCCTACAAATTTCTACAATGATCTCTTTTATATACAAGAGTCATTTTACAATTTGCCAAGTCGACTTATAATAATAAACAAAATATTACATATCAAAAATCATGTCGACCTCAGTGCTGGTATACATGTTCTTTTCTGTGCCGGTGTACATCTTTTGTGCTGGTACCGGTGTAGATTGATCTTGTTGATGCCAGTGCACTGTCTTGTTTGAGTAATGCTTTGCTGGTATAATGTCTTGTCGGTGCCATAGGATTGCTAGGTTTCCTGAGTAATGCTTTGCCGGTATAATGTCTTGTTAGTGCCATAGGATTGCAAGGTTGCCATCAATGACAAAACCTTCAATCACACACAATGTCTCATTGGAGTGTCCATATGCCAACAATCTCCCCCTTTGGCATTGATGGCAACACTTATGAGAAATTTCAAAAAGATATCCAAAAATGTGTAGACCAAAAATGTTACCAAAAATGTGAGAGCTCCCCCTGAGCATGTGATCCCAGTGTTTTGAATTTTCTCATCTACTACTCCCCCTTTGGCATCAATGACAAAGGTTAGTAGATTTTCTAGTTGTACCAATTCATAACCTCAACCTTGTAGTTGGGTAGTTATTATCTGAAGAATATCTCCCAAAATTAAGTTTATGCCATCCACAAACTTCTTGCTCTCCTTTATTGCTATCTCAGTTTTGTATACTGTACCGGTGAGATGCTGTCTGCCAGTGTTTTGCTACCCTGTGTTAGTGCCTCTAAGATTTCCTTCCGCAGAGATGCTAAATAGTCCAATCTTGGACTAAGTTTAGATCTCAAGAATTTTGCCTTGTTTATTATTTTTTCTTTCTCTCTTTCTAATTTGAGCAATTCTTCCTCAAAATTTGTTATCTTTTCCTCAAAAATTGATAATGTATCGGGTGAGTTAACAAAATTATCAGCAAGTTTATTGATCTCTTCCTATACCTTGCTCATCTTTTTGTCTACATCCATGGTCAAAAAGTTTATCTTACAGGTGTCTTTGTACAGAGTTTTGTATTCTTTCAATAAATTGCACAGTTCTGGTAGAAGTATGTCAAATTCCCGGTTACACTTCTTTATTCCTTCCTCAAAGAATTTTTGTTTCTCTTTTTCTACATTTTCTTTTATAGTTTCTACCTTTGTTTGTCAAAATTTCCAGAAATATATTTACAAAGTGTATCCAACTGGCCTAAAGAATCTTTGTTGGCTATATTACAATTGGAAGCTATTGATTTCAAAACTGGAATTGAATCATCTATCGCTTTATAAGCTTGTGAGCTATAATCAGTTATTTTCTTGATAGATTCGAGCAATACCTCTATTACATTTGATGGTGACCCAACAATCTGAGTGCCGGTGGAAGTGACCATGCTAGTATTGACCTTTGGTAGGTCTATTTGTGTCTCCATCTCTTTAAGCACTGGTTTTCATGCATCATTTCTTACCGGTGGCATATCTTCTGGAGCCTTTAGCTCTGTTGGTTTCTCTGTTTGTGTTCCAGATTCCATCTTTTTCTATGAATCTGCTGCCGATTGGTCTTTGTTTCCTGTTGCCAGTTGCTCTTTGTTTTCTGATTTATCTGTTGTATCCTTATCTACCACTATGTTGATTTTCTGAGTATCAACATTCATAGTATATAGGACTTCAGGATTAGGATTATTATCCTCTGTGTCCATGCTCTCAGCTGTCGGTTGATCTTTTGTAGTTGTTGTTTTTACCGGTGGAGTATTTAAAGGAGGTGGGGGTAAGTTGTCTCTAATCTTGATACTTGGTGGTCCACCAACTTTACCTTTCCCTTTGTCCTTTTGATATACCAAAATGGGCTTGGGATTCCTATATTCTTCTTTTTTTTCTTTTTCAACCAAGAATGTATCCCAACCATCTTCTGTTTCCTTTGAAACTTCAGTAACTCTACCTACCATTAGTGATATTTGCCGGTGTGCAGTGGAAAAAACTGTTCGGTTGGCCTGAGCTATTAGATCATCAATTTCCTTTGGTGAGTTGACCGGGTATACTGCAAGTAATTTTTCTATTTTAATTTTCTTATCCAACTCAACTATTCCTTGCCTTCTGGCCTCAAGTCTTTTATATAATTCATCGGGAATTTCATTTAGGACTTGCATCAAAAACTTTTTATACATGTCCATGTGTAATATAACACTCTCCTCGACTTGTCCTTTCTCATCATCTGATAGGGTGTCATAGATTTTCCCTATGTTTTTCAATTTACCTTCCTCTGTGATCTCATTCAGTAATATGTCAAAAGGGGCCAAGTCAATGTTTGTCTTCTTCTTCTTCTTGGGGGTCAGCTTTTTCTTAGGTGCGGCTTTCTTGACCGGAGACCTCACAGCTTGTTGCTTCTATCTTGTCCTTCTAGGTGAAGGAGTGGTTACCGGTGAGGGGTCTCTTTTCCTAACAACTCTTTTGAAAGTTGCTGGCATATCTCCTTCTAAGGAAGTATCTACCGGTGATAGATGAGTTTCAGGTTGTTGGGCTGCCAACTCTTCTTCTGTTATGCCAGTTTTCTTTAATGCATCTTCCTTTATGGCTTTTGCTTGTTTGGTTCCTTTCCTCACAAATGCCTCAACTTTATTTACTCTCTTTTTAGATTGAATTTGACTTTTGATGGTCTCAGCACTACCAAATACTTCTTCCTTTGGTTCATTGGAGGCTTCCAGAAGTGCTTTGGCATAAGTTTCCACTGTGGTCATCTGTTTCATACCCCATCTCTGTAACCCAGATTGTTCTTGGGATGACTGCTTCCATCCATATCTCATCCTTGTATTTGTTGACAATTTCCTGTGATAGTTTGATTCTTTTATTCATTCTGACTTTTAGTGCTTGAAAATACTCATTGATATTCTTTTCTCTATTTTCACCCATGTTGTTGAATAAGTCAGACAATTGTTTTCCTACCGGTATGTCGAATCCAAAATCCTTGTAGCCTATACTAGGAGCCTGTTTGGTTATATGTAGCATTAAGCATACAAGTAAATTTCCAAATCTAAAGGTTCCTTTCTTATCCTTCTTGATTTTTGCTAAATTGTCAATTAATTCATCCTTTAACCATTCACAGATATCAATTTTTACGTTGTCCTTAACCATGTCATAAGCACTCTTTATGCATAAACTGGAAACTGAGTTAAGCCTATTAGCATGAGTTGCTTTGTAACCAAGAATCATGATAACAAATCTAACATTTGTATCGGTCACATCATTAACCCTCAATGATCTCTTGTCGGATGTTGTACCAGTTAAGTTTGTTACCAAGTCATTGGAGACCTTCTTGGTTTTGTCGGGTTTGTTACCGGTGGAAGGTAACCTTGTTACTGCTTTCATAGCTACCTTTGTAATTTTATGCACTGAGTCAAGCCAAAAGAATGAACCATGTACCCTACTCAGAACTATCCTAACCACTTCCTTGGGAAATTCAGGAATGCAGAGGATTTTAGTGAATCATAGGGTTTCAACATTTTTATGTTCAGGTTTCACATTCTCAAAGTTGTCACATATAATAGACTTATACATGTTTTTGATTTCTTCATCACCTAATTCCTCTATGTTGCAATGAATATACATTCTAGGGTCTTCTGCATAAACAACACCCTTTGGAATTTTTGAAAAAGCACCTGTGTTGTCATCTTTCTTAGCTACCTCGGGAACTAGCTGAAACATGGGCCTAGGTCATTTTATAACCTTGACTACTATAGGGTTTGCTATGAATTCAAGTGCAGAGGAGGATGCCATGATGATAAATACCTTTTTCTACCTTTGGATGGATTGATTGTTGAAGTGCTTTGCGTCTTTGCTCAGAATGCCTTAGCTCGAAAATCTTCACGCTCTTTGAAAGTTTGAATTCACGGTGAAATGAAATGGAGCCAAAAACCTTATATTATAAAGTCTTTTTTGCTACCTACCACATTAATTGCTTGCTAGTAATGTATTAGCTCAACTTTATTTGCCGGTAATGAATGTTTTTCAACTTCTTTTCTCTAACCGAGGGAATAATAGCACGTGTCATTTGATTGCCAAACCCTCAAGATAATTTTCTTCAATTTGATGAAGAACATCCTGCTAGTGGAGCATTGCTCTGTCCTACTGGTGGAGCATCATATTGTCCTGCTGGTGAAGCATTTGTTGGTTCTACCGGTGGAGGAGTAACCCCAATATTTAGATCACCTTTTCTAATCCATTGCTTTGAAAATTCTTGCTTAAACTCTTCAACCTTTTCTTTACCTTTCAAGCTAGTACTTCTGTTATCTACTGGTGTACCTTTACTTCTACAAAATTTAGCAATATGACCAATCTTGTTACATGCATAACAAGTTACATTATTTTTATGAATAGCTTTCCCATAACCTATGTCAGTTTGTGTTTTGCATTTATTTGATAAATGACCAAATCTTCCACAAACATAACATCTTACATTCATTCTGCAATTTTCAGAGTTATGACCAATTTTGTTGCATTTGGTGCATTGACCGGTGGGAGGATTGATGTTCTGATAATTCCTAGATCTACATTCATTTGCCCTATGACCATATTTATTACAGTTAAAGCATTTTCCATTGAATTTGTAAGTATTAGAAGGTCTTACCGGTTGCTGTGATCCTAGGTATTTGCAATATCGGAGCTTTCTCCAACTTCAAATCCAATTCTAGAAGTGTCACCTTTGGGTTTTTGATTCTTCAATAAGGTACCAAGTTCTTCTGAGCTTTTCTTGAATTTTTATTTGTGTTGATTTGCAGTTTCCAATTCCCTTTCTAAGATTTCTTTTTGTCTCATTAGTTCATTTGAGTCATTCTGAGTATGCATCAGATCTATCTTCAAAATGCCATTTTCATTGCTAAGTCTTGTGTTCTCATTTGCTGCATCACTTAGTCTTCTCGTCAATTCTTCTTCATTCTTCTTTCTATCCTCAATCTCTTTGCAAAATCTCATAGTCATATCTTGCATTTCATTTTTTGTTGTCATGATCTCTTGTTTCAATTTGCTTGTCATATCATTTAGTGATTCCTTTTCATCATTCTCATTTTGCAATTTTTCACAAAGTTCTCTTCTCTTGTTTCTTGTAACAGTAATATTATCTTGAAGTGCTTGAATAATGTCCTGAGCTGCTTTTAAATCATCTTCTAATTTGATATTTTTCAACTTCTCTGCATCATAGTCAGTAAGAGCTCCTTCAAGTTGCTTCATCAGATTTTCCATCTTTACTGGTGTCAAGATCTTCCTCAAGTTGTTAGGCTTCTGAAAATAGAGGACCAAGCTCTGATACCAATTGTTAGGGTTCCCACAGATACTGAGAGGGGAGGTGAATTAGTATCTGACCGGTAGTGAAATTTTCTTAAAACTGAATATGCAGAATATAAAGTAACATTATACTGGTATGCAAGAATTAATGTAAATAATAGAATCAAAAACATCCACATGAAAAGAACACCATAACACAAGATGTTTAACGAGGAAACCCGGTGTGGGAAAAACCTCAGTGGGATTTGTGACCCACAATATTCACTTACTAGCCAATAAGGGAATATTACTTACAATAGGGGCCTGCACATGCAAGAAGGCCAACTACCGAGAGCTCATTGCTCAATAAGAAGTCACACTAACTTACAATGAGGATTATGCAAATCCAATAATCTGTACTTCTTTACAATACCATCTTTAATTCCAGATTCAGTACTGGTTCTTGCTTTGTTCTTTACATATACCCTTGACCTACAATTCACACATTAGGTCTGCCTTATAATTTATTTTATGCTTCCTATCCATATCCTACAAATGTCTACAATGATCTCTTTTATATACAAGAGTCATTTTATGATTTGCCAAGTCGGCTTATAATAATAAACAAAATATTACATATCAAAAATCCTATCAGCCTCAGTGCCGGTATACATGTTCTTTTCTGTGCTAGTGTACATCTTTTGTGCCAGTGCCGGTGTAGATTGATCTTGCTGATGTCGGTGCACTGTCCTATTTGAGTAATGCTTTGCCGATATAATGTCTTGCTGGTGCCATAGGATTGCAAGGTTTCCTGAGTAATGCTTTGCCGGTATAATGTCTTGTCAGTGCCATAGGATTGCAAGGTTGCCATCAAAGACAAAACCTTCAATCACACACAATGTCTCATTGGAGTGTCCATATGCCAACAATCGGCCCCAATAGAGTTAGCTACTTCTTAATCATTTTTGCAGAGAGTCATATAACATGAGGGATATATGATGTGTCAGTAATACAAGTGTTACTGACCCGCGTGCCTCATGTGTTACATCAACAAATCATGTCAATAACATGCCATTTTATCGATCGAGTCATGTTATTGACTGCCTCAATTTGCAGCATATTATTTGGCACCGAGGTGGGCCCCATTCGACATCAAAGAACAACATGGAGATAAAAGGTCTCGCAAGATAAGGCTATGTAGGATGAGAAACAAAGAAAAGATAAAGAAACTCTTATCACGCGAGGTAAATCGAGGGTTCAATGAGGCACGTGAGATAAAAGGATGAGGTAAAGAAAAAGGCTTTCTCCTTATCCCATGGGGTTAGAGAAATGCGTAAATGGTGTTGCAGGATAAGGAGATAACTAGGGCTAATTTGTTTCCCCTTATCCCACGAAGGAAAGTGAAGACCCAAATGACGCCATAGGATAAGAAAGTCAATGCGAGGAATGTGTTTCCTCATTATCCCATGAGGTAAAATGAAGGAGTGCAAAGCACTGTGGGATAAGAAAGGTAAAAGGCGGTAGGAATTTTGGCTTATCTCGTGAGGTTTCTAAGGTAGCAGTGACATCCCACAGGATAAGGAAGTGTTATGGTAAAGCTCAAAGGCTTATCCTACGGGATAAACTGAAACAACAAAGGATGTCATGGGATAAATGAGCATGGAAAAAAAAGAAAAGGCTTATCCCGCATGGTATATAGGACCATTTAGCGGTCAACACAACCAATGAAGCATGGACCCAAGGTGCCACATCGGACATCTGCGGTCGTCAGATCTTCATAAAGGCCCCAATCTAATGGCCACGTTTTAATCTTCTTTTGGGCCTATTGGGTGCATAGGTGGAGAGATCTCGTGTGTCCATCTTTGCACGAATCTCTCAGATTGATGACAGAGGTTCAAATTCATAGTGGCCATTGGGTTTTGAATGCTCTGTGCAACGTGGTTGTCGACCCGATTGTCGAGGTTGTTCTTTTCTCAGTTGGTGCCCAATTTTAGACCCTATCTCACGCCAACCACTAGATTTCAATGCCATAACTCCAGAGGTGACCCCTACGGGCCATATTTTTATGCCACCCATGTCGTCTTAAATGTAGGTTGGAGAATTTTGTCCCTATAAGTGTTCTCAGCCATGCTTTTCGATAGGGATTTATTCATCGAGGTTTGCTTTCACTTTTCTAGAGGCAAAGGACGCTCCTAGAGCTTGATGAAAGACGCTATCAGATCAATCTCCAATTTGTTATTCTTCTCCCCTCTTAGATTTTTTGTAACCTAACCCAAGTAGGGTTAGGGTTTTCTCAATTATAATCCATTTCAGTTATGCCTAAACTATAAAGGCAATTTTGTAACATTTTCCCAGCATCTTTTTTTTTGTTCAGCTGAATACTTGTTTTTATGATTTGTAAAAGTAGCCTTGCATTGACATTAATAGATTATGCTTATTCTTGCCTCTTTCAATTCTTAAGAATTGTGTAACAATTTACCTCTTTGTATGAATGTATTATGATTTGCTTTCCTAGGTTGTAAGTGTTTGTTTTTATTCCCTTGTGGAAGTTGGCTATGAACTGGACTCAATTTGTCTCTTCATTTGATAGGATCTCAACCCTCATTCGCACATAGGTGGCTAACTAGGATAAGAAATTGTGTATACTCAGAGATTTTTTGTTGGTGTTCTATGCAGATATAGGCAGGAAGATCAAACATTCAATCTAGGTGAAAACCTTTCCCCTCTTTCATGCAACCCTTCTCTCTCCCTTTTCCATGTCAGAACATAGGTAGTCTTATTAGTGTTGGGTTGGTCCAACACTTGCATCAGATTGAAAGGAATTCAACCTTATCTGAAGATTGAACCTCACATTTAGCAAGGTCTCACACTTGAGAGGTTGATTCAATATTTTACAAGGTTCGTGGTCAAGCCTGATCAACAAGGGTGCAAAATTTTGTGACAACAGTTTTTGGCACTCCTGATGGGACCCAATTTCAACATATCTGCTAAGGATTTAGTGCTACTCTTAGAAATCCAACCTTTGGAGGCAATCAATCAAGCACTTGGTGACTCTAAGAAACAAATTCAGACTCTTGGTGAGGACCAACTATCACTTACATGTCAAGAATACACACCAAATCTTCTTCTAGAGGTAATTTTCAATACATTGAACTTTCATATTCAAATCGTAGAAGAACTAGAGGTAGGATTTCATTGTCACCCACAAGAGGAACTCAAGGAGAATTAAATATACCCCTAAGGTCTCATTCTAACCCTCCTTATATCAGACTTTCATATTCTAGAGACCCTGCCATCCATATCAATAGACCCCTATTTGCTATGGCAGTGCCAAGAACACATACCTTTGTCGCCTTCAATGGTGGTAATTCCTTAGTCCTGGGTCAAAAGAATGACATTCCAATAGAAGCCTTGAAGGCTATACCATTTTTTACTTGAGAGACATCTACCTCCCCTGAAGAGAACATACAAGATGTGGCAAGTATCTACATAGTGTTTGATGCCATTGAAGATAATGTTGCAGTGAGGCTTCTTGCCTCCTCTTTCAAGGGAAAATCCCTCCAATGGTATAGGGGGCTAGCTCCTAACTCCATTCACAATTGGGATGAGTTAGGAGAAAATCTAGGCAATCATTTCAAAGACAAAAGTGACCATCTGTCACTTATGGAGCAGTTGACAACAATAAAAAGAGAACCCCATGAGTTCATGGGTAATTTCAACTATAGATTTCTAAAGACATGGGATAGAATCCCATCATTAGAAAAGCCTTCATCAAACCATTTTTTCTTATGTTATATTAAGGCTTTGAATAGTGACACGGATACAATAATTCAATCTATGGGGGGAAATTGTCAGATAGTTCAAATAACCGAAAGACAACTAAGAGGGGGGGTGAATCAATTGTCACAGATTACCAGAACATTTAGTAATTAAAACTTTAATACTAGAACCCAAAACATTAATACCAAAATTCTTAAACCAAATATCGGAATAGCAGTTAAACCAATTAAGCATAAATAGTAATAAGAGAATAAATACCATCCACATGATACCGAGATTTATACATGGAAAACCCGGTAAAGGGAAAAACCACTATGGGAATCCTACCCAGAATCATATAATACTTCTGTAGTAAGTATGTGAATTACAATTGAGAACCTAGACCACATTGCTCATCACAAAAGGAGTGTCACTGACTACATAGAAATCTAGACTAAAATGTGGAAGAAGGAATGAACTACAAAGATATCATCTCCTATGCCTTAGTACAATTCCAGTTAAGCTCAATACTGGAGGACTAAACCCTCTTACATAAACCCAATTCGATCTCCACTGATAGACCAAATCCTTTGCCTGAATGATATTACATTATTCACACATTACGTACACATCCCATTCCTATATCTTGATGATCTACAATGAGATCTTACATCAAATATATATACAAACCCTTGACCATAAACAATTAGGTCGGCCACTAGATAATAAACCAATTACATAATTACAAAACATGTCGGACTTAGAACAAAAAAACAATATCCAACTCATAAGACATCCTGGAAACACATCAAGAGGTCCAATTCACACGTTACATTAAGCTGGTCCATAACCTAGATCAACCAGGACCCAATATAGGTCCACACGCTAAAGCAATGATCTCCATCTTCCAAGTCTTGGACATGATCACCATCAGCATCTTGAATCTCTACCAGAAGCTGCACCAACACCACTTGTGCAATTCATCAAAGATCTTCATCAAAAGCTTTGTCGGTGAAATCCTCAATGGAAACACAAGCCAAGCTTCCAAGCAAACATGATAACATCCAGTCACCAGACCAAGACCAACTGACTAAATATGAACATGAGTATCATGAATAAGATAATTCCATAACCAAATCATACTGGAGCATACCAGATCATGCCAGATCCAAACCAACCAAAAACTTCTCAGCCTATCGGGACCAGAAGGGTGTCGGTAAAGCATCCAAAATAGCTAGTGTTGACATCAATGACAAAACATCAATGCAACACACAATCAATTCCTCCAAATGGCCAACAAAAATAATCTCCCATTATCTTATGAGACTGCCATAAGGGCAAAAAATTACTTAATACAGGCAGGAAACTTGTCTCCTAGGCCTCCAATGCCCTTATTTCTAGAGGCTCCTACCCAACAGCTTGTTTTAGCACCAATACCAACGACATCTTTAGGATATCTGCTTACACTTGTGCCCTCTCCCTTATCTTATGAAATTGAGAAACTACATGCCTCTCTTGAGGCATGAATGCAGAAAATGATGAATCCATTATAGTAGCAACTACAGGGATATGGAAATGAATTGGTCTTAGTCAAGAGAGAATTATCACAAGCTAACAATAGGCCTTACCAACCCCAAAACTAGAATTATCAGTAACAGAGGCCTAATTTTCAAGGGCAGAACCAATGGAGCAATGTTAGGCCCTTGAATAGTTTGAATCCCAAAGTTGCAAGCACCTCAAAGGCTATAGTGCCAATTTAGAACAATCTTGCTCAAGAGCAAGATTGGTGTGTCCCATGCAATTAGCCAAACAATCAGACCTCATGTCAGAATGGTGAGTTTTATTAGACCCTAGTAGCACAAGAGGATCTAGCAACATCAAGGAAACAACAATTTGCTGACTATCCCAGTCATACACAGGGACATACAAATTTCATGAATTGGAAGGAGGCTGATTTTTGTGGCATGAGTCAGACAAGTGGAGATAGTGTGGTGAACAACACAAGATCAAAAAGGAGGGCCATAGATCCTAGTTCTATTTCTGTAGCAGCTCAAACCCCATTTGTAGCTCAAGCTTAACAAGTCATCCTACAAACTATAATTCCAAAGATCCCTAATAGGGTGGCTTCTCTAAATAAGGAGAAGGATTTTCCTCAAAAGGCCATTCAAGGAGAGCCATCTAGGGCTTAGATAATATCAAAACCAGACCATAGTGTTGCGAAGGTCCCTGCTAATACTACCATCTCCTTTAATATTGTTGAACAGGTGAAGAGGTCCAGCCTCAATGTATCTATGTGGGATGTTCTTGCTATCCCATTTCAAAGAGACCTACTTCAGGAAGCCCTAAAGGGGATGGATGTTGTAGAAAGTACTAGTTAGGTTTATAGTTCTTCACTTCCACAAGCTTGGTGCAACCTTTGGAGGTAGAGAATTCAAAGAAAATCAGTAAGCCCCCTCCCTTTTATCTGTCATTAATCATAGGAGATAAAATTGTTCATAATTGCATGATAGATACTGGGGCTAGTAGTTTAGTCATGTCTAAGGACATAGCTAACTGCCTAGGTATCAAATATAAACCTATAACAAGAGGGGTGGTACAACTTGATGGCACATTAGTTCAAACTATGGGGGTCATTAAAGATTTAAATCTAACCTTGCATGCCTACCTGAGTTGTAGTGTGTTGCAAGACATCTCAGTGATTGACCTCCCTAGTTATTTTTCCATTTTTTTATCTAGGTAATTCACTTCTAAGATAGGTGGCTACCTATCTTCTGACTAGTCTCACTTGTTGTTTAGGATAAGATATGGTACCAAAGTCACCATTAGGGTTGAACCTGTTACCAATGATCATATAGAGCCCTATATCCCAAGTCCTATCAACATGAATTGTACTCTCCATGAGGAGAATGAATAAATTTTAATAAGAGAACTTGCAACTCAGTTGGATGAGGTTCTTGATTGCCTACTTGATGAGTGGGAAAATGCATTTCAGTTTAACCCCATTGATGAGGTCAATGGTACCGGCTTTGGTACATATTATATACATGAAGAAGATAGGGGCCCCATTCCTAATCTTTCAAAGGAAGATCGTGATATGTAGGGGATATGGGACATGTTCTTTGTTGGTTCAAGGAACAAAAATGGCACAGGGGCCGGTGTATTGCTGATATCTCCCACGGGATAGAAATATTTCTTTTCTTTCAGCCTTCAGTTTAGTTGCACTAAAAATGTATCTAAGTATGAAGCTTTGATTTTGGGGCTCCAAATGACACAAAGGAGAGGGATTAAATTTTTGAAGGTGCATGGAGATAGTGAGTTCGTTGTAATTTAGGTCAGAGCTTAGAATACCACCAAGAGAAACCTGCTCAAGTCCTACAAGCATAGAGAATGATACCTGATTGAAGGATTTGAGGCCTTGAATATTTCTAGTGTCCATCAAAATAAACATGTTGATAGACTAGTAGCAGTAGGTGCCCAACATGACATTCCATCTCATATTGCAGAGGAGAAAGAACATTATATTAGACTTGTGGTGAGACCTGCAGTGTTTGATAACTAAGTGAATTGGTAGGTATTTGATTCTGATCAACAAATTGTAAACTTCCTGCAAGATGAGGCAGAATTCTCCCATAGGAAGCAGGGTATGCTACTGGACCAGTATGGAGATCAAATAATGCATCTCGGTTCTCACAAGTTACCCAAGGGGTTGATCACCTTGGAGGAGATCTTCAACCATGAAGATCAAATGAAAGGGAGAGCATTGAACCTAGCCACCAAGAAAGGAGGCTACAAATCAATAACCATGGCAGAAGGAAAAGCTCTCAATTTGGGGAAGGTATGTTCCCAATCATATCAAAATATTTTTGTTACTCTGTCAAAAGTATAATGATATTTTTTCTTTTACCTATGAGGATCTAAAAGGGTTTGATCCTAGTCTAGCTCAACATACCATATAGTTATATCCTAATGTGAAACTAGTCAGACAAAAGAAAAGGCCTATAAATCCCAAAATTGAGCCTTTGATGAGAAGAGAGCTATCCAAGCTTATAGAATCTAGTATTATTTTTCCAATTAAGAATTCTTTTTGGATAGCCAATCTTGTTCCAGTTAGGAAGAAAAATGGGGAAATCAAACTGTGTGTAGACTTTAGGGACCTCAACAGAGCCTCCCTTAAATATCACTATCCCCTTCCTTCCATGTAACAAATTTTAGCCAAGGTTAGTGGCTCTAAAAGATTTTCATTCTTGGATGGATACTTAGGTTATAACCAAATCTTAGTCTAAGAATCTGACCAATACAAGATTGCATTCACTACTAAATGGGGCACTTATGCCTATTGTAAAATTCCCTTTGGACTAACAAATACAGGCGCAAATTTTCAAAGGGTCATGGATATGGATTTTAAGTGAGTATTAGCAAAATTTGTACTAGTATATCTTGATGATATTATTGTATACTACAAGCATGTAGTAGACCACTTTGTTCATCTTGAGCAATTTTTCAAAAAGTGCAGGGAGTATGGTGTGTCCTTGAACCCCAACAAGCATGTATTTTCCATTGATCAGTGAAAATTACTTGGACACATTGTATCCAAGGATGGTCTGGCCATAGACCTAGAGAGAGTGGAAACCATTGTGTCTCTTCCATTTCACATTACAAGGAAGGACTTCACAGCTTCCTTGGAAGAATCAACTTTGTGAGAAGGTTTATCCCAAACCTTGCAGCCTTGGTCAAGCCTCTCACAACCATGCTAAAGAAATATTTTCCCTTCAAATGGACCAAGGAAGGGAAGGAGGGATTTTATCATATTAATATAGGCCATTGCTTAGGCTCCTGCCCTAGTAAATCCAAACTATAAGAAGGATTTCATCCTTTACACTTTGGGAGGAGATTCAAGTATATCATAGTTAAATCAAGATAATTTAGAGCATCCCATAGCTTTTTTCAATGAAGGCCTAAAGGACTATGAACTCGGGTACAACTATGTGTAAAAACAAGTCATCACAGTTGTGAGAGCACTAAAAAAGTTCAGACACATGCTCTCAAACAACAGGATTCAGCTCCTAGTTCCACATGCTAGTGTCAAGGACTTCCTTCTCAACAAGGATATAGGTGAGAAGAGAGTTGGATGGATCACTAAGGTCATGGAGTATGACCTTAACTTAAAAATTAGTAGGTTAGTGAGGGGAAGAGGACTTGGTAAGAAGTTCAATTCATCTTTTAAGGAAGAGTGAGAGACCTCCCTCTTGCTATAGGAACAAGAACAAGTTGATAACCAGGGAGATGCACAAAGTGGTTGATTGGAAGTTATGATTGCCTTCCTAAAGGATGGTAGCTATCCTCCTCACTTTGATAGAACCAAGAGAAGGCATCTCAGATTGCATTCCATCCCCTATGCCTTAGTGGATGGTATTCAAAAGAATCCTGGATGGTTGCTTGATGAGGTGAATCCATGGAGACTAGACCAATAGGCTATTAGAGGAATTTCATAATGGGCCCTATAGTGGCCATTTCTTAGCGAGAAATACAACTATGAAGATCATGAGAGCAAACCATTATTAGCCTTCTCTATTCAATGATGCTCACAAATGGGTTAGATAGTGCAAAGAATGTGTGATGGTATGATGAAAGAATAAGTATCCAGTATAATACTAATAGGGGGGGTGAATCAGTATACTGAAAAACTGATACAAAGTTCCCAAACTCAAATTCAATCACACAAACTAAACATATCACAGTCAAGATCAATATTCAAAAGAATACTTGACATCAACCGGTTTGACAGTTATGACAACTTAACAGTAAAGAACTCCACTCTTGTAAACATCAACAATTCTTAATCATATCTCAACATATTCATCTCTCAATGATTCTAGTTATCATGCCTTATCAGAAGTTAATCAAATCAACAAATAAGATCATAACCACAAAAACATTCTCCACTTGACACAAATGTTTATACGTGGAAAACCCAAATAGGTAAAAACCACGGTGAGATGAGAGTCACAAGGATAGCTATCTGAACTCTTCTAAAGTTCACCCTATTAGGAGCCAAGCTTGTTAAAGCTTTACAATTAGTCCTGTTAAGAACTAATTCCGGTTAAGGGATTTAAAAATATTCCTTGATGAAAAGCACAATACCCTGTTAGGAGCAACCTCACTAGAGGATTTAATAATCCAAGCTAATGGACCACCTTGTTAGAGGATTTAATAAGTAACCAAGCTTGTTAGAGCTTACCCGGTTAAGGGATTTCACTTTTGCTGTAATTGTTAGAAAACAACAGGTTTTCTTGATCTGTCTGAATAGCACTACATTTGCTTGATCAAATCCTTTTTAAGCTTCAATCTGCCTTTACTCAAAGTGCATATCCATTCACTAGTTAGACAACTACACACTCAACAGGTTTTTTCCAATCTTACCATCAACTTTTACAAACAACTTCATCGACCTTAAATACATATCAATTAGGTCGGTAACACAACAAAAACCTAATTCTCATCATCGACATTACAAACAAGTCATTACAATTTTGACCATTAGAAATCATAACAATCTCTTCACATTCTTCAAGAAAATTCAAACCACTCCATGATCATTGCTTCATCGGACTTTGTAACTCATCACGTGTTATGCATTAGATGCAATCCACTTTTCTCCTTCCCTAAACAACAAACAAACACACCAAAACAATCTGAACTTATCCTCATACAAAGATCACACATGTCTCCATCATAACTGCTCATTAGATAATAAGCCAACAAACTTGATCAGTTAGGGTTTAGCAACTGATAGGGTTTACCGGTTACATTGCATAGAAAGGTTTAACCCTTTACACCGGTTTACTGGTTCAACTCACAAACTTAACATACCTGTTTACAACATCTTCCACAAATCTCTTCCTATTGGTTACTAGCCAATATCAAATACAATAGTATCAACACTAACATGAATACCATTACCGGTTTAATTGACATCAATGACAACATATCATTAATGCAATCTATATGCAAAATGCCAACAAACTAAAAATTCCAACAATGTGCACTTTTTGTAGGCGAGAAAGGGTTAGCTTCCCTTCCTCTTCATCCCATTTCAACTGATCAACCTTATGTACAAAGGGGGTTTGATTTCATTGGCCCTATCAATCCAATATCAAGTGTAGGCCATAGGTGGATTTTGGCTGCCATAGACTATTTCACAAGGTGGACAAAGGTTGTTGCTTTGAAGGATGCAACTAAGAATTCAATGCTTCAATTCCTTGAGGGGATTGCAACCAAATTTGGAGCCCCTTCCACAATTATATCAGATAATGCTAAGGCCTTTGTGGGATCTCATATTAGTCTATGGGTAGTCCAACATGATGTGTTTCTATAAACATCATCAATTTATTATCCCCAAGGAAATGGCTTAGTTGAGTCCTCTAACAAAAATCTCATTAGAATCATCAAGAGGACTCTTGAAGACAATCAGAGGTCATGGCACCTCAAGTTGGGAACAACCCTATGGGTTGATAGAATTACTCCCAAGAGGGCTTTGGGAAACTCACCATTCATGCTAGTATATGGGAGGGACGGTAGGCTCCCCCTATCCCTTGAGTTGCCATCTCTAGACCTAGCACATCATTTGGAGCTCTTGGAAAATGATGCCTTGTCAGTAAGGTATGCTAAGCTTATAGAGCTTGAAGAGGTTAGGGAGAAAGCCAACCAGGATTTTAATGTCCATTAGGGACAAGTAAAGAGGTATTTTTATAAGAGGTCCAAGTTGAGGACCTTCCAGGTAGGAGATTTTGTCCTAAAATGAGATTTTACATTACCAAGTATTCACCTTTCCCTGTCTATCTTCAGCTTGTCACTGGTTCACCTAATCAAACACATAATTCATCTCCTAAACCACATAATTGTTAGGGTTTCAAGCAGATCCGAAGCAAATATGAACTAACAATTTTATGCAGATTTAAATACAAAAGATAAAGAAATAAAACAGGACACAGATAACACAGAGATTTAACGTGGTTCACCCAGAATGGGTTACGTCCACCATACACAGCCATCCAATCTTTCTTATTATCCAGCAAAATTAGTACATCAACCTTACAATGCCTTAAGCATCCCAGCCACTTATAACATGCGTTTTTAGGGCAACAAACAAAGTCGGCCTTTTTAGGGTTTTATTACAATGTCGGTTTTCATCAACAAAAAAATGGCAAAAAAAATTTTCTCGGGGGCTGCCGCCCCCGAACCCTCGCTATCTCGAGGGCTGCCGCCCCCGAACCCTTGCCCGGGGCCCGACCCGGCCCCGGACCTCGGCGAGGATATGTGCTGAGTGTACAGTACTTTGCTGATCAGTCGCCACATTTCAACAATCTCCCACTTGGAGACTGATACTACACGACACCACTGTACATGCAACATCCACTGGATTAAACACTAAGACTTGACTGGTATAAATTCCACAATTATTAATCAAGAAGACCAATAGAAACTGATGAAGAAATCAACTTCTCCTGTGGAACTGCCTTTGTGAACATATCGGCAGGATTCTCACTTGTGTGAATCTTCTCAAGCTGTAACTGACCCTCCTCCAAAATAGTCCGGATGAAGTGGTACCTGAGCTGAATGTGCTTTGTCCTTGAATGAAAAGCAGAGTTCTTCGCAAGATGAATGGCACTCTGGCTATCAGTATACAATGGGCTATCCTCTTGTGTCTGACCCAATTCCTTCAGAAAACATTGCAACCAAATCATCTCTTTACTGGCTTCTGTAGCAGCAACATACTCAGCTTCAGTGGTTGAAAGTGCAACAACCTTTTGCAACCTAGAAATCCAACTAACTGCAGTTCCCCCTATAGTAAAAACATACCCTGTAGTACTCCTCCGTGAATCAATATCACCTGCCAGATCAGAGTCCACAAATCCACTTAGAGCAGCATTAGATCATTTGAAACATAATGCCTTCGTAGTAGTTCCTTTCAAATACCGAAGAATCCATTTCACAGCATTCCAATGTTCCATACCTGGATTACTCATAAACCTGCTCACAACTCCCACTGCATGTACAATATCTGGCCTTGTGCATACCATTGCATACATAAGACTGCCAACAGCTGATGAATACGAGATGTTAGACATTTTATTAACCTCTTCCTGTGCCTTTGGACACATCTCCTTAGTCAATTTGAAATGACTAGCCAAAGGTGTACTAACTGCTTTTGCATCCTGCATGTTAAATCTTTTCAACACCTTCTTTATATACTCACTTTGGGACAAATTCAAAGTTCTATTTTTCCTGTCCCGTGTAATCCTCATACCGAGAATTTGCTTAGCTGCACCCAAATCCTTCATAGCAAATGACCTAGCTAATTTTTGTTTAAGATCATTTATATGTTGCATGTTAGACCCAGCAACAAGCATGTCATCAACATAAAGCAACAGGATAATATAACTGCCATTATCAAATCTCTTAAAATATACACAATGATCAGAATGACATCTATGATAACCGTGTTCAGCCATGAAACTATCAAATTTTAAATACCATTGTCGGGGTGCTTGCTTTAGGCCATACAGACTTTTCTTCAACCTGCACACCAAGTTCTCCTTACCTTTGACCTCATATCCCTGTGGTTGCAACATGTAAATTTCCTCCTACAAATCTCCATGGAGAAAAGCTGTTTTGACATCTAATTGTTCAAGATGTAAATCATCTGCAGCCACAAGACTAAGTACAGTTCTAATTGAAGTCATTTTTACAACTGGAGAAAATATTTCATCATAATCTATACCCTTTTTCTGTGCAAAACCTTTTACCACAAGTCTGGCCTTATATCTTTTCTGACCTCCTTCCTCCTCCTTCAGCTGATAAACCCATTTGTTAGGCAAGGCTCTTTTTTCTGTAGGTAAAGGGACTAAGTCCCAAGTCTTATTTTTCATTAAGGAGTCCATCTCCTCTTTCATGCCTAGTTGCCACTATTGTTTGGCATCCACCTGCATTGCTTCTTCATATTCTTCTGGTTCACCAGAATCTGTTAATAAAATAGAATACAAAGAAGGAGAAAATCTTTCAGGGGGTCTACTTGTCCTCATAGAACGTCTAACACTTGCAGGAGTTTGTGGGACAATCTGTTGTTGCTGAGCATCAGGTACCTGTGGCATTTCATTTTCAGGAATCTCATCCAACACCACATATTCTTGTTTGTCCTGTTCATGCTTTTTTTCCTACATCTGTTCTTTATACATAACCTTCTCATTGAATATAACATCTCTACTTCTAATTATTTTCTTATTTTCAAAATCCCATAACCGATAGCCATATTCATCTATCCCATATCCAATGAAGGTACATTTCTGAGATTTAGCATCAAGCTTGGTTCTGTTTTCTTTATCAACATGGACAAAAGCTTCGCAACCAAAAGTTTTTAGAAAAGAATAATTTACCTTTTTACCAGTCCATGCCTCCTCTGGAACACCACCATCCAAAGGGGTTGAAGGTCCTCTATTTATCAAATAGACAGCAGTATGTACAGCATCTGCCCAAAAATGTAAGGGCAATCCAGCATGCAATCTCATGCTCCTCGCACGTTCCATGATGGTCCTATTCATTCTCTCTGACACACCATTTTCCTATGGAGTTCCTGGAACTATCTTCTGCTTTCGAATCCCATTTAAGGAACAGTAATCTTCAAATGCTTTGCTGCAATACTCACCTCCATTATCCGATCTGAGACACTTCAACTTTTTTCCTGTCTCATTCTCAACCAGAGCTTTCCATTTCTTAAAAGTTTCAAAAACATCTGATTTTTGTTTTAGGAAATATACCCATGTTTTTCTAGTTGAGTCATCAATAGAAATAACATAATAACAAGAGCCACCAAGAGATGATACCTGAGCCGGTCCCCATACATCTGAATGTACAAGCTCTAACTTCTCACTCTTCTTCTCTTTCCCAACCTTGAGAAATCTGACTCTTTTATGTTTACCATAAACACAGTTTTCACAGAACTCTAAATCAATCTTCCTTAGTCCTGGCAATAGATTTTTGGAGTGAAGGATTTTCATCCCTTTCTCACTCATGTGCCCAAGCCTATGGTGCCACATTATCGAATCTGTTCTTGCAACATTTATTGTTGTTGTCCCTGTAGTAACTTTATCTGTAGCAGCTAAGGTAGAGTAAGTGTTACCAGTACACAGATATAATGTGCTTACCTTCGCACCTTTAGCTACTACTAACGATCCTTTAGTGACCTTCCACATACTGTCTGAGAAGGTAACTATGCAACCTTCACTACCTAGTTGCCCTGCAGAAATTAAATTTCTTCTTAAATTAGGAACATGTCTTACCTCCTGCAGAAACCAGTCATTACCATTCTGCAACTTGATCTTTATCTTTCCTTTTCCAACAATTTGACAGGGCTCATCATCACCCAAATATACCTGTCCAAAATCACCTTGAACATAATCTAGAAAATATTTTCTATGGGGTGTAGCATGAAATGAAGCCCCAGAATCTATTACCCAGGAATCATTAACATTATCCAAACATAAGATTAAAGCATCTTGTAGAGTATTACTTGCAATATTAGCTTCCTTACTGTCATTTTCATTTTTGTCTCCTTCTTTGTTTTTCTGAGACCAACAGTCTTTCTTTAGATGACCAGGCTTTCCGCAGTACCAGCAATCTTTCTTTCCTCTAGATTGAGAGCGTCCTTTCTTTGACTTCCCTCATGACTTCTCATTCCCAGGGCCTTTTCCTCTTTCCTTTGATCTTCCTCTATTCTCCACATTCAAAACACTACCCGATGATGTTGGAGTCTCACCTGTGCTTTTCCTTCGCATTTCCTCGCTTAGGATAACACCAACAATATCATCAAATACCAAAGTATTTTTACCAGAGATAGAGTTACTTACAGCCATAACCAAGCTATTCCAGCTTTCTGGCAAAGAACATAAAATCAAGAGAGCCCTAACCTCTTCTGCAAAGGTAATTTTTACCGAAGACAATTGACTGGTAATTGTATTAAATTCATTTAAGTGCTCCGCTACAGATCCTCCCTCACTCATTTTCAAATTAAACAAACGCTTCATAAGAAATACCTTATTCGAAGCCGAGGGTTTCTCATACAGCTTAGCCAATGTTGCCATCAAATCTACAGTCATTTTTTCTTCTGTTATATTGAATGCTACAGACGCCGCAAGGCACAATCGAATGGATCCCAGTGCCTTTCTATCTAAAATGTCCCACTCTTCATCTGATATTGTGGTCGGTTTCTTTGCCTTTCCTTCCAATGGCCACCACAAATCCTTTTGATACAGGTAATCCTCCATCTGCATTTTCCATAACTGATAATTCTGGCCGTTAAACTTTTCGACCTTGAATTTGGAATCCTCCATTGCTCCCACTCAAATCTGAAAGTCCTGCCAATTTACAGAAAACCTCGCTCTGATACCAATTGTTAGGGTTTCAAGCAGATCCGAAGCAAATATGAACTAACAATTTTATGTAGATTTAAATACAAAAGATAAAGAAATAAAACAGGACACAGATAACACAGAGATTTAACGTGGTTCACCCAGAATGGGTTACGTCCACCATACACAGCCGTCCAATCTTTCTTATTATCCAGCAAAAATAGTACATCAACCTTACAATGCCTTAAGCATCCCAGCCACTTATAACATGCGTTTTTAGGGCAACAAACAAAGTCGGCCTTTTTAGGGTTTTATTACAATGTCGGTTTTCATCAACAAAAAAATGGCAAAAAAAATTTTCTCGGGGGCTGCTGCCCCCGAACCCCCGCTTTCTCGGGGGCTGCCGCCCCCGAACCCTTGCCCGGGGCCCGGCCCGGCCCCGGACCCCGGCAAGGATACGTGCTGAGTGTACAGTACTTTGCTGATCAGTCGCCACATTTCAACAATAATTCTTCTCACCCTTTGACAACAATGCCAAAGTGAAAGTAAAAACATGTAATTTTTCTCTCACTTTACATCATCAACATACTGAAACTTGATTCTCCCCCTATGGAATACATCCACTTCTTGATTAATCCATGTAAGATTCTACAAGTAATTCAGGGACTGATGCAATCAGCATCATGCTCAACCAACTTCATGAAGAGGGACAACCCCCAATTGACTTCTAAGATACTCAAAAGTGGTCTTAGGCAGAGGTTTGGTAAAGATATTTGCAAGTTGCTCCTTGGTAGAAACATGCTCCAAGATAACAACTTTACTTTTAAATTTTTCCCTCAAGAAATGATACTTCAATTCAATGTGCTTAGTCCTTTTGTGCAAAACAATATTTTTAGAAATGTTTATTGCACTTGTATTATCACACAAAATCTTTATTAGTTCTGAGATTTTCATCTTAAAACCTTCCAAACTGTGTCTCATCCAAATAGCTTGTGTGTAATTCATATAAGCTGCTACATACTCAGCTTCAACAGTAGATCATGAAGTACAACTCTGTTTTTTACTACATGAAACTAACATTCCTCCTAGAAAGAATGCTCCACTGGTAGTACTCTTCCGGTCATCAATATTTCTTGCCCAATCTGCATCTGTGTACTCCTTCAAATCAAAATTTCTTCCATATGGATACCATAACCTATAGTCAATAGTACCTTTTAGATATCTAAAAATTCTGTTGGTTTCCATCAGATGTGCTTCCTTTGGATTCTTCTAAAATCTAGCAACAATATCAACTGCATGGGTAATATTCGGTCGACTATGAACAGCATAGTGAAATTTTCCAATCATTGACCTGTATTCCTTTTCATCTACAGACTTAGATGCATCTTCGGTGGACAACTTACAACCTGTAACCATTGGAGTTCCAACTAGTTTATAGTCACTCATACCAAAAGTGTTCAAAACCTCTTTCACATACTTAGATTGAGTAATGAAAATACCATTCTTCATTTGTTGTATCTGCAAGCCTATGAAATTTTTTACTTCCCCTACTAATGACATCTCAAACTCAGTCTTCATTTCATCTGCAAAACTATTGCTCATGTCATCATTACCTCCAAATATAATGTCATCAACAAATACTTCACTGAACAGTATTTCATCTCCTTCAGACTTGAGATAAATATTGTTGTCATCACTAGTTCTAGCAAATCCTATCTTCATTAGATGTGTATGAATCCATTCATACCATGCTTTGGGTGCCTTCTTTAATCCATACAAATCTTTATGCAATTTTCATACCATGTCTTCCTTATCTGTCAATGCATAACCATCAAGCTACTCTATATAAACCTCTTCTTCCAATATCCCATTCAAAAATGCAAACTTAACATCCATCTAGTATACCTTGAACTTCTTATGAGCTGCAAATGCAAGTAAAGTTTTGACACCTTCCAGTCTTGCTACTAGTGCAAAAGTTTATCCATAATCTTCTCCTTTTTCTTGCGCATAACCTTTACAGAATAATCTTGCCTTGTTGCAAACTACAACATCATCTTCATTTAACTTGTTTCTAAACACCCATTTAGTACGTATAACATTCTTGTTTACTAGTTGGGGTAGCAGGGTCCAAGTGTTGTTCTTCTCAATTTGATCCAATTCCTCCTCCATAACTTTAACCCAATGATCATCGCCAAATGCCTCCTTAGCACTTCTAGGTTCAAAGGTGGAGATCATGCAAGAGTTCTCTCTTATACCCCTTCTAGTTAGTACTCCAGCATCCTTATCTTCAATAATCTGTTTAGGACTGTGATTCAGTCTCACATACCTAGGAATAATATGATCATTCTCTTCAGGTTCAACTTCTTCATTATCATCTTCTTTTGAATTTTTTTTTTCCAGTTGAACAAGTACATCAGGATTTGCTTTACCAATTTCTGATTTAACAATTTCACGTTCCAAAAGAAAAGTTCAAGGATCTTCATCCTTTTTCTCTGAACTGGTTCCTGCAGAGACTTTAGGACAGTCAACTACATGAACATCAGCACTCTCAACAATTCTCGGTGTCCAGTTGTTGAAGCATTTATAGGCCTTACTCTTGGTGGAATAGCCAAGAAATATGCCTTCATCACGCTTAGCTTCAAAATTTCTTATGTAATCACCCCTTTTAACAAAACATTTGCTTCCAAATATCTTAAAATAGCAAACATCGGGTGATCTCCCATACCAGTATTCATAAGGGGTCTTTTCCTTACCTCTTTTCACCAGAACTAGAATCATTGTGTAGATAGATGTACTTACAGCTTCTTTCCAAAATGTGTTCGCTACACCTCCTTGTATCAACATAGTCCTAGCAGATTCAACCATTGACCAGTTGTTTCTCTCTGCTATACCATTTTGTTGTGGTTTCCTTGGTGCAAAAAGTTGCCACTTGATACCATTCCCATCACATGTTAGGGTTTCAAGCAGATCCGAAGCAAATATGAACTAACAATTATATGCAGATTTAAATACAAAAGATAAAGAAATTAAACATGACATAGATAACACAAAGATTTAATGTGGTTCACCTAGAATGGTTTACGTCCACCATACATAGTCGTCCAATCTTTCTTATTATCTAGCAAAAATAGTACATCAACCTTACAATGCCTTAAGCATCCCAACCGCTTATAACATGCGTTTTTAGGGCAACAAACAGAGATATGTGCTGAGTGTACAGTACTTTGCTGATCAATCACCACATATCAACATCACAGTACTTAGTGAATTCCTTATAAGTAAATTCACCACCTTGATCTGTTCTCAGACATTTTATCTTTTTACCACTCTCTTTCTTAGCTAAGGCCTTGAATGCCTTGAATTTACAAAAATCTTAATTCTTATCCTTCAAGAATGTGACCCACATCATCCTTGAACAATCATTAGTGAAGATCATGAAATATCTGTCACCTTGAATGCTTCTTATTCTTATTGGTCCACATAGATCTATATGAACCAAATATAACAAGTGCTATGCTAAGAAGGACTTGCTCTTGAAAGTTGCTGACACTCTTTACAAAGAGCATTAACCGGTTTGTCTAGCTAAGGAAGACCTCTTATTGTCTTAGACTTTATCACTTTAACAATATTGTCAAAATTTATATGAAACAATCTCCTATGCCAAAGCCAACTATCATCTATCTTTGCAATCAAACAACTGCTAACTTTAGGATTAAGATGAAATAGATTACCTCTGGTTTGTTTCCCAATTGCAATCAATTCACCTTTGTTGTCAAAGATTTTGCACATACCATTTCTAAATTCCAGTGGATATCCTCTGTCATTAAGTTGTGCCATACTCAAAAGATTGTGCTTTAGGCCTTCAACCCAATTGACATCGTCAGCACTCCTCTTCCCATTAAGAGAAATAACTCCCTTACCTTTAACCATACATGGTGATTCATTGCCAAATCTGACAACACCACCATCAAATTCCTTTAGGGAAAGAAATTTTCTCTGATCGTCGGTCATGTGATGTGAACAACCACTATCAATGATCCAATCATCAGAGTTATCCATCTTGGATACTAGTGCCTTCTAATCTGATATTTCTTCCTTGATAGCTACAAACACAATATCTTCACTAGCATCATCATCAGATTCTTCATCAATAATACCATTGACAATAGCTACAAGACAATCTCTCTTGCCTTTACCCTTATACTTCTTAAATTTGTCTCTCTTGTATTCATTTTCACCATTAGAGAAATTCGTTGCTAGATGACCAATCTTGTTGCATGCAAAACATTTTAAAGGTAGCTTACCTCTATATTTACCAGTGCCTCTAGGTAGTTGTTTTTCCAACAATGCTTCAAGTTCCACTAAGTTGTCTTCATCATCAACATCTTTACTGGATCTAGATTCATAGCTATGGCCGGTATCTCTACTTCTTCTCACAGATGGGTTAGAGACAGAAGCTCTAAATGTAGATTCTAATTTTTGTACACTACCATCATAGCCATTTAATTCAAAAGCAATAAGTTTGCCAATAATAGAGTCAAGAGATACCTTTGTTTTGTCAATGGATTTCAGCTGTTGAATAATGGCAACTTGGATAGCATAGACTAGTAGCAGGGTTCTCAGTACCTTACTTATCACTATGGCATCTTGCACTTTCCCTCCTGCACTCTTTATTTCACCAACTATCTATTTTATCCTTTGACCATACTGCTGGATATTCTCACCTTCAGACATTCTCATGTCATCAAAATTTCCTCTTAGACTCTCATCTTTAGCAATCTTAACATGTTCATCACCGCTATAAATCTCTTCACATTTTTTCCATACTTCATATGCAGTTTCAAGACCATGAACATCTACATATTCATCATCAAATAGGGAACTGATAATAGCCTCTAATGCTTGATGATTTTCTTGTTGTTCTTTTTTTTGATCATCAGTTAGGGTTCCAGTCGGTGTAATATACTTAGTTTCTATATGATCCCAATACTGACTACCAAGACTCTTAATGTAAATCTTCATTTTGTCACTCCATATTCTATATTTATCTTTGTTGAACTTCAGACCTTCTTTCTTCATCATTATCTACAAGATATTTTCCTCAAGTTGTTAGGATTTTAGATTAAAGAGGACCTAAGATGCTCTGATACCAATTGATGGTATGATGAAAGAATAAGTATTTGGTAGATTACTGAGAGGGGGGGGTGAATCAGTATACTGAAAAATGATACAAAGTTCCCAAACTCAAATTCAATCACACAAACTAAACATATCATAGTCAAGATCAATCTTCAAAAGAATACTTGACATCAACCAGTTTGACTATTATGACAACTTAACAGTAAACAACTTCAATCTTGTAAACATCAACAATGCTTAATCATATCTCAACATATTCATCTCTTAATGCTTCTAGTTATCATGCCTTATCAGAAGTTAATCAAATCAACAAATAAGATCATAACCACAAAAAAAATCACCACTTGACACAAATGTTTATATGTAGAAAACCCAAATAAGTAAAAACTATGGTGAGATGAGACTCACAAGGATAGCTATCTGAACTCTTCTAAAGTTCGCCTTGTTAGAAGCCAAGCATGTTAAAGCTTTACAATAAGTCATGTGAAGAACTAATTCCGGTTAGGAATCACCCCGTTAAGGGATGTACAAATATGCCTTGATGAAAGCACAATAACGTTTTAGGAGTAACCTCGCTAGAGGATTTAAGAATCCAAGCTAATGGACCACCTTGTTAGAGGATTTAATAAGTAACCAAGCTTGTTAGAGCTTGTACCCGATTAAGGGATTTTACTTCTGATGTAATTGTTAGAAAACAACAGGTTTTCTTCATCTGTCTGAATAGCACTATATTTTCTTGATCGGATCCTTTTTAAGATTCAATCTGCCTTTACTCAAAGGCAGATCCATTCACCGGTTAGGAAACTACACACTCAACAGGTTTCTACCAATCTTACCAACAACTTTTACAAACAACTTCATCGACCTTAAATACAAATCAATTAGGTCGGTAACACAACAAAACCTTAATTCTCATCATCAAGATTACAAACACGTCGATACAATCTTGACCATTAGAAATCATAACAATCTTTTCACATTCTTCAAGAAAATTACAACTGCTCCATGATCATCGCTTCATCGGACTTTGTAACTCATCACACGCTATACATTAGATGCAATCCACTTTGCTCCTTGCCTAGACAATAAACAAACACAACAAAACAATCTAAACTTATCCTCATACAATGATCACACATGTCGCCATCATTATTGCTCATCAGATAATAAACCAACAAACTTGATAAGTTAGGGTTTAACAATTGATAGGGTTTAACGGTTACATTACATAGAACGGCTTAACCCTTTACACCGGTTTACTGGTTCAACTCACAAACTTAACATACTGGTTTACAAAATCTTCCACAAATCTCTTCCTACTGGTTACTAACCAATATCAAAAACAACAATATCAACAATAACATGAATACTATTACCGGTTTAATTGACATCAATGACAACATATCATTAATGCAATCTATATGCAAAATGCCAATAGTATGCACTTTTTTAGGAAAGAAAGGGTTAGCTACCCTTCCTCTTCATCCCATTTAAATTGATCAACCTTTTGTACAAAGGGGGTTTGATTTCATTGTCCCTATCAATCCAATATCAAGTGCAAGCCATAGGTAGAATTTGGTTGCCACAGACTATTTCACAAGGTGGACAAAGGTTGTTGCTTTGAAGGATGCAACTAAGAATTTAGTGCTTCAATTCCTTGAGGGGATTGCAACCAGATTTGGAGCCAGTTCTACAATTATATTAGATAATGCTAAGGCCTTTGTGGGATCTCATATCAATATATGGGTAGTCCAACATGATGTGTTTCTAAGAACATCATCAAATTATTATCCCAAAGACAATGGCTTAGCTGAGTCCTCTAACAAAAATCTCATTAGAATCATCAAGAGGACTCTTGAAGACAATTAGAGGTCATGGCACCTCAAGTTGGGAACAACCCTATGGGCTAATTGAATTACTCCCAAGAGGGCTTTGGGAAATTCACCCTTCATTCTAGTATATGGGAGGGAAGCTAGGCTCCCCCTATCCCTTGAGTTGCCATCTCTAAACCTAGCATATCATTTGGAGCTCCTGGAAAATGATGCTTTGTTAGTAAGGTATGATGAGCTTATAGAGCTTGAAGAGGTTAGGCAGAAAGCCAACTAGGCTTTGAATGTCCATCAAGGACAAGTAAAGAGGTATTTTTATAAGAGGGCCAAGTTGAGGACCTTCTTGGTAGGAGATTTTGTCCTAAAATGGGATGATAGAGCGAAACCTATGAGGCACTCAAAATTTGATGCAATATGGAGTGGTCCTTATGTCATCATAGGCTGAAAGGAGGCTAATGCTTTCAAGTTATCCAGGTTGAATGGGAAAGATCTCCCCATTGTGGTGAATTGGATTCACCTTAAAGCATGTGCTTAAAGGGTTGTTGTTGCAAGCCCCTTTTTGTAAATATTGTAATTTATGTTCTTCTACTTTCCAAGAAGTGCACGCACATAGGATATTCTTCAGAATGGCAAAGTTTTGACTTTTGCAGGGGTAGAGATTTATCTTTTGTTGTAGTTTTTTACTCTGCACCCAATGGACTTCAACGCTACTAATCAATGTGCCAAGCAGGCTTACCATCCCCATCGAGTTGCCAGAAATGTTGGCAATTTTTTTGCCAACCTTAGTAGAGCTCATATCCAAGATTTCAGTGTGGCTAACGCTTCGTGTTAGTCAATACCGATAACACATCATGTTATTTTTACTACTTATCAAATTGCCATTAGTTTTTGTATTCAAAGTCATACTATATATTCTAGTCGGTTAGCACTACCGAATCATGCAGTCGGTACACATAGTCAAGTCGGTACACACAGTCAAGTCGATATGCACAGTCTAGTCAGTTATAGAGGAAAGTAGTCACAGAACACAGTATACACCGAGCTATCTCCCGAGTATCTTATTGAGACTACTGAGCAGTAAAGATGACACACTAAGTTGACATACACCGAGTGAAACGTGTTACCAGATACATTGAACCTGGACATGCATATGAAAACATGTTACAAGATCGAGGCACATCTAACCGTTATTACATTGGAAATTGCACCAGAAGATTGTGTATGATTTTGGGATCAATCTAACCAATGAAATATTTTTTTAGTTATTCATTCGAGGAATCTTGTTTGTAAGATCGAAGCAATGAATTGGATCACTATTTTAAGAAGATCTATTTATACAGCATAAGTGAAGTGTATGTATGCAAAAAGGAAGACTGTTACAAAGACATAGAGGTCACCGAGAAGGTTTTCAGAGAATAGTCAAAGAACAGAGTAAACAGAAGGGTTTACCGAGTTACTATATGGGTTACCGAGGTATGCTATAAGCAAGGTAATCTATTCTGAGCACATAGAATCTTCTATAACATTTCAGATGTAAAGTTGCAGATATTTGTAATGATTTTATTGTAATATTGTGAAGTCGAAAGAGAAACCTTTAATAGGGTAAAAGACTCTAATCAAGTCTATAAATTGTAAAGCCTCTAACCAGGTATAGCATTCAGAATAAATGTTGTAAAATCCTTTAGCAAGGTAGATCTAACAGATCTTGTTACTCCCAATAGGGTATGCTATCAGAAATAGCTAAATGTAGCTCTAACCGAGAATTCTTTATTATTGCAGTAGTGAAGTTGTGGGTGCCATCCCCACTGCAGTTTTTCTCTCTAACCAAGAGTTTCTGCGTAACCAAAATATATGTGTTATGGAGGGAATCATGTATGATTGTTATCTATTTGTTTTAACTTTATTTTATCTTACTGCACTATTTTGTTTATGCATAATAGTAAGGTTATTATTCAAGAAAAGTTTTGGAGTACTGATTCACCCCTCCCCTCTCAGTACATTAGCTTTCCATATTGGGCCTAACAATTGGTATCAAAGCTTGAATCTTGGAAAAGGGTTTAACTACTTAAAGAGAAAGATCTTATCAATGGAAGGCTATAAACAATCTCAGAGGATTGTGTATCTGCAAGAAGAGCTGGATCATGCTAATCAAGTGATTGCAGACATGTAAAGGCAAATGCAAAAAACTCTGAAAGTAAGAAGAAGATTATCTGATGACTTGCAGGATTCTCAAGAGTTAGTGGAACAAATTGAGACATCATCTAAGAATAGTATATCTAAAGAAACTGAAGAAATGATTGGAGTGTTGAAAGAAAAGAACAAAGCATTGGCTGATCAACTAAAAGCAATGAAAAGAGAACATGAACATTTCAATACATAGATGACTGAAAATCTAGATGCATTGAGGACAATAGAGGATAAAGCAAGAGATCTACAAAGAGAGAAACAACAACTTGAAGTCTTAGTATCTGATAAGAATGATGAAATCATAAGGTTAACTAGGATTCAACAAAATATGACAGATCAACTAGGTTATGCACATCATGAAGCAATTCTGAAGAATGATGAAAACCAAGCTTTGAGACTTGAAGTATCAAGGTTGACTAATGAACTTGAAATAGAGAAGAAATCCAAAGAAACATTGAAGAAAAGTTATGAAGCATCAAAGATGTTGGATGAGCAACTGAATATGAGAAGACCTAACAAAGATGCAGGACTCGGTTATAAAGGAAACGAATCTACTGAGAAAGGAATTCATACTACCAAGAGAGGAGAATCATCAAACCAAGTTGGAAACAGGAATAACATCAAAAGAAAGAAGCCTATTTGCTACTACTATGGAAATCAAGGTCATACTACCAACATATGCCAAATCAGAAAAGGTAAGCAACCGAAAATCTTTAAGTCCAATGGTTATTGTTACAATTGCAATAAATATGGTCACACATCTAATCAATGTAGGACAAAGTCTATTAACAATTATCAGAAGGCAAAATTCAAAGGGTTTTGTAGAAACTGCAATAGATATGGAAATAGTACCGAGAAGTGCTTTCTTAAGAAAAAGAACTACATGTGGTCTGCACACCGAGCAAACACTAGAGGTTACCAAACTCACACAGATCCTTACTGACAATACGCAGCAGTACCATGGGATTACAATACAAGGATATGGTGCGAATGTTGTGGAAGACATGGGCATATAAGTGCCAACTGTTTTATAAGGTTTGGAATGAACAACTGAAGACCATGGAGAAATCTTGGTATGGCATGTTTTCATTGTCACAAAGTTAGACATTTAGCTGGAGATTGCAGAGATCAACCTAGAGGAGACACTGAAGAAATAAAAGAAAAATTAAAGATGATTTGGGAAAAGAAAAAAATTGTGTCAAAGGAAGAAAGCACCTTACCTGCCGAGTTAGGTGCACCTATTCCAAATTAATCAACAAAGGTATGAAGGGATGACATTCTCTGAAGGTTAAAATCATAATAGTTCCTATTCTATTATGTACTAAATCCAAAATCTGCATAGTTAAGATGCATTTGTAAGTTTGAAATTCTATCAAAAGTACTTTTCAGGAAACCTGTCAAGTCGGTGAATACAGAAAGCCTGTCAAGTCGGTAAATGAAGGAAATTTGGTTACTCGATTAAAATGAAAAAAAAGAGAAAATCGGTTAAAAGGTGAACCGATTGCATTTAATGTTTTTTGACCTAACCCGCACAGAGCCCGATAAGGTATTTTGTGTACTTAAAGGTATTTTCGTGGTCATTTTCATTCACCAAGTTTACAAGAGAGCAAAGTAGAGCGAATCATGGTGATCAAACCTCATTCAAAGTGAATCCAAGGTATTTATATCAATCTCATCACACTGTTAAGCTAGTTTACAGATCTTATCAAATTGCTACTATTTGTTGAGTGTGAAGCGTCTGCCGTTTGTAAACCATCAAACCCAAAGGATAGTTTGCTAGTTTTATCTGAAATTTACAAATGGCACCCAAGATCCAAGATCCCATAGTTGTCAAGAATGTAGAGAAGCCCTCATTGAAATACTCTTTGACTCCTAAAGTCACCTCTGAACCGAATGACAAAACTGCCTTTTCACTCATCCTGGATCGAGTCTTGTTAGTCGAAGATGTTAGATTCTTCACCAAATGCCATGTTGAAGAACTCGGTCATGTTGAGATAAGTGACACATATGATGAGCTATGTACCGATGGCAAAATGGATAGCAAGTATGAGCATATCAAAATCAAGGGATTAACTAAAGCCCTAACCTATCCCCATGTGTTCAAACCCCAGTGGGTTAAGTTTTTTTTTAGTAGAGTTCATGATGATTTCATGTGGCTAGAGGAGCAACCATTCAAAATCACTAAGGAAATAATTCATGTGATCACCGGTTATCCTATCTATGATCATGCACAAGCACAGAAGATGATATCACAGAAGGAGTTAATCAGTTTAACTAGAGTAGAATCTGATTACCGAGGACTGAAACTGAACAATGTCATTGATGCATAACTTAAGTTTGCAATTAGAGTAATTGGTTACTATTTCTTCCAATCAGCAAGGGAAAATAATGTACCCTATGCAGCAGTTGACTTAGCCTATAAAATTTTGAAAAAGGGAATGAAAGTAGATTTATGTGAAGTGTTATTGAAAAACTTGTTTGAGAACTTGAACACAATAAGGAAGCCGAAGAAGAACAACTTAGCAAATACACTAAAGTTTGGTTCACTTCTTGTATGCATGTTTTTCTACTTTGAGAAATTCTTTCCATCAGTCGGTAACGAAGTTTGGGAGCTACACCGACCAATCACCCATCAAATTAATGACTTTATCAAGAAATTGGAAGATAATTTCAATGATATAATGGATGATTATTTCAGCAAATTTCAAGAGAAGATGCACAACAAGTACCGTATTCCACCCCAGCTGGTAGAGAAATATAAAGATGATATATGCTTTGAGGTAGACACCGATTACTGTTATGTGAATTTTGTTGAACCAAGGACTCAATCTTTGCCACCAATGGGTTACGAGATTGACTATGATATCACACAACAACAAATTGATGCATTTCTTACACTGCCAAGGCATGCTACCGAACTGAGATATGGAACTTATGAAGAAGTTAAGGAAAAGGTAAAAATGAGAATTGTAGTACCTAAAGCTACAAGAAAGGCTACAAAGATGATTAAGGCATTATTTGAGAAATTCGAAGAAGAATCTTCCTCCACACCTATCCAAGGTACTCTTGCCATCACCGAAGAGGAATTAGAAGCTCAAGAGGCAGCAATAACATTGCGCACAGAACTACCTAAGGGTAAAGTATTGAAAAGAAAGAAACAGGACATTCCAAAGGTCCTACCGACTCCTACAACAAAGAAGCCTAATACAAGAGCATCAGCTGCATCGCCGAGTAAGAAACAAAAGAGTGTTACTACTCCCAAGATAACCAAGACCTACAAGAAATCTACTCGCAGACTCATTCTGGCAAAAGAGTCTAGTGATACCGAATCTGAGGATGCCAATAAATTCCAAATTGTCAAAAGCAAGAAGGTAAATATACATAGTGTTGAAAACTTTTGTGCCAATCTATAAGAATATGGTGGATTTGGTTCCTTTAGATATGTCAAGTATGAGACTAGGAATAATGATGAGAAGCGACAAATTGAAGAAGCTGTCATCTGTACACTTCTAAAGTTTCGGCTAGCTCCATTAGAACTAGTCAAGAAACTTCCGAGTGAACTATACTTACATATTGATAACAGGTGGAAATATGCAATGGACTCAGAGAAACAAATTAGAGAAAGAAGTCTAGTCCATCTATTTCCTGATATGTCTGTAGCAGAAATAAAGGAGCATCTGACAACCTACAATTCTAAATTTCTTGTCAAACAGAGAGCCTTGAAATTGATGAATGGGATATACATTGATGTAGAAAATGAAACAAAAGCCAAATGGTAGGAAATATTCAAAATAAAAGATGTCAGTGAACAATATAAAGTTGAAATTGTTGATGTCACCGAACAAGATCCTGATGTCACCGAGCACGGTCCTGGCGCCACCGAGCAAGACCTGACTGACACTATTCAAATTGATGAAGATATCATGGATACTAAGGAACAGGAGTAGGAGATGATAGAAGGCACTACATATGCAAAACTTGTATCTAGTGAATCTGTGTTAGTACAAGTTCAGCCTTATCTGCCGATCACTCAACCTGTCTCAACCGAAGCTCTTAAAGATACAACATAAGGCACCGAAGGTCACCAGTCTGAAGCTGCAGAAGGTACAAATCAAAACAAGACCTCTCAAGCACCATCAAGTACTGAAAATGTAGTAGCTGAGACACCCAGTACTGAAACACCAAAAGACACCACAGCAACTACAGGAACCAACCAAAGTGTTGTCTCTACCGAGCAACCTATCGAGGGTCAGCAAGCTTCACAAGCAATTGTTTTAGTCCAACCGACCAAAGGTAAAGAGAAGAAGGTGAAAAAGCATAGTTTTAAAGTTGATTTGACTAAACCAATAGTGTTGCCCAATGTGGATATCTCAAAATTAAAGGGGCAAGCCCTTATTGATTTCGGTGAACTATGCAAAGCAAAGGCTAAACAAGAAAAACAAATGGCCATTCAAAAGAAGAATAAAGTACTTCAGAAGGTGAAGACACTGCTGATAGATATGCTACCTACAACTACAATGTCAACCGATGCAGCCATCCACATTCAACTAGATGAACTCCTTACTCAAATAGAAACATCTGGAGTTTATGCATCTGAGTACCTGAGCAAGCTCAAAGACAAGGAGCTTACTGCAAAAAGGATTGAAGAGGTACAAAAAGCTCTCACTATTGGCAAAGTCAAACTTGTCAAATTCATTGCTGAGTTGTCCCCTCAACTCAAGCATATTCTTTATTTATTTCAGAAACTTTGCACATTTTCCATATTCATTAAAGATATCAAGAATAAAACTGATGCAATTGAGAAAGAGATCACCGATCTCTCAAATAAGTTGACCATATAGCCCAATTCAATTCAAAAATTTTATACCAAGCTTCAATAGCTCATGGCTCAACAACTAGAACTAAGAAATGAAGAACATAAGATCCGAATGGATATAATGACACTCCAGACATTATTCCTTCCTCATCTTTCATCAGTTCAAGAACAGATTAACTGAGCTACACGCCTATCTACTACACAAGAGGGAAGCACTCTTGATGGCTTAATATCACTATTGGCTGATATTCAAGCACAAAATTCTTTAATGGGAAGTGTAAGGATGCACTCTCTGTCGCACTCACCAACACCCGAAAGAAGTATAAATCTATTTTTGATCAGTTACCACCCCCAGATGGAAATTAAGTTTTTGATGTTTGTCAAAAAGGGGGAGTAACACAATATATGGAGAGATGCAGTTTTGGTAATACAGTTTTGAAATGGTAATACAGTTTTGAAATACAATTTTGATACAGTATTCGGAGTATTATATACAGGGGGAGTATACCGAGAAGAGTATACAAAATATCCAAGGACAATAAGCAGAGCACACAAGCGCAGAACTGAGCATGCACAAAAATCAGAGTTATGTACAGTATAATGATAAGGGGAGTATATTTGAATATACTATTTCATTGACTATTGTATATATTGTCAAGTATAGCCATTTTGCAAAGTATATATATTTTTGAGTTATGACTTTGAAAGTAGTTTTTGTCAAACATCTTAACTAATGTCAAAAGGGGAGATTGTTACTACTTATCAAATTGACATTAGTTTTTGTATTCAAATTCATACTATATATTCTAGTCGGTTAGCACTACCAAATCATGCAGTCAATACACACAGTCAAGTCGGTACACACAGTCAAGTTAGTATGCATAGTCTAGTCGGTTATAGAGGAAAGCAATCACAGAACGCAGTATACACTGAGCTATCTACCGAGTATCTTTTTGAGACTACCGAGCAGTAAAGATGACACACCGAGTTGACATACACTGAGTGAAATGTGTTACCAGATACATTGAACCTGGACATGCATATGCAAATGTGTTACAAGATCGAGGCACATCTAACCGTTATTACATTGGAAATTGCACCAGAAGATTGTGTATGATTTTGAGATCAATCTAACCAATGAAATATTTTGTTTAGTTATTCATTCGAGGAATCTTGTTTGTAAGATCGAAGCAATGAATTGGATCACCGTTTTAAGAAGATCTATTTATACAACATAAGTGAAGTGTATGTATGTAAAAAGGAGGACTATTACAGAGACACAGAGGTCACCGAGAAGGTTTTCAGAGAACAGTCGAAGAACAGAGTAAACAGAAGGGTTTACCGAGTTACTATATGGGTTACCGAGGTATGCTATAAGCAAGGTAATCTATTCTGAGCACATAGAATCTGCTATAACATTTCAGATGTAAAGTTGCAGATATTTGTAATGATTTTATTGTAATATTGTGAAGTTGAAAGAGAAACCTTTAATAGGGTAAAAGACTCTAATCAAGTCTATAAATTGTAAAGCCTCTAACCAAGTGCAACATTTAAAATAAATGTTGTAAAATCCTTTAGCAAGGTAGATCTAATAGATCTTGTTACTTCTAATAGGGTATGCTATCAGAAATAGCTAAATGTAGCTCTAACTGAGCATTCTTTATTATTGCAGTAGTGGAGTTGTGGGTGCCATCCCCACTGCAGTTTTTCTCTCTAACCAAGAGTTTCTGCATAACCAAAATATATGTGTTATGGAGTGAATTATGTATGATTGTTATCTATTTGTTTTAACTTTATTTTATGTTACTGCACTGTTCTATTTATGCATAATAGTAATGTTATTATTCAAGAAAAGTTTTGGAGTACTGATTCACCCCTCCCCTCTCAGTACATTAACTTTCCATATTGGGCCTAATAGTTATCGGCCCTAGAAGAGCTAGTTGCTTCTTAATAATTTTTGTAGAGAGTCATATAACATTAGGGTTATATGATGTGAGTGTTATTGACCCCTGTGCCTCATGTGTTACATCAACAAATCATGTCAATAACATGTCATGTTATTGACTGCCTCAGTTTGTAGTGTGTTATTTGGCACTGAGGCAGGCCCTAGTCAGCATCAGAGAACAACATTGAGACAAAATGTCTTGCATGATAAGGTTGTGCGAGATAAGAAACAAAGAAAAGACAAAGAAACTCTTGTCCCATGAGGTAAAGGGAGGGTTCAACAGGGTGCACATGATAAGAGGATGAGGTAAAGCGAAAGGATTTCTCCTTATCCCATGGGGTTAGAGAAATGTGCAAATGGTGTCGCGGGATAAGGAGATAACTAGGGACGATGTGTTTCCCCTTATCCCATGAAGGAAAGCGAAGACATAAATGACACCGCGGGATAAGAAAGATAATGCGAGGAATGTGTTTCCTCATTATCCCCTGAGGTAAAATGAAGGAGTGCAAGGTTTCGCGGGATAAGAAAGGTTGAAGGCGAGAGGACTTTTGGCTTATCCCATGAGGTTTCTAAGGCAGCAGTGGCACCCCATGGGATAAGGAAGTGTTATGGAAAAGCTCAAAGGCTTATCCCATAGGGTAAACAGAGACAACAAAGGATTCCATGGGATAAGAAAGCATGGAAAAACAAAGAAAAGGCTTATCCCACGTGGTATACAAGGTTGTCTAGCAATCAACATAGCCAATGAAGCGTGAACCCAGAGTGCCACATCAGGCATCTGTGGCCGTCAGTTATTCATGAAGGCCCAATTTGACGGCCACATTTTAATCTTCTTTTGGGCCTATTGGGTTCCTAGGTAGAGAGATCTCGCACGTCTATCTTTGCGTGAATCTCTTAGATCGACGACAGAGGTTCAAATTCATAGTGGCCATTAGGTTTTGAATGCTCTATGTAGGGTAGTTGTTGACCCAATGGTCAAGGCCATTCTTTGTTTAGTCGGCGCCTGATCTTGGACCCTATCTCATGCCAACCACTGAATTTCAAAGCCATAAATCCAGAGGTGACCCCTGCAGGCTATTTTTTAATGCCACCCATGCCCTCTTCAATGCAGTTTAGAGACTTTTGTCCCTACAAGTTTGCTCAACCACTCTTGTCGACATGGATTTCTTCACCAAGGGTTGCTTTTTCTTTTCCATAGGTAGAGGATGCTCCAAAAGATCGATGCAACATGCTATCAGATCAATCTCTGAAATGATCTTCTTCTCCCCTCTCATATTTTTTATAACCTAACCCGAGTAGGGTTAGGGTTTTCTCAATTGTAATCCATTTGAGTTATGCCTGAACTATAAAGGCGATTTTGTAACATTTTCCCAGCATATTCTTTCTTTTCTCTTTAGCTAAATACTTATTTTTATGATTTGTATAAGTAGCCTTTGCTTGACATTAATAGATTATGCTTATTGTTGCCTCTTTTAATTCTTGTGAACTGTTTAACAATTAACCTCTTTGTATGAATGTATTCTGTTTTGCTTTCCTAGGATGTAAGTGTTTGTGTTGATTCCCCTATGGATGTTGATTGTGAGCTGGACTCAGTTCCTCTCTTCATTTCATAGGATCCCAACCCTCATTCTCACACAGGTGGCTAACTAGGATAAGAAATTGTGCATGCTTAGAGTTTTTATGTTGTTGTTCTATGCATATATAGGGAGGAAGATCAAACATTCAATCTAGGTGCAAACCTTTTCCCCTCTTTCATGAAACCCTTCTCTCTCTCTTTTCCCTGTTAGAACATAGGTATTTTTATTAGTGTTGGGTTAGTCCAACACCTCCATCAAATTCAAAGGAAGTTGGCCTTCTTCAAAGATTCAACCTCACATTTAGCAAGGTCCCACACTTAAGAGGTTGATTCAATGTTTCACAATGTTGGTGGTCAAGCCTGATCACCAAGGGTGCAAACTTTTGTGACAATAGAATATTGCAAGGCTTGAACACAACCCTTCTAGAGACTTTGATGAAGCACCTTCACCAATCATCTGTGTTCAACTAGGAAACATTGAATTGATTGCATCAATGGCTCATAACTATTAAACTTGTAACCATATGCACAACAAGAGAGAACCTAAAAGTGTTCCACCCAACCATGCACAATGAGATGCATTTCCTCTAAAATTCCATATATCCTTCTAGTGTGTCTAATGAATCCTCTTGTATTGCATACAAGACACCTTTTCTCTAAAAGTCCACATCTCATTTAAGTGTATCTAATTCCTTCTCAAATTTTATTGAAATAATGCCTCCTTTCATGTACAAATTAGCAACCAAATACCTACACATGAGACACATTTCCTTTGAAAGTTGACATCTCATTCGAGTGTGTCTAATGCCTCCTCAAGTGCTATACAAATCACCAACCAAAAAGTGAATACATGAAGTTCACCCACAATAAATCTTGCCCCTCATTTGTCCTTGAAGGGAAACACAATGCCCAACCCCCTCTTTTATTTAGGGATGCAAATAGGGTGCTTATCATGTAATAAATCATTTCTAGGTGAGAAGATAGCTTGAGATAATAGATGCCCTCCTGCTTCCATTTCTTCAAGCCATTGATATTACCCTATTAGTTCTTATCCTCCAAAATTATTACAAGAGGATGTATTACAACCTCCAATAGACCAATAAAAAAAATTCATAGGACACTTTTGAACATTGTTTTTTACAAGTTCATCATATACAACCTAAGTAATATTAAATCGTATCTCCATAAAAAGGATTTTTAATTCAACCATGGGTACATGTGGCCATGTTAAAGAATTTTAAGTCCATAAACTATTTAAATCAAACTTTCACATAATATACCCCTTATACCATCATTAGTGCATTCTTAGTACTAGGTATGAACACACAAGGCATTAATGTAAACAAATCTCAAACCACATAGGCTATGGTTATAGTGAATGTAATTTAGAGACATCTTTCTTGTCTTGTAATTAAATCAATACTCTAATTGCTTTCTTTATTTCAAAAATTTGTTATCTCTCTTTAAGAAAGATGATCATATCATGATGTTGAAAAATGGGATTGGGTAGTTTAGGACCTAACCACACTGTCCTCCATACATTGGAATATGAAAGAGCCTAGGGAGATATTTTACTTTGACTACTTCTTGTGAGAGAAAGAGAGAGTCAAGGAATATCTCTTAGGGTTTCTATTCCTTTGTTGAAAATGGAGAGATGTACAAAATATGATGCAATTATCAACTATGCTAGGAGATGAACAAGGAACCAAGTATAAACTGAAAAATGCAGAAACTGATTGAACTGAAACTGAGAAAATGAGCACAAGGCAAGGAGGGTAATTTTGATGCATACCTGGCACTGAAATTGGGGGCTGACTAAGAAAGACTAGGGTATCATGCCCTAGTCCCTGATACTGCAAAAAGCTAAACTTATGGATCTTAGATTTTGAGAGCCTGAAGTGCTAAAATGCTAAAAATGTTGCAAAATAGGCGGGACCAGGGTGCCAGACCCTACTCCTAGACTAGGATGCCATACCCTAGTCCCTGGAAACTAGGATCTATCATTGAGACTAAGTTTACACCTGTGTGTTCCGTTAGTCCCGAAATTCATGCATTCATTGGATTTCTATAACTGTACCTACAACTTGAAAAATGGTGTCTGTATACCCCAACTATAATGACAATAATAATACCTCTAATTGAAATCTCAATCCAAAGTTTGGACATTCATATGGTAGAGTTTACTATTCTCATGGCTGGTGTTTATTTAGTTGTCAATCTAGGAATGTAAAACTTGAAATGGGTCTGCAATATATATGCACTAAGCTCCTTAAATGATTTATTCTTAATTACTGTAAGAAAGGTAGGAATGGAAATCATAAAGGCTAAATGAAAGCTTTGCAAAACTCTACTGAAATGATCTAATGGAAATAACAGGAATCATACCGTTCTGCCTTGGCTGTAGGAACAGTCAAAGGATCTATTTCCAGTGGCTACAGGAACAACCCAGTCATGAACTTCTACTACAACTAAGTAAAAACTAACTTCAATAATCATAAACATGGGATCACTCACCAAGTGGGCCCCCTTGGATGAGTGATATCAAACTCTTAGCAAAGAACTATTAATAGATCAGAATAACATATTTTTATTCATTTCTTCCTAAAAGATGATTACATATTCAAAGAGAGAAAATTCAGAATACTTGACAAAAACTCTGCTCAGTCCCTTTTCATTCTGTCTAACTCTCAGAAAATAAGGAAGAGTTTATTATAAAGAAAAGACAGACTACAATGGACAACTCCAGTTATGCCTAGAAGAAGAGGCAGATAGCTGTCAGATGAAGGGGATAACAGAGAGCTTGGCTGCAGGAACTATGGATCTAAAACCAAACCACAGTCTTTGCATGCCAAAGAGATATTTTGCAAATTAAACATGCATCAGAGTTAAACTCCCATGGTGAAGTAAAATTGCTCTGATTATGCCATAGATTGCGCTCGCTTGAATCTCCTTCAATTTGACCTCCAGCTATCTGAACGTGATTCTCCAGTTCTTAGGCGTGAAAGAGAATTCTCCACTGCAGCATCAATTATTATCTGCACTAAAATAGAAACAATATACAAGGACATGCATATGTATCTTACTTAACTAATACATTTATTAACTCACATATGAAATCATCTTAAATAATCCGCATATCACAGGGACAAACCATTTGGCTGCAGGAATTAATAGACAAGGTTCAAACATGATTTCTTAAGTTCAGTTTTAAAACATGGATTACATATAGTTAATTCACAATATTTTACTATCACAATGCAACCCAATAGATACCAAAAACCTAAGAGTCCTAATAAAAACATGTCAATACACCGACTTATCATGCCCCCCAACTTTAAGGGTTTGTTGCTCCTACAGTAAAAGGAAAATTTCTGATTTTTGCTGAAACTCTGAAATCACCAACAGTGTCTTGTCTGATTCCCTTGGAAGGCAAATTCCAATCAAATCCCTTCATTTTCTCCAACCTGGACCATCTAGTTGTTTCTTCCACATCTACATCATAATTCTGTTATGTTGGTTGGCATGCCAAAAGTGGCCACATTAGGATAGGAGGCTGAAAGATTAATGGCAACCAATTATTGGATTTCTCTCTTCCTAGTTGTATGTACTTGGAAGCTCTTTATATAGCTGCATGAAAATTCTGTAATGAGTAGGGTTCTCCTAGTTTTAAATGATCTAGTAGATGATTCCAACATTGATTTAGTCCCTCTAGTGTTGTTTTCCTGTGGGTCTAAACTAATTGCGCATATGCTTGATAGACTTCCTCTCTCATTGGAAGTACTATCTTACTAACATCATCTCTTATTAGCAACTTTTGCCAATCATAATACAGAACCCTGGGTGCTTTTGTTTCCCTCCTCAATGGCAATGGACAGTCAAGTTCCAATTTTTCAAAATCCCTAACTTGTGGTCCTATAATCATTTCATTTTGTATCCAAGACATTAGAGCTCTAAGATGGATATCCCCAATGCACAACAAAGGATTCCATTCTCTGTCCTGGGGTACAGCATAATTATGTAAATATAATTCACATAACAGGTTCCTTACAGAATGTGGGGAGGTTTGATAAGCATGATAGATTTCCTCAAGTGTTTCCAAGGATGGATTAAGGTCCCTTAATATGCAGTTTAATTTGAAATTCAGATACCGTTCTTTCAAGTGTACGACATAAATTCTTGGGGGAGCCCTACACTGCATTATCTCAGGAATCATACCATAAATCTCTTCTACCTTAGTCTCCAATTCTTTAATTCTATTATCTTTCTTCTCAATCTCTTTTTGTTGCTTATTAATTATCCCTTGCAACCTATTCTTCTCTATTTCTCATTGCCTAAAGAATGTTAAAGCAATTGATAAGCTAGTTAGGGATGAAGGAGTTCTTATGGGTCCTACCTTAGACTGTGGGATTTCTTCAATAACTTCCTCATTCTGGATTGGCATATTTCCCACGTTTTCTTCAGGTTGCTATGGAACATCATCAATAATCTCCTCACATTGCAATGCCACTGAAGCCAGATTTGTAAGCCTATCCATTACAATTTCTTCCTAAATTTCTTCTTGGATTTCTTCTCCTTTAGGGTTTTCTTGAATTTCCTCTTCTGTAGGGTTTTCTTGAATTTCCTCTTCTATAGGGTTTTCTTGAATTTCCTCCTCTGCAGCATCTTCTTCTTCTGAAGTTTCTACTACAATCACCTCTGCTGGATTACTCACTAGTTGAGTCTTCTGTGTCCTCCTTCTTGTTCTCCTCACATACACTTTTGAAACAGATGTAGGAGTTTTTATTTTTGTTTGACACCTCTTGGCTGCAGGAGGGATATGCACTTCTTACGGTTGGATAACAAATTCTTCATCTGACTCCTCCTTTCCCAATTCTTTCCCTTCCCTCTGCAAAATGGGTGAACCTCCTTGAAGAGAGGTAGAGGGTTGTCCTTCGATTGGCTCTGCTTCAATATTTTCTTCTAAAATAATTGCAACTCCTTCAGCAACTAGCAAACCCTCATCTTCACAAGAAAGACCTTTTGCAACTATCTCTTCTTGAACCGACAGATTATTTTCAATAGGGGCTTCATCTACCCTAAATTGCAGAATATCTTCAAACACACCCCATTCCATCTATGAAACATCTCTCAGGGACTGTTGTACCAGCAACTTCACCAGTCCATGATGGCTACCAGAGTGATTTCCATATTTTTTAGTCTCCTTAGCACTTATAGAAATGAGATGATACAAGAAATTTGGGACATTAACTCGCCGGCCATGACGCAGATGACTAAGTAACTTGAAGTGAGGTGAATGGAGATTTGAATACTGTCCTTCATAGGTAATATATTTCATAATATACAAAGCTACCTGAGGCCAATGTGCTGGCAAAGAAACCCTTCTAGTCCCTTGCCTATCCACCATTAAGGGTCTGTCAGTAGAAATTGTGAACTCTGCCCTGGCACTCCTTGCATCCTTCGATTCTCGAAAGAGTTCTCCTTCCTGCAGCAACCCTATGACCTCTGCAATTCATTGCTCTGTAGCAATTACCCTCAACCCCTTAACTATAGCTTCTCCTTCGTCAAAAGAATGCATAAATTTCATAGCTATTTCGTCATTGAAATCCCCGATTCTCAAGAAATAATCCAGCCAGTCGTGGTTTTGGAAATAATGCACATAGACAACATTTTGCAGCAACCCTTCATGGACAGTTGGTTCATGGTGAATCAGATCACCACCCATCTTTTACTCTGATACTTCTGCAGCTTCACCAAAATGTTTGACAGATTCACAAAGGCTAAAATCTACATATCTTAAATTTGGTGGCAGAACTTATTATTCACTCGTGTGAAATAATAATCATCATAAGTAATCTTAGTTAGGAAATCAGTTTGGGATAATAAATCTTAATAGGAAAAAGGACCGTAAAGTACCCCCCCAAACTTAACCTAACACATGTCCACATAGGCTGACGAGATTTCAGGTTTGAAGCGGATTAAAACAAGATTAAAATCATAATGAACTAATAAATGCAAAATTAAAATAAAGTACAATATACACGTACCTACAATTGGGCGAAAATGACGGCAAAATGAAATGAAGTGACAGGTAAGAAAGTGGGATGGAATGTAATGGATGGAACTTTATGTACGGAGAACAATATTTCACATGGAAATATTTGATTATGATACGGTAAATAAGTTCACTGCAGAGGCTACAGGAACATCACCTTTATCAACATGCTCAAGTGCAATAGGAAGCTCATGAATTGTTACCAAATCATTGGCAGTTGCTGCAAGAACATTAATAGTTGCTGCAGGAACTTGTATTTCATTTTGAGGAGCAAACTACTACAGAAACTCTTCTCTAGTAGCTAGCTTGTGATAAAGTCATAGTCGGTGTCCATTCACTAAGAGTTTAAATCAAACATGATCTATTGTGGACAACTGAACTGCTCCATTGTGAAAAACTTCTTCCACCTCATAAGGACCCAACCACCTTGTTTGGAGTTTTCCCATAGCATCCTTATATTTGGAATCATACAAGAGTGCCCAGTCACCAACTTTGAATTTCTTTTCTCTGATATATTTATTATGCCATCTGGCTCTTTGGTTTTGAATCAACTATGTCTGGTGAACAACTATCTTTCTCCATTCATCAAGAGCATTTAACTGTTGAATGAGTTCCTTCTGTGCTTCAGAAAATGTCATATTCAGTTGTAGAGCTATTCTCAAGGTTTTATGCTCAAATTCAATAGGCATCATTGTTGTTTTGCCATAAACCATCTCAAAGGGTGTGAATCCAATTGGTGTTTTCCATGTTGATCTATATACCCAAATTGCCTCTGAAAGTCGATTAGACCAATATTTCTTATGGATAGACACTATTTCTATAAGAATAACCTCAAGCTCTTTGTTGGTAACTTCTACTTGGCCATTCGACTGTGGATGGTATGGAGTAGATTTCCTGTGTCTTATATTATATTCATTGACCAAAGCTTTTATCAATGTTGATGTAAATTGAGGTCCCTGATCTGAGATGATTTCCCTGGGTACTCCATACCTTGTAAATATTTCTTCATAGAGAAACTCAGCTACCTTATTATCTCTTGCATGTTGCATAGCTCTAGCTTCTACCCATTTTGTCACATAGTCTGTACATACCAAGATATAAGATTTTCCATTAGAAGGTGGATCAATGGGGCCAACAAAATCTAATCCCCATTTGTCAAATGGTGTAACATATATTTGAGGATATAGTGGCATCTCATCAGATTTTGTAGGTCTACCCATTTGCTGACACCTGTCACACTTCCTTGTGTACTGAGCTCATCCTTGTGTAGTGTAGGCCAATAATAACCAATATTGAGTATTTTCAGTGCTATCCTTTTGGCAGCAAAATGACCTCCACATGGTTCATCATGACATGCATGCAAGATGTCATATGTTTCATCTTCTCTGACACATCTTCGCATAACTTGATCATGTCTAGTATAAAATAGACAATCAGCAATCCATGAAAAGTTAAAACTTTTTTCAACTAGCAACCTTCTTTCCTTAGGAGAAAAAGAAAATGGCATCTTAGCTGCAGCTAAATAGTTGGCAATATCAGCATACCAAGGAGTATGGGCCTGTATGAGAAACAAATACTCATCTGGAAAAGTGTCATCTATCATTGTAGAGTCTTCCTGCAATTGAAGACGTGAAAGATAATCTACAACAACATTAGACTTTCCTGGCTTATCAACAACTATGATATCAAATTCTTGCATCAACAATAACTAGCGAGCCAGTCTACCATTGATGGATGGATTATTCATAAGATATCTAATTGTAGTATGATCTGTATGCACAAATATTGGATACCCTGTAACATAGTGTCTAAACTTGTTAAGGGCATATATGACAGCTAGCATTTCTTTTTCAGTAACTGTATAATTCAATTCAGGTCCTTGCAAATTCTTGTTGATATAATATATTGCATTTTCCAACTTGTCAACTTTTTGTCCTAACACTGCTCCTATAGCATAATCAGATGCATCAGTATGGATTTAGAATGGTAGAGACCAATTGGGTTCTTTAAGAACTGGTGCCTGAGTCAAAGCATGCTTAAGCTTTAAAAAAGCTTCATTGCATGCTGAGGTCCATTTAAATTCTACATCTTTAGTAAGCAATGTATATAAGGGACTTGCAATTTCGCTGAAATCTTTAATGAACCTTCTGTAGTATCCAGCATGGCCAAGAAAAATTCTCACATCTTTTTGCTTCATAGGGTCATTAATTTGCTGAATAACCTCAATCTTTGTTGGATCCACTTGTATGCCTTGTACAGATATATGATGACCAAGGACTATTCCTTCTTCCATCATAATGAAACACTTTTCACTATTTAGAGACAAGTTGTAGTCTTCACACCGCTGCAAAACTTTCTTCAAATTATCCAATGCTTGATCAAATTCAGAACCATAGGTTGTAAAGTCATCCATGTAAATTTCCATTATGTCTTGAGAAATATCAGAAAAAATATTGATGACTGCCCTTTGAAAAGTGGCTGGAGCATTACACAACCCCAAAGGAAGAACATAATATGCATAAGTGTCCCATGGACAAGTAAATGTTATTTTCTCCTGATCCTCAAGAGCTATTTGTATCTGATTATAGCCACTGAATCCATCCAAAAATGAAAAATATCTCTTACCAGCAAGAGAATACAATACCTGATCTACAAATGGTAGTGGAAAATGATCCTTCCTTGTGGCTAAGTTCAAGGCTCTATAATCAACACATACTCTCCATTTTCCTCCCTTTTTAGGAACTATCACCAAGGGTGATACCCATTGACTGTCAGAAATAGGATAGATGAATCCAGCTTTCAACAATTTTTGCAATTCTTTTTTAACTATCTCCTTCAGGGTAGGATTGACTCTTCTTTAAGGTTGTCTGAGGGGACAAAACTCATCCTTTATGTAAATGTGATGAGTACAAACTGCTAGATCAATTCCATTCATATCCTTGTATTCCCATGCAAAGGCATTTCTATGGAGTTTTAGCAAGTCCACCAGGCTATCCTTCTAAGTATCTGCTATATTCTTGTTGATGTTCAAATATTTATTCAATGCAACCTCTATCTTGATAGTAAGATCAATCTGATTTATATCATAAACATGAGAATATGACAATTCTTGCGGCAACAAGGTATGCAAGATATCAGTGGCTGCAGAAAAATCCAATCCTGCAATATTGGGAACCAATTCCTGCAATTCTTGGTCTTCTATTAATTCATTTGTCAGAACCTTATAAAGGATTGATTCTTCATCATATAATTGCATGAGTGGCACTCGATTAATCATCATAAGGTGATTAATAGAGTCAATTTCTTTAGTTTCCTCTCCCAAAATAGGCCAAACAGCCTACTGCTGCTCAAGCTGAGGCTGTGTAGGGGAATACAAGGCCAATGTTTTTTTATGGAACTACCATCTGAAATAGTCATGTCTCCAGATCCACACCCAATATATGCATCAGCTGTGGCAAGCCATGGTCTTCCCAAAATGACTAGATATCCCCCCAATGTTGCTTTTGGGGATAAAATCATAAAGTCTGCAGGATATTCCTAGGAATCTAGAATGACCACTATATCTTCTATCATACCATTGGGTCTTACTGCAGAGCCATCAGCAAGTTGAAGAACTGTGGGTGTAGCCCTTAAACTATCTATCTCTAGATTTTTTATTACTTCCCTTGTCATTACATTAATGGCTACCCCTAGATCAACTAAAACATTTTTTATTTGACTGCCATTAATGACTATACTCACAACAGGACTGCCTGGATCAGAATACTTTGGAATAGCAATTTTTCCTAACATAATATCAGCCAATTGACCCATAACATGAACTGTTTGTGAATCCTTTTTCTTTCTACCAGGCTTCTTTAGGCATGCCTCTCTCAATGCCTTACCATATATTGGTACATCCTTTATTGCTTGCAACAATGGAATTTTAACACAAATGTGCTTCAGTTGATCAAGAATATCAAAGCTTTGTTGTTGATCAGTTGAAACTTCTTTGTCTTTCAATCTTTGGGGAAATGGTGGTAATATTTGATTCTAAGGTATTACATCATTAGGATCAGAGATTGGCTGCTCTTCTTATACCTCAGTAATAACTGGCTGAGAGGGATTAGGTAGTGTTGTTCTAGATTGGAGGTGAATATCATCTAGTGATAAAGAATAGGCTAGGTATTGATTAGCATCAGCTAAATAAGCTTGTTGTTGCTGAGATTTGATATTTGGATTAGGCAATGGTTGAGTAGGTAGCTGTGTTGGCTTGGGAGGTGGTGTTGTGGCTATAGGAGGTGGCATTAAAGTAGGAGGTTGTGGCTGTTGAGCAGGAGGTTGATATCCAAAAGATTGGGATGACCATGATCGGTTTCCCCTCCATTGAGAGGTAGGTTGCCAATTCCCTTGAAATTGGTTCCCTGCACCCTGAGGTGGATACTAGTTTCCCTGTGGCTGCTACCACCGGGGTACTTGATTAGCAAATTGCTGTCCTTGGCCTTGTGATCCATACCAATGTGGATAATTACCAAAATTTTGAGAATGCTGTGGTTGCCATTGGTTATTTGGTGCATAAGAATTACCACTATAACCAAAAAAGGAAAGTGGATCAGGTGGCATACCTTGTCTTTGAAAATTTGGTCTTCTCTGAGCAACATAGAAGACTTGTTCATCCTCCCCTTGAATTGGTTTGAAATCAGGTACTTCAACATTTGCAACCACCTTACATCTACAATCTTTCTTTTGCTGCTTACAATGAGGATAGAATTCTGCAAGAAATGCATCAGCTTCCTCATGCTTCTTCTTAGCTGCCAATGTATCCAACTGAGTAGCCATATTGTTTATAATGTCCTCCTTGAAATCTTTTAACAAATGACTAAGTTCCAACCTAGAAACTCCAATTCCAGATGATGATGATGGTGCATTTGGCTTAAATCTCCTATTCTTCTTAGAAGTAGATCTGGAATACTTCTTGCAAATTTGTCCTATTTCAGCCCAAGTAGATTGTGTAATGTCACCCCCCCCCCCCAATTAGATCTAAGGAATCAGTGCATTCATCACTGATACCCCTCAAGAATATCAATTTGAGGGAATCTTTATTCAGAGTACTATGCTTGGACTTCTTGACACTAAACAAAAACCTTTCCAGTTAATCCTCAAGGCTCTCATCTTTAGTTTGTGTCATTCTAAAGATATCATCCCCATGTCAATCAGTGCCTCTACAATTATCTTTATATTTTGCAAGAAACAACCATTTCATCTCATCCCATGTATTGATTGTGCTACTACCCGAGCTCATGAACCATCTCAAGGATGACTCCTTCAAAGTGGCTGGAAAATTTTTGAGTCTATGGGCATCTGTAGTATAGTCAAAACTCCTACAGAGAACATCAAACTCAAACAAAAATGTATCCAGATCCTCTATGACCAACCCATAGAACTTAGGAAGTGAAGATGCTAGAATGTTCTTGAGGTTAGCATTATCATTCTGGTCAGAGATGGGAAACTCAAATGTTGGACCCGGTGGTGGTGGTGGTGGATTATTTCCACCAGGAGGTGGGTTCCCTTGCATTGGACTTATGGGGGTTATTACAATAGGCAACTCTTCTTCTTGTGGACCAAAAATGAGCTGAAGACTACCTTTTGGAAATTTAGACTCAGGGTGATTCAAATTTTGTGGGACTTGATACAGCTTAGAAAAAGGGTTTATATCTGGAAAACTATCTTCTCCATGAGTAGTATAAGTGGGTAAAAATCTACCTCTGGCATCTCTTCTTCTATTATGCATGCAGATTCATGAAATTCAAACAATTAACTAGAAACTAAAATAATCATAAAAGGCTCTTAGCTTGACACCATCCTCGGCAATAGCGCCAAAAATGTATACTCCAACTATAATGACAATAATAATACCTCTAATTGAAATCTCAATCCGAGTAGAAATCCCAGAAGACATGAGAGAAGAAATCGAAGGAATTAAAGAGTTGTTTGCACCACTGAACATTTTGGTCACATATACAGGTAGAACATAAATAGAAGATTCAGAAACTAACTCGAATGAGTATGAATGGGGTCCAGATCATATGGTAGAGTTTACTATTCTCATGGCTGGTGTTCATTTAGTTGTCAATCTAGGAACGTAAAACTTGAAATGGGTCTGCAATATATATGCACTAGGCTCCTTAAATGATTTATTCTTAATTACTGTAAGAAAGGTAGGAATGGAAATCATAAAGGCTAAATGAAAGCTTTGCAAAACTCTGCTGAAATGATCTAATGGAAATAATAGGAATCACACCGTTCTGCCTTGGCTGTAAGAACAGTCAAAGGATCTACTTCTAGTGGCTGTAGGAACAACTCAGTCATGAACTTCTACTGCAACTAAGTAAAAACTAACTTCAATAATCATAAACACGAGATCACTCACCAAGTGGGCCCCCTTGGATGAGTGATATCAAACTCTCAGCAAAGAACTATTAATAGATTAGAATAACATATTTTTATTCATTTCTTCTTGAAAGATGATTACATATTCAAAGAGAGAAAAATCAAAATACTTGACAAAAACTCTACTCAATCCCTTTTTATTCTGTCTAACTCTCAGAAAAGAAGGAAGAGCTTATTATAAAGAAAAGACAGACTACAATGGACAACTCCAGTTACACCCAGAAGAAGAGGCAGATAGCTGTCAGATGAAGGGGATAATAGAGAGCTTGGCTGTAGGAACTATGGATCTGAAACTGAACCACAGTCTTCGCATGCCAAAGAGATATTTTGCAAATTAAACATGCACTAGAGTTAAACTCCCATGGTGAAGTACAACTACTCGAATTATGCCATAGATTGCACTCACTTGAATCTCCTTCAATTTTACCTACAGCTATCTGAACATGATTCTCCAGTCCTTAGGCGCGAAAGAGAATTCTCCACCGCAGCATCAATTATTATCTGCACTAAAATAGAAACAATATACAAGGACATGCATATGTATCTTACTTAACTAATACATTCATTAACTCACATATGAAATCATCCTAAATAATCTGCATATCACAGGGACAAACCATTTCGCTGCAGGAATAAATTGGCATGGCTACAGGAATTAACAGACAAGGTTCAAACATGATTTCTTAAGTTCAGTTTTAAAACATGGATTACATATAGTTAATTCACAATATTTTACTATCATAATGCAACCCAAAAGATACCAAAAACCTAAGAGTCTTGATAAAAACATGTCAATACACCGACTTATCAGTGTCTAGGTGGATATATAGGGTTTTGCCTTAGTCAAACCCCTTGTTTTGGTCATTTCCACCTCCAAAAATAGTCGATAATTTATTGAAAATGTGTGTGCAAGAATCTTGTGTGTATGCAAGATCCTAAATGAACAAGAAAGTAGATCTAGAGTTCTACCCTATGCTTTGGAGAGTAAACCCTAAATGAGTGTAAATGTATATGTAAATGATTCAAATCAGAAATGCAATAATGGATCTAAAGCATGAATGTAAATTTGAAAATTATGAAGCTCATTCAAAGACATGAAAATAACATGAAACCATACCAAACCCTAAGGGAGAGGTACAAGCCAATAAGCAATTGATGATCTCCTATTATTCTTCAATGTCTTAAACGCTCATAATTGTTGTTGCAGATAATTGATGAATGCTTGATTTGTTGTAGTAAACTTCACATAACCTACACTTTCACTTCACAAGAGGCTCCTTCAATTGCTAGATCTTAGATCCTTCAAATGAGGAAATGAAGGCTATATGTATGAAACCCTAACTTTTTTTTGAGTCATAGTCCAAGAGAGAAATAATATTTTCCGCCAATCTCTTGGATTTGAATACTAAAATACGGTCAAAACATGCTATTAAATTTTGGGGAGAAAAAGTCGAGACCAAGTAAGTAGCTACTTGGCCCGAACACATGATTTGACCAATGTTTTGCCAAATTTTTGAGGAAGAAAGATATTGTGATTTTAGAGAGAATTCCAAGAGTGTATGGGAATTTGAGATGTCTAGATATGTGAAATTGAGCCTTGAAGGTCGAAATAGGACACAATTATGGTATTTGATGAAATGATTAATTGGAAGAATAAAATAAAAAGGGTCACACTTAGGGTAAAGGGCCCAATTTTATGATGTGTAGAGGGATAAAAGAGGACTTTAGATTTAATTAAATAAATGCTTAAAGGGAATTTAAAATTCAAAATGCAAACACACTAGGGCGGGTGATAACCGAAGTGTAGAATTGTACCACCTAGTTAAGGGTGTATGATGTACGATGCTACATTTAGCTCCCACTTTAGTTTTTATATGACACTACATGCATATGCAAGTTAAAGTATACAAAATTAAACATTAATGAAAAAGGATTGATGCAACCATAACTGGTTAAAACCCTCAAAAGAGTCAACCAACTTATGCAGCAAGAGAGACACAACAAAAGCAACAAGAAAACATAGCAAGTTCACATAAACATATCATATTAAAGCCTTAGATTTTCCGATAATCATCCTGCAATCATCATATTATCATCAAAGAACATTTGGTAATTAATCGGTTACATGCAAACTTCAAGCCAGATACAATCCAACTAGGACCCTAAGAATCAACCGGATCACAACATGTGAATCTCAATCCTTATTCTAAGTTCTACTTCCGCTGCTCCTCTAAATGAATACACAATAACATATTTATACCCACTGGAACACATTTGGGTCAGCCTCATAAGTTTACATTCACCAATGCAGGAAAATGAAATGTGTAATTAGGTCTGCCCTAAGAATTAAATAAATCTTTTCAGAAAATAACAACCAAGAGATGCGGTTCAGCAATAAGATCAGCCACACACGAAAGAAAATTGGACAAGACCCAAGATGGATCCACATGCCAAGAATCGCACTTGTAATGAAGGAAAATCAATCGGTAAGCACAAGAACTGTCCCGGAACCCAGAAACAGTCAGCCAAAAGTGATAACTGGTCGAAAAAGAACCCAAATGAACTAAAAATATAGAATCAATTACATGAAACCATCTGGAAACTGAAAATAAGATCTACCACGAAGAACAAGAAACTACCAGTACCAACCCGTAAGAATACAAAAAACTACACAAAGAACTAAACAAGAACAAAACTGAAGGAAATATTTTTGGCTGATGCAATATTTATCATCGACCGGGGATGCTCATACATCAGACAACCCCGGTAGAAAAATATTTTCCATGAGAGGCAACTCATGAACATCTAAAATGATTCTGAATGAAGATCCCATGCTCGTGTTTGATCCAAACATATTCCTTATCTAGAAACCTCTATTTTAGCTCCTCCAGTGCCTCAATCAGATTCTCTAACCTTTGACTCCCCTTGTTTCTCTGTCTTTTCTTTAGATTTGCACATTGTGTATGTTTTTGCAACTCTAATTTGGTTATTCCACAAGACTTCATTCAGTTTGTCACCATCAGCTCTTTGTCAACCAATTCCACCTGACCATCAGGTTCATCTGTCAGATCCTTCTGCAAACTCATGTCACCCTCTGGTTTAACCTCTGCAACTGGTTCTATCAGATCTTCCTTCAAAACCTTTGGTATGACCTCTGCAACTGGTTCTATCAATCCTTCTAGTATAACCTCTGCGACCAGTTTCTCACTACTGCAACTTTTCTCAGGACTCAGATTCTTCACCAGCTTCCCTTTCTCCTTCAAAGAAATCAATGTGAACTCTTGTCCATCCTTTTCAATAGTAACTAGGTTTCTTCTACAATCATAAATAACTCCTCTATCATACTGCCAAGGCTTTCCCAATAGGACATGGAAAACACTCATAGACACAACATCACATAAAAGTTCATCTCTGAAAGGCCCAATATTGAAACTCCCCAAACATTGCTCCTTTATCTCTATCTTCTGATTATCTTGTAACCAACTCACCTCATAAGGACAAGGGTGCTTAAACTGATGAATACTAAGAGGGAGGGTGAATTAGTATACCAAAAAATATTGTAATCAATCTTTTAAACAATTTGGCAGATAATTGGTGCAACAGTTTCACTAATAAACTGGTTAAGATAAGTGCAAACCAAATATCAAACAAAGCATTCACCCACAAAAGCACAATTACCATAACACAAGATATTTGGCATGGAAACCCAAATGGGAAAAAACCACAGTGAGTAGAAACTCACAAGTAACTATCTGCAGAATAGTAACTAGACCGGTTAAGGTCATACAATGTTCTTCACCAGAACAGATCCTGTTAGGAATCTAGATCTTTGTTAGGAGGTAAGTCTTGTTAAAGACTACCTTGTTAAAGGATTTCAGATCCACAGTTGTGAACCACCTTGTTAGAGGATTTACAAAGGATTTGTTGGGCCTACCCGGTTAAGGGTTTCAGACTTGTTGAAGATATTACTAATCAACAAGTGAATGATCTAGATGCTAGCACATTATGCTTAATTAGATCCTTGACAACTCATAGTTAATGCATTTCAGCATTACTTCAGTCTTCAATAACTCGACACTCTATCTCTTCACACAGACCTAATCTTCTCTTCAAATATTGCACATAATCTTTTCCATTCTATCTCTCATACATGCAAACCCTAGACATGATGTCCTTATAAATGAATCTAATTTATTGTCGGTCCAATAGAATTAGACTACAAGTTCCTAGGTATAGTGCATCTAGACACATTTGGTAACACGACACAAACACACCGCCAAATTTTTGATGAATGATAACTCATCACATATTATAGTAATACCCGTTGATAACTCATTATAGATATATACTGGTTAATATAATATATCGATTACCGGTTGTCAAAAATGAAGACCGGAAAATCGTAGTGTTCCGATCAAAAGTTAACTACCACTTCGGTCCTTCATACTGCTTGAGATCCTCAAACCGCTTGGGGTCTTCATACCGCTTGGGATCTTTAGTCAATCTGTGATCGGTAAATCATCTTCTGCAAAATACTGAGTCTAAAGATTATACAATCAATAATACACAATACCGGTTGGAACAATTACCGGTTGAGCATAATTCATACATCAAGAAAGTGTGTGTCCATCAATGACAATCAAAACATCATCAAAATGCCAACAATCTCCCCCTTTGGCACTGATGGCAACACTTAGTAAAATTTTGACATCTAAGTGTTTTAACAACAATAACAAAAAAGATGCTATAATTAAAATTATTCCCCCTAAGCACATACACTACTCCCTTTGCAAAAAAATTACAAATAAATGCATGAAATGGTAACATTCACCAAAAATTAATGTACACTACTCCCCCTTTGCCAACAATGACAAAGTAATACAAAGTAACCCCTTTTTCCTTATACAATATCACAAACAGTACAATATCTCTCAGTGTTGTACAAAACTGACCTGCATTCAAAAGCTCTATGCCCAAACTTGTTGCATGGATAACAATTTCCATTGAATCTATTGGATCTAGGCATATTGTTTTGAAAATAAGGAAAATTGTTGTAGGCCTTGCTTCTACACACATTGGTAGTATGTCCCTCTTTGAGACAATTAAAGCAAACATGTTTAAATTTTTGCTTACCTTTATCCTTGGATATCGGTTGCTTCTTTGATGCTTCAACTTTTATTCCAGAGGTCCCACCTTCCTCATATCTAGAGAAACCAAGTCCAATGGTATTCTTTACTGGCTTTGCTGATTCTAGCTTTTGCTCTAACTTAGCAGTACTCTAATTGAATTTGGCAAGTATCTCCTTTGACTCAGTAAGTTCCTTGGAAATAGAAGCATTGGATTCCATCAAGGTTGCATTCTTAGAAATAGCCATGTTTAGTTCACCTTCCATTTCTTCTTTTTCCACTTTACTCTCCTGGAGATGAGTGGTAAGGGTATTGATTTCTTGCTTCAGCTTGGAGATCTAATGATCTTTGTCTTTTACCAGATCTTCAACTTTCCTCTGTTCTCAAGCTCTTGACACATTCTGATAGTCAATCCTTCCAACTCTCTTCTCAGGTTGTCTTTAGATTCATTCAGTTTTCAACTTCCTCAACTAGGGCATCCATGTCTACTTCATCAAAAGAGCTATTTTTAGTAAGTTCCATCAGTTTTTCAACATACTCTCTTCTCTTGGCCAAAGAGGCTTTATACTTGATTTTGAGTTCATCATAGGCTCTCTTAGTCTGAGTGAGAAGATGAGTAAGTTCCCTCACATTGTATTCCCCCATATCTCCTTCCAAGTGGTTAGACTTATAGAAAGGTTGGCTCTGATACCAATTGATGAATACTAAGAGGGGGGGTGAATTAGTATACCAAAAAATACTGTAATCAATATTTTAAACAATTTAGCTAATAACCAGTGTAATAATTTCACTAATAAACTGGTTAAGATAAGTGCAAAAAAAATAGCAAACAAAGCATTCACCCACAAAAGAACAATCACCATAACACAATATATTTGACGTGGAAAACCAAATGGAAAAAAACCACGGTGAGTAGAAACTCACAAGTAACTATCTGCAGAATAGTAACTAGACCGGTTAAGGTCATACAATGTTCTTCACCAGAATGGATCCTGTTAGGAATCTAGATCTCTGTTAGGAGATAAGTCCTGTTAAAGACTACTTTGTTAAAGGATTTCAGATCCACAATTGTGAACCACCTTGTTAGAGGATTTACAAAGGCTTTGCTGGGTCTACCTGGTTAAGGTTTCCAGACTTGTCAAAGATATTAGTAATCAACAAGTGAATGATCTAGATGCTAGCACAGTATGCTTAATTAGATCCTTGATAGCTCATAGTTAATGAATTTCAGCATTACTTCAGTCTTCAATAACTCCACACTCTATCTCTTCACACATACCTAATCTTCTCTTCAAATATCACACATAACCTTTTCAATTCTATCTCTCATACATGCAAACCCTAGACATGATGTCCTTATAAAGGAATTTGATTTCATGTCAGTCCAATAGAATTAGACTACAAGTTCCTAGGTACAGTGCATCTAGACACATTTGGTAATATGACACAAACACACTGCTAAAGTGTTGATGGATGATAACTCATCACATGTTACAGTAATATCAGTTGGTAACTCATCACAGATATATATTGGTTAATACAATATACCGATTACCAGTTGTAAAAAATGAAGACTAGAAAATCGTAGTATTCCTATCAAAAGTTAACTACCACTTTGGTCCTTCATTCCGCTTGAGATCCTCGAACCGCTTGGGGTCTTCATACCACTTGGGATCTTCAATCAATCTATGACTGGTAAACCATCTTCTGAAAAATACCAATAGTCTAAAGACTATACAACCAATAATACACAATACCGGTTGGAACAATTACCGGTTGAGCATAGTTCATACATCAAGAAAGTGTGTGTCCATCAATGACAATCAAAACATCATCAAAATGCCAACATAAACCTCTTCAACCCAGCTTCACAACTATCTTCTCAGATACTAAATCATCAGTACTACCACTATCTACAATGACCTTGCAACACTTACCACATGATTTACACAGTCCAGAAAAGACTCTTCCTCTAAGTAGGTCTGGTGTCCTTTCTTCTAAACATAAGGGATTCTCCTTGCTTTGGTGCACAATCAAATCTGGTACCATCCATTTCGTCACTTGCCACACAACTTCTTGTCATCCCTTGCTTATAGTCATAGGATCTATGTCTGGTTTCTCCACACTAGAAACATTTTCCAGGAAATTCTCTACTGGTGCTACTGCCACCTTTCCTCGGTATCTTTTGTCCTAGTTCTTTACTCCACTTAGGTTTTGACTCCTCTTCTTCAACTGATTTCTTCATACTACCATTCATCTTGAATTTCTCCTTTCCCTTATTCGGTTGTCTTCTTCTCACCTTCTCCTCGGTCTTCAAATCATATTGGTAAGCTTCTTCAACTATGGAAACCTTCAACATACTCACCTCATCCTGAATGTTAAAAGCCAGCCCATTGATGTACCTCACCACCTTTTCTCTATCCTTCTCTCTATGTCCAAATATGATCACCACCTTACAAAATTCCTCAGTATATTCATTCACAGTCATGTTTCTCTATTTTAGGTTCTCCAACTTCTTGAACAATTCCAATTCATAGTCTCTCGGTATGAACTTGGTCTTCAATCTTGCAACCATCTGTCTCCATCGGGTGGTCTTCAATTTACCATTCTGCACTCTGTCCTTCTGCAAATCTTTCCACCATAAGGCGGCATGCCCTTTCAACTTGGTCTATGACAATCAAACTCTCTGTGAGTCCTTGACATCCTCAAACTCAAAGTAGGCATCCAACTCTCTTATCCAATCGATTAGATCCTCCGGGTTCAACGTTCCGGAAAAGTTGGAAATCTCAACTTTATGAACTTTACTTGCTTGTGCCACTTCTATTAGGAATATTTCCTCTCTGTCATCTTCCAGTCCTTTGGCTTCCTCAAGCTCTTCACCAGCCTCCTCATATTCATCCTCAGAAGCTGGGTTTCTCTGCAAACCAACCAAAGAATTTTAGATTTCATTCCTTACTTCATTCTTGAAGTCTTCCATCATTTTCTCTACCCTCTGGGGGTTTGACCTTCTCGCCGACATCTCTAGTTTTACTCTGGTTAATTACCTCAACTCGGAGATTAGACTACCAGTTTCAATTGCTTCCCCTCGATGATCTATTGAACACACACGTAGCCTGCCTCCAATCGGCGATCTGTCCAACCTGAGGAATGCCTCAATGTTTGCACATGATTCTTCCACCAGCCAATCCAAAACCAGCTCTGATACCACTTGATGTAGTCATAACCGGTAAAAACCCTCCAAAGAGTCAACCGGCTTATGCAACAAGAGAGACACAATGAAAGCAACAAGAAAACATAACATGTTCACATAAACATATCATATTAAAGCCTTAGAACTTCTAGCAATCATCTAACAATCATCATATTATCATCAAAGAACATCCAATAATTAACCAGTTACATGCAAGCTTCCAGCCAGATACAATCCAACCGGGGCTCTAAGAATCAACTGGATCACAACATACGAATCTCAATCCTTATTCTAAGTTATACTTCCTTTGCTCCTCTAAATGAATACATAATAACATATTTATACCCACCGGAACACATCCGGGTCAGCCTCATAAGTTTGCATTCATCAATGTAGGAAAACGAAATATGTAATTAGGTCGGCCCTAAGAATTAAATAAATCTTTCCAAAAAAGAACAACCAAGTGATGTGGTTCAACAAGAAGGTCAGCCACATGCCAAATAACATCGGACAAGACCCAAGATGGATCCACATGCCAAGAATCATGTCAGTAAAGAAGGAAAACGAACTGGTAAGCACAGGAACTATCCCGGAACCCAGAAACAGTCAACTAGAAATGAACTGAAAATTTGGAATCAAGCACATGAAACTGTCTGGAAATTGAAAAATAAGATCTTCCACAGAGAACAAGAAATTACCGATACTAACTGATAAGTACATAGAAAACAACACAAAGAACCAAACAAGAACAAAACAGAAGGAATATTTTTGGTTGATGCAAGATTTCTCATTGACCGTGGATGCTCCTGCATTAAGGATATATCCATAAAGTGTCGAACAAAGCCCCCAATGGTATCTGTAGTACACTGCAAGGACCCACACCCTACAAAACCACTTGTTAGATAAAATCATAAAATCACCTAATGCTTACTAGGGAAGTGATGAAATTTATGGGTAGCTATATGCCCCCCCTATTTTGGCTTGCTAATTACTGAGGTGAAATAGATAGTATCATGTTTACCATAGCGAATTGTGAAAAGTGGTGATGACAAATGTTCATAAGGAGGCTCTATCAAAGCCCATCATGGAACATTTGGTAAGAAAGAGAACTAAACCCAATTTGAACACAACCAAGAGTATGAGGATTAGAGCTCTCTAAGACAAGATGAAAGATTAAGTGGAAAAGAAATGCAAAATTAGGGTTTAGTGTTAGTAGCAACAATGGAGGAAAACTGAGACGGGGGTGAATAATTTTTCACCGGATCTACAAACTTAACTACAAAAACAAATTTGATAAATTGCAACAATAATATAGATAAGAAAATTGATAACACAACACACAAAACCAAGATTTTGACATGGAAAGACTAGTTAAGGGAAACACCACAGTGGGAACCTACCCACAATAAGATGATACTTTGCAGTAGTATGTGAAAATATTACAATGGGGAATGCACATGCATTCAGGCATAGTGCCTAGAGCTCACTGCTCAAAAGATAATGACCTAGAAGGCTACAACCCTCATGGAAGCCTCACTGACTAACAACAAGATTCAGACTACAATCCAGAAGGAATGAACTGAAAGAATAACATCTCCAAATTCTTGATTTCAGCTCCAATTAAGAACAATTATCTTCTCTGCAACACCAATCTCTCCTCAATCACAACACCAAAAGATGAATCCTTGTTCATGCATACACCACTCTCGGATAATGCAGACAAAACCTTGATACATAAATTACATGAAAATATCACCTATTTATACAATTCATCAACCTTGACAACAAGGTCGGCTAAACCCTCAACTCAAAATTACAAAATTATATCACACACTACAAATATCGACCACCAGACCAATATAATGATTTAAATGACATAATATGGACCTAATTCAAGTTCCCAAACATGCAACACCAATGGAAATCACACCAAGATCAACCGCAACACACTACACCACTGAAAATACCGCATAACACAAAGAACATTATTGGTTCATCAAAATCACCAAGAACTCACACAATGGTCAATATGGATCATCAAAACAAATAGGACACAATTAAGAAACACCAACAAGTATGTTAGAATCATCAGTAACAGCTACACCAACACCACTTATCAAATCTTCATTGATCAACATCTGAACCTCAAGAATACTCAAACAACAACAACTGTCATGAAGAAAGATAACCTGCAGAGCACCAAATCATGAACCATCTGAAATAAAGATACATAAGAACATCTCAAACAATATCCCAAAATATCAAATCAACATCTGATCACATCGGAATATAGCAGAGGAAATATTGAACTCTACAAAGCACTGATAAATTTTTTTTTGCAAAACCAGGTCATATAATATGATCAATTTAGCTTCTCAGATCACCAAAACCAATACACAAGAATATAGTGATACTAGAGATACTCCATATACCAAACAATAATCCCAATATACCAATCTACAATCACCAAAGCAGGAATATGTTAACATCAATGACAACAACATATCCTAGCAGTAGCAATGTCCAACAATCTCCCCCTTTGGCATTTATGGAAACATATGAATGTGAAAAATAACCAATGCAAAGAAAGAAATTAACTCCAACAAACTCCCCCTAAGATCAAGCAAGTAAAACAATTTTCACATGCTTCTCTCCCCCTTTGATGGTAATGCCAAAGATCTCAAAATAGAAAACCAAACTCTCCCTCATAGATAAGCAAATCATGATTCTCATCCCCTTAAACACATAACTAGACTACTCCACCAGAGGAGAAACACCAACTCATCAATCTGGATAAAAGTAATAAGACTGTGAAGTCCACAGGATTGATGTAACTCAATGCATCTAGTTCTCATCATGAGGGGTGGATACCCCTAACTTGTCTCTCAAGTAGACAAATGTATCTGTAGACAAAGGATTAATGAAAATATCAGCAATATGTTCCTTTGTAGACACATATTCCAACTTCACTTCCTCTTCACTAACTTTTTCTCTCAAGCAATGATATTTAATTGACACATGTTTATCCTTTGAATGTTGCACTAGATTCTTTGACATGCTAATAGCACTAGAATTATCACAGTATATGACAGTAGGCTCATCATAGATAGCTCGTATATCCTTCAACATTTGCTTCATTCAAACTACCTAAGTGCAGCTACCAACAACAACAATGTACTCAGCTTCAGTAGTAGATAAGGATATTGAATCTTGTTTCTTACTAGCCCATAAAACCAATTTCTTACCCAAAAATAAAACACCACCGAAGGTACTATTTTGATCATCAACATCACCAACCCAATCAGCATCAGTGTAAGCACATAACATGAAATCATCATTCTTCAGATACAACAAACCATAATCCATAATTCCCTTCAAGAATTTGAATATTATCTTCATAGCAGTGACATGACTCTCTTTTGGATCAACTTGATATCTAGTAGCCATGCACACAACATGCAGAATGTCTGGCCTAGTCTGAGTAAGATATAGAATTCCACCAACCATAGACCTATACAAACTCTGATTAGCTTTCAAAGATTCATCATTCTTAGATAATTTGCAGCCAGTCCCCATAGGAGTTCCAACTAGTTTGGAATCATCCAACCCAAACTTCTTTAGCAATTCCTTCACATATTTAGTTTAAGATATAAAAATACATTTTCCAGTCTATGAAATCTACAAACCTAAGAAAAATTTCATCTCACATATCATAGACATCTCAAATTATTTCTGCATATCATCGAAAAACTTCATGCTCAAGTCATCATCACCTCCAAAGATAATATCATCAAAAAAGACTTCAAAAATCAAGATATTATCATTCTCAATCTTAAAGTATAGATTACTATCAACACTCCCTTTATTAAATCCCAATTTTAGCAAATACTTATCCAATCTAGCATACTAGGCTCTAGGGGCTTGTTTAAGTCCATAAAGAGATTTCTTCAGTTTACATACTATGTCTCCATCATCTGATAATGAAAATCCATCAGGTTGCTCAGTTTAGACTTCTTCCTCAAGATCACCATTCAAAAAGGTAGATTTGACATCCATCTGGTATACCTTGAATTCTTTATAAGTAGCATATGAAAGCAATAGTCTAATAGCTTCAAGTATGGCTACCAGAGAAAAAGTCTCCTCATAATCAATTCCTTCTTTCTGTGAATATCCTTTGCATACTAGTCTTGCTTTATTCCTGACAACTTCACCAACTTCATTCAATTTATTTCTAAATACCCATTTAGTACCAATAACATTCTTATCCTTAGGTCTAGGCACAAGCTCTCATGTGTTAATATTTTCAATCTGATCTAATTTTTCTTCCATAGCTCTCATCCAATTTTCATATTTGCAAGCCTCAACAACATCTTTAGGTTCAACTTTAGAAATCAAACATACCTGTTCAGGAACTCGCCTTCTTCTAGTCATCACACCTTTATTTTTATCACCAATAATCTAATTTTTAGAATGATTCAATCTTACATATCTCAGAGTCTTTTGATTGTTCTAATTTTTAGGTTCCTACACCTCTCCACCAATAGTAGAAACATCCGGATTAACTATCTCCACCGGATCAGTCTGCTTGATTTTTTAGTCTAAATAGGATTTAGAACAACATGCTGACCATCATCATATCCATAAGCTCTTATCTCTTTTCTATAATCTTCATCAACCTTGACATTTTTACTTTCGACTATCTTTCTCAATCACTTATTGTAGCACTGGTAGGCTTTTCTCTTTGTTGAATATCCCAAGAAAATTCCTTCATCACTTCTTGCATCAAACTTTCCTATGTTGTCATCTCTCTTGATATAACATTTGCTACCGAATACTTTGAAATATCTCACAGTAGGAACATTACCAAACCATAGCTCATAAGCAGTCTTACCGATACACCTTTGATATGAACTCAGTTGAATGTGTAAACATCAGTGCTAATAGATTCTCTCCAAAAGATCTTCGAAACATTCCCATCAATCAGCATAGTCCTTGCAACATCCAAAACAATCATTTTCTTCTTTTCAACAACTCCATTCTGCTGAGGGGTTCTAAGAGTAGATAATTGTCTTCTAATCCCATGCTTCTCACCGAATGAATCAATCTCACTGGGACAAAATTCTCCACCTTTTTCATATCTCAGACATTTCACTTTCAATCCTGACTTAGTCTCAACTTTTTCTTTGAATATCTTGAATTTGTCAAATGAATCAGATTTCTCTTTAAAAAAGACAATCTACATCATCCTAGAATAATCATCAATTAACAACATTAACTATTTGTCTCCCTACACATTTCTAAAATTTGTAGGTCCACATAGGTCAGTATGCACAAGATCTAGCAATCCATTAGATGTATATTTTTTCTCTTGAAAGAGATTCTTGTTTCCTTACCCAATTGAGATTCTTTACATACCATATTAGTAGGCTTAACAATTTTAGGCAAATCTTTAACAGCTTCAATAGAATTGATCTTAATCATTCAATCAAAATTAAAAAGACACATTCTCCTATGCCACAACCAACTTTCATCAATCTGAGAAATCAAACAAGTTTTCTCAATAGCATTCAAATGAAAAATATTACCTTCACGCTTAGTTATAGATACAATCTCTATACTGAAGGCATTTAGGATCTTGCATTTACTATTCTTAAATTACAAATCATAACCTTTGTCAACCATCTATCCAACACTCAAAATATTACACTTCAAACCTTCAACACACAAAACATCATCAGTATTATGCTTACCATCAAAGGAAATAGAACCTCTACCACGGATCACACAGGCTTTGTCATCTCCAAATATTACTATTCCACCATCATACCTTTCCATGATCATAGATTTTCTTTTATCATAGGCCAATGATGTGAACAACCACTGTCAATTACCCATTCATCTCTTTCCTCAACTTTAGTAGCTAAATCTTTCTCCTCAATAGTGTAGCTAGTGGAATCAACAGGTAATGGTCCATCTTCTTTAATGGTAAGAAACACAACTTCATTTCCTTCTGATTCTTCTTCTATAACACCTTCATCAGAAGCATAATAACAATTCTTCTAATTCCTATACTTTTGGTTAGACTTGTAAGGATTATCATACTTCTCATTCTTCTCATATCTATCATTTATGTCATGCTTATCAAATTTATCATGCCTGCCATATTTAGCCATTCTCTCTAGACATATAGAAGCAAAATATCCTATCTTATTACAAGAGAAACATTTCAAAGGAAATTTTCCATCATACCTACCAACTCCCTGAGGCAATCTTCGGGCAATCAATGCTTCAAGCTCATCTAGTTCTCTTTCTTGTCCTTCCATCTCTCTCCTTTCTCTTTCATATCTGGATATTCTACATTCTTCAAGATCATATTTTTGCTTACCAGATATAGATGCTCTAAATGTTGTCTCAGACTTTCCATGTGATTCACCAAATTCACTCAGCTCAAAAGAAACAATCTTTCCAACCAGCATATCTCTTGTCATTGTAGTCACACTCCAGATCTCATCAATAGCAACTACCTTATGTTTGTAAGTAGGAGGCAAAGATCTAGCACCTTAGCAAGAATTCCATCTTCTTGAAGGGTTCCACCAATACATCTGATACCTAGGACAAGATCATTCACCTTATCTATAAAGGTGTTTATGTTCTCATCTTCTCCCATATTCGACATCTCATAGTTTCCTTTCAAACTCTGCAACTTAGCAAATTTCACCTGTTTATCTCCTTCATACAAGCTCTCAAGCTTCTCCCAGATCTCATGTGTGGTCTTAAGTCCCATTACATTTTTCATCTCTGAATTAGTCAAGGCACTCAACAATACTTCCTTTTCTCTAATGTTATATTCATCTTCCTTGATCTCATATGCAGTAACCGGTCCATTCAGAGGAGTAGAATAGGTATTCTTTGTGATCTTCCAATAATCTTCTCCAAGAAATCTCAAGTGGACTTCCATCCGGTTATTCCATATATCATAGTTACTTGCATCAAATCTCAGACTCTCCTTCTTAAAGATAACACCTCTAGTTCCAGTTTCTATTATGGATCTCCTCAAGCAATTAAGATTCTTTGGGAGGATCTAGCTTTGATACCAATTGTAAGCAACAACAATGGAGGAAAACTGAGAGGGGGGTGAATCAGTTTTCACCAGATCTACAAAATTAACCACAAAATAGATCTGAAAAACTACAACAATAACATAGATAAGCAAATTGATAACACAACACATAACACCAAGATTTTGACGTGGAAACCCTAGTTAAAGGAAAAAACACGGTGGGAACCTACCCACAATAAGATGATAGTTTGTACTAGTATGTGAAAATATTACAATGGGTAATGCACATGAATTCAGGCACAATGCCTAGAGCTCACTGCTCAAAAGATAATGACCAAGAAGGCTACAACCCTTAGGGAAGTCTCACTGACATACAACAAGATTTAGACTACAATCCGGAAGGAATGAAATGGAAGAATATCATCTCCAAATGCCTGATTATAGTTCTGGTTAAGCACAATTGTCTACTTTACAACACCAATCTCTCCTCAATCACAACACTGAAAGATGAATCCTTGTTCGCACATACACCACTCTTTGATAATGCAGACAAAACCTTGATACATAAATTACACGACAATATCACCTATTTATACAATTCATCAACCTTGACAATAAGGTCGACTAAACTCTCAACTCACAATTACAAAATTACATCACACACTACAAAGATCAACCACCAAACCAATATAATGATTTACATGACATAATATGGACCTAATTCAAATTCCCAGACATGCAACACCACCAAAAATCACACCAAGATCAACCACAAAATGCTACACCACCAGAATTACCGCATAACACAAAGAACATTACTGGCTCAGCAAAATCACCAAGAACTCACACAATGATCAATGCAGATCATAAAAAAAAATAGGACATAATTAGGAAACATCAAAAATCATGTTAGAATCATCAATAACAACTACACCAACACCACTTATCAAATCTTCATCGATCAACATCTAAACCTCATGAATACTCAAACAACAACAACCGTCACGAAGAAAGATAACCTATGGAGAACCAAATCACAAACCATCTAAAATGAAGATAAACAAGACATCCCAAAAAATATCCCAAAATATCATATCAAGATCTGATCACACTGAAATATACCGGAGGAAATATTGACTGTGCAAAGCACTAATTAGAAAAACAAATTGCAAAACCAGGTCATATGATATGATCAATTTAGCTTCCCAGATCACCAAAACCAATACACAAGAATATAGTGATACTAGAGATACTCCATATACCAAATTATAATCCCAATAAACCAATCTACAATCATTGGAGAGGGAATATGTTGACATCAGTGACAACAACATATCCTAGCAGCAACAATGTCCAACATTTAGAAAAGAATTACCTTTTAAATTTTTAAAAAGGAGGAAAAAATCATTATTCAAAGACATCCACCTTTGAGAATAGAGGGGATCTTTGATAAAGATAACATCTTTTAAAAGGAAGAGAGAAGAATACACACCTTCTCCAATATTTAGGAAAAGTGGATTCTTAGCGAAGGATTGCACACTTTCACTAAGGAGAGATTGTTCATGAAAGGTGTGTCATTTCAAACAAAGAATAGGTCCTAGATAAGGAAGACATATATTATATGCAGGAAATGGTATCAAATGAAAAACACAACTCAATAAAGAAAAGGTGAATCTTTAGAAAAGAGAGAGAAGATTGAAATATGACCCTTTCCACCCAAGCATAGAGGCAAGGACATCAAGGAGAGATCATTTATAAAAGAAACATTATTCTAAAAGAAGGAAATAGATCCTCACTATGCATATGAACGTTCACAACATAGAAGGGTTCCTTATAAAAGATACCACTCAATGAATACAAGAATTTGATGCATGATTAAAGACTTCCCACACTAAGGAAGAAGTCCAATTAAGGATATGTACTAAAGATCCTCATTAGGGATACTTGTTCCAATATGAGAGAGGGAGTTTCCAATAGGAATATACACCTCTACAATTGATAAGAAATTCTCTTAGAAGACACTACTTCACAAAGGGGAAAATTTTTAACCCAAAAGAGATATGTTTGAAATAACTCCTACCCCACACACATAGAGACAAGAGATGGGACAAAGATGGGCTATTATGTTGCTTCCAAAGTATGATTGCTCTTGAAATTATACTATTATGAATGACAATGAACCCCCAATAGGCGAGCTACCAATGTCACATAATGATGAGAAACATAATAGCCATTAATGTTATTTAATTGTATGATAGATTGGATGAAGAATTTGAATATGACAGGTTAAATGCTCTACCATCTGTGAGATTAAAAAGATGATAAATATTGAAAAGTCTTGATCAAGAGAGTGTTGGCAAATGCACACTCCAATGAGAAATTGTAGGTGATTGAAGGTATTGTCATTGATGAAAAACTTGCAATCATGTGATACCAGCAGGAAGACACAGGCACTGACACCGACAGACTCTACACTGACATACAGTGCACCGACACTGAAAAGGAAGAATATTGACACCCTAGCCGACATCAATTTTGTATAAATGCATTTTGTAATTAATTGTAAAATATTTTGTAAGCCGACATGGAAGATTTTAATATGACTCATAAATGTATGAGATCATTGTAGACTATTAAAAAGATGTATGATGCGAAATATGAATAGAAGGTAGTAGGCCTAATATGTGAATTATTGGATAAAGGTTTATGTATGTAGCAGAGCTTAAACTGGTACTGAATTTGGCATAGCAGATGCTAATCTGAAGCAGTACAAGACATTGGATTAGTATAATCCATTTTTCTAAGTCAGTGTGACTTCCTTTGTAATTGAGCAATGAGCTCTAGGCACTTGGCCTTTCTGCATGTGCAGGCCCCTATTGTAGTAGTAATATTCCCTTATTGGCCAGTAAGTGAATATTGTGGGTCACAAATCCCACCAAGGTTTTTCCCACATCAGGTTTCCTCGTTAAAATATTATGTTATGGTGTGCTTTTCATGTTGTGGTTCTTGTTCTTATATGCTGCATTATTTCTACTTTATGGGTACACAATTTTAATATGTTTTTCATGTTATAAGATAAGAAAATTATTATATTGTTAAGATATTGATTCACCCCCCCCTCTCAGTATCTTTGGGAATCCTAATAATTGGTATCAGAGATTGGTCCTCTATTTTCAAAAGCCTAACAGCTTGAGGAAGATCTTGACACCAGTACAGATGGAAAACTTGAGAAAGCAATTGGAAACAACTCTTTCAGACTATGATGCATAAAAGGTGAAGAATATCAAACTTGAAGATGATTTGAAGGCTGCTCAGGATATCATTCAAGCACTTCAAGAGAATTTTACTATTGCAAGGAACAAGAGGAGATAACTTTGTGAAAAGATGCAGAATGATGAAGATGAAAAGGAAACTCTTAATGATTTGGTAAACAAGCTAAGACAAGAAATCAGTACAACAAAGAATGAGATGCAAGATATGACTATGAGGTTTTGTAAAGAAATTGAAGACAAAAAGAAGAATGAAGAAGACTTGGTTAGAAGACTAAATGATGCTGGAAATGAAAACAAAAGACTTAGTCATGAAAGTGATGTGTTGAAGACAGATCTGATGCATACACAAAATGACAGAACTAAACTCATGAGACGGAAAGGAATCTTGGAAAATGAACTGGTTGCTACAAATCAACACAAGGAGAAATTCAAAAAAAGTTCAGAAGAACTTGTTGACATGCTAAAGAATCAGAAACCTAATGGTGATACAAATGGCCTTGGCTTTGAAATTGGTGAAAGCTCTGGTACTGTAAACAATCACGATCATAGCAAACTAGTAAGACAACCTAATGCTTACAAATTTAATGGGAAATGCTTTAAATGTAACAAGTATGGTCATAGAGAAAATTAGTGTAGATCTAGAAATTATCACAACACTAATACACCAACCGGTCAATGTTCTAAATGCAACAAAGTTGGTCATAATTCATGCAGAATGAATGTAAGATGTTATGTTTGTGGAAGATTTGGACACTTATCTAATCAATCCAAAACACATACCGACATAGGATATGGGAAAGCTATTCAGAAAAATAATGTGACTTGTTATGCTTGTAACAAGATTGGACATATTGCAAAATTCTATAGAAGCAAATCCCGACCGGGAGATAACAAAGGTCCTAGTTTGAAAGGTAAAGAAAAGGTTGAAGAGGTAAAGCAAGAATTCTCAAAACAATGGATCAGAAAGTCAAATCAGAATGTTGATGGGAATACTCCTCCATTAGCAGAATAGAGTAACACTCCACCAGCAGGAGACTCTTCATCTAACTGAAGGAAAATCCTTGAGGGTTTAGAAACAAAATGAAAAACATGTTATTATTTCCTCGGTTAATGGTGAGAAGTTGAAATTACTTCTATACCGTCAGATGAGTTAAGTTGTGACTTAATCGACGAGCAATAAATGTGGTAGTTGGAGAAAATAACATTATAAAGCAAGTGTTTTGGCTCCTTTTTCATTCACCAAGCATTCAAACCTTTGAGAGCGCAAAAATTCCCAAGCGAAGGCATCCTTAGCGAAAAAGTGAAGTAGTTCATCAAAGCATTCATCCTAAAGGCAATTTGAGGTATTTATAATCATGGAATCCTCATCCACTCTTGAATTTATTGCAAACCCTACTGTTATTGAAGTAATTAAGCGCCCTAGACCCATATTCAAACTGGTTCCTAAAATTGCGAAGAAAGATGATAGCATAGGTGCATTTTCTCAAATTCCTACGGGAGTAGTATATGCTGAAGACCCTAGGATGTATATACATTGTCATATAGAGGAATTAGGTGATGATGAGATCAAAAATATGTATAGGACTATGATTTGTGATGAAACTGGAAATATCAAGCTGGAACATAAGATAGTGGAAACCCTAGGTTTTACTGAAATCCTTAGTGTCCCGGATTTTCCCAAGGATATTATAAGGATTGTGCTAAGTAGAGTTCATGGTGAATTCTTCTGGTTGGATTCAATTCATAAAATCACAAATGAAGTCATTAAGGCAGTAATAGGGTTACCTTCCACTGGTAGCAGACTTGACAGAACAAAGAAGGTCTCAAATGACACATTGATAAACCTAACCAGTGCAACATTCGACAAAAGGTCTCTAAGGGTAAACAATGTTAAAGACATCAATGTCAGATTTATCAGTATGATCTTAGGCTACAAAGCTACACATGCAAATAGGTTGAGCTTAGTTTCTAGCCTATGTATTAAAATTGTTTATGACATGGTTAATGATAATGCAAGAGTAGATGTATGTGAATGGCTCAAAGATGAATTGATAGACAATATGGGGAAGATTAAAGGAGATAAGAAAGGAACATTCGGATTTGGAAATTTGCTTGTTTGTCTAATGTTGTACATACCTAAATAAGTACCTGGTATTGGTGCAAGAGATTTTGGCTTTGACATTCTGGTAGGAAAGCAACTATTGGATCTACTAAACAACATGGGATAAAACTGGGAGAAAAACTTAAATGAATATTTTCAAGCATTGAAAGCTCAAATGAAAACTAGAGTAAGACTGTCACAAGCTATTGTGGACAAATATCAGAAAGAAATTTGTTTTGTATTTAAAAAGGATGAAATCTGGATGGAGGCAGTTGTCCCTAGAACTATCTGGGTAATTGAAGAAGGTCAAAGAAATTGTAAGAAAAGGAACCCGACAAGCAAAAGCAACTAAGGAGGATGTTTTGAAGCAAACTGGTATAAAGGAAAGTGAGTTGGAAGGACTTCAATCGGAAACTCATCTTTCACCGGTTGGAACTTCCTCTGAGAGTGATATATCGGCAGTATTTAAAAGGGTAGAAAGGAAAAGAAAACCCTCACCAGTACCCTCACTTGCACCCAAGAGAACTAGACAAAAACAAAAGGCAGTTAGGCCTCCAGTAAAGAAAATGACTCCAAAGAAAAAGAAGGTAAAATAGGATATTGCTCCACTGAATAAAATCTTGAGCGAAATAACTGAAGATGGAAAATTGAAAAACATCAGCAAAATATACAACACACTATCTGTAGATGACAAGGAAAACATAGAGAACAGTGTAATTCTACACTTAGATATATACAAGAAATTTTTTATGGAAGTTGATGAAATACCAAATGATCTATATAGGAGATTAGAAGCTAGAAGGTTAGCCATTGTTGAGCTGGACAAGAAAATCAAGATTGAGAAATTACTTGCAGTACATCTAGTCAACTCAACTGATGAAATAGATAAACTAATCAGTGAAGCAAACTGGACAGTATTCTCCACTACTCACTAACATGTAGCATTGATGGTAGGAAGAATAAAAGAAGTCTCTAAGGAAACAACAGATGCATGGGATATATTCTTTATGGAAAAAGAAAAATAGGAAGAATTAATTAGACCAAAGACTATTAAAGTATGTCAAAAGGACATGGATAAGGGGAAAGCTAAGGTAGGTGGACCTCCAAGCCTTAAAATAATTGATAATGTGCCCCCACCTCCTTTAGATACTCCACCGGTAGATACTACTAACAATCAACCAACTACTGAGAGTATGGAGACTCCATTAGAGGATACAAATCCCAAGTCTGAAGTTTTGTACACTGTGAATATAGATACTCAAGAAATAAATGTTGTGGTTGACAGAGAAACCACTGAGGACAAGAAGACAGATGTGACTACTGAGTCACCGGGTGTAGATGCTAAGGTTGAGGTAAATGAAACTATAAATATAAACACAGAAAAACCTACTCAGGCAGAGTAACCAACAGAGGATACAATTGGTAAACCATTAGAGAAACCGGTAGATACAACTGATAAATAGTCAAGAGAATCGGCAATGGACAGTGCATAGGTACAAACAGAGAAACCAGAAGTACATACAGAGGCTATACCTGAGAAATTGGCTATTGAGAGCTCAGAAAAACCTTCTGAGACACAGATGGAGAAACCAGAACAAGTACAGGTTGAGACATCAGTTCAGATAGAAAAATTGCCACTGGCTAAAATTGAAAAACCTTTACTTATAGAAATGCAAACACAGGCTGACCTACTAGAGGTCAAATCAAGCAAGGTGATTACTACAACCGGTAGCATGGCTATTGTGAAGATAGTTGGACAGACATCTAGTAATTCTATGGCAAAATTCTGACCTACAAATGTAACAGAGGTCTTATTGGATTCAATAAAGAAGATCACAGAATGTAATGCACAAGCCTATAAGGCTATTGATGACACAATCCCCATTCTTAAATTGATAGCACCAAAGTGCATTGTAGATAACAAAGATTCTTTAGGTCAACTAGACACATTGTCTAAGTACATCACCAACAATATATTGACGGTTGATCAAATAAATGAGGATACATTCAAGGAAAGAATGATTAAAGAAAAAGAGAAATTATTTGAGGAAATTTTGAAGAAGAATAAGGAGAAAATGGAAATATTATTACCGGAACTTGGAGAGACAATTTTTGACTTCAAGAAACTGTATAGAGATTCTTGTAAAACAAATATTTTAACAAATGATCTAGACAAGGAAATCAACAAAGCACAAGATAAGATTAACAATATTGCTGACAATCTAATAGGTACATTGGATTCATTTTTGAAGATAGAGAATAAGATTGCAGAGCTAGAAGAGAAAATCAAGAAGTTAGAGAAGGACAAAGAGAGAATAAAGGATAAAGCAAAGGAATTGAAATGTAGACTTGGTCCCAGACTAGATTACCTCATTTCTTTGACAAAAGAAATATCAGAGGCTCTGGTTCTCGGACTGAAGACACCGGAAGAGAAAATGCACATACTCACTAGTACAGTGCAAAGAACTCAAGAGGCACTAAAAGACAACAAATCATTCAGTAATGGTTTAAATTTGGTTTTGATAGATATTTTTCAGATTGTAACCCACCGGTTACAAGAATTCAGGCAGGACTCCAGTGACAGCGAATGACAACCTTTTTCATTGATGCCAAAGGGGGAGTAGTAGAGATGAGAAAAATCCAAAAGTAGAGATCATCTGCTTAGGAGGAGCACACATCTGGTACAATTTCTAGTGTAGTTTCTGGCAAGATTTTTGGACTTCAATTTTTGGATACCTTCTTGAATTTTTCTCATAAGTGTTGCCATCAATGCCAAAGGGGGAGATTGTTGGAAAATGCACACTCTAATGAGAAATTATAGGTGATTGAAGGTATTGTCATTGATGGCAACCTTGCAATCATGTGATACTAGTAGGAAGACACAAGCACCGGCACCGACAAACTCTACATCGGCATACTGTGCACCGACACCGAAAAGGAAGAAAACCGACACCCTGGCCGACATCAATTTTGTATAAATACATTTTGTAATTAATTGTAAAATCTTTTGTAAGTCGACATGACAAATTGTAATATGACTCATATATGTATGAGATCATTGTAGACTATTAAAAAGATGTATGATGTGAAAGATGAATAGAAGGTAGCAAACCTAATATGCGAATTATTGGATAAGGGTTTATGTATGTAGCAGAGCTTAAACTGGTACTGAATCTAGCATAGAAGATGCTAATCTGAAGCAGTACAAGACATTAGATTAGTATAATCCATTTTTGTAAGTCAGTGTGACTTCCTTTGTAATTGAGCAGTGAGCTCTAGGCACTTGGCTTTCTTGCATGTGCAGGCCCCTATTGTAGTAGTAATATTCCCTTATTGGCCAGTAAGCGAATATTGTGGGTCAAAAATCCCACCGAGGTTTTTCCCACACTGGGTTTCCTCGTTAAAATATTGTGTAATGGTGTGCTTTTCATGTTGTGGTTCTTGTTCTTATTTGCTACATTATTTATGCTTTATCGGTACATAGTTTTAATATGTTTTTCATGTTATAAGATAAGAAAATTAATATACCGGTCAGATACTGATTCACCCCCCCCTCTCAGTATCTGTGGGAATCCTAATAGGGAGTAGTTTGTAGGAGAAGAGCAGGCCACTAAGTCATGTTCCTCTTGCACACAAGAGGCCTTTGGAGAGGGATAAGTATAACTCATTAGGGCCTTATTTCTATAAGAGAGGATAGTAGAATGAATAGAGGGTAAGGCTTCATAATTGGGATTGGAAATCTCCTGGGGAGATTCACAAAGAGGCTTGTCAATCACCCTAACTTCCTTATGAGCGAGATGAGTGTTGGGATATATAAAGGATGATCTATTTGAAGTGAATTTATCATCACTACTAAATATAGAATTCACATTCAGAGATGGTCTTTAAGATGCTTTGGTGGGCTTTGAAGGATTATATCCAAGTCCAAATGAAGCTTCATGCATGTTATTTTCTAAAGGAACTTTAATCCCTTGTTCATTTGCACCACAACTGTTATCATTAGCTAAAATGTGAAAATCAAGACCATAAAGGGATGCCAAATCGGAAAGAGATGGTGGGACCTCATAGGTCTTGATGCCATAGTTAGATAAATAAGAAGAAGATTATGAATAATTGTTTGAATTAGAAGCAGCCACAAAATTGTTACTTAATTGTTTAGACAAAGTGGATTGCTTTTTAGGTTCATCCTTATCTTTCTCCTTCTCAATCTTAGATCCTTTCCAAGAGACCCTATATTCTCCCATAAAAATAGGGTGAAAGTCTAGAGATCCGCAATCATCATCTAAGAGTACCCCTTCGGGAGAAAAGATATCTTTAGGAGAGGATTCAGATTGAGTAGAATCATTTTTAGGAGTCTTGGAATCACTAGAGGGAATATGAGTACTCAAAGAAATAGCCATACTTGAAGATGTACAAGCATTTGAAGAAGGATTAGAAGTAGTTGAACAAGAATATGAGGTTTGCAATGAGACTTATAAATTGGTATCAATGTACAAAGTATACATCTTATTGTTATAAATGAACTTGACGTTGCGATGAAGATTAGAAGGGAGATATTGCATACTATGAAGCCAAGGTCATCCTAATAGAATATCGTAGGTGAGCTTATTGGGAATGACTTGAATAAGTGTAGGTTCAATAATAGGTCCCACCTTAATAAGCAAGGTTATTGTACCTGAAAATTGTTTAGCAATGTTGTCAAAGCCATGAATAGTAAGAGAATCAAGTTGAATAGAAGAACGATCCACATTAATATTATGCAATAAATCCATGCTACAAATATTAAGGCTAGATCCATTATCAACAAGGGTTCTTCTTATAGCATTACCATTGATAAGAACACCAATCATAAGAGGATCATAATGGTGTTGAATGTCATGGGAGGGTAACTCATCTTATGTGAACATAATTTGAGCTTTAGGAGTATTTATAGGATCAATCAAAGAAGCCATATTATTAGGTGTCACTGCAGGTGGGACATCTAAGTTCTTTAAAGTATCTTGTAAAATTCCATGATAAGTGGATGAATTTTGAATCAAATCCCAAAAAGATATCTTGGCAGGAGTAGCTTTAAGTTGTTCAATAAGATCATACTCCTTACCAAGAGTTTGTGATATATGAGGTGTTGGTGGAGGAATAGGTGGATAAGTAGGAAGTGAAGAAGGAGAAACCAAAAGAGGACTATTTTGCCTATTATTTTATGTATTATATGTGTGGGCAATTGAATTGTAACTCTTAGATTATTTGCTTGGCATACTCATAAGGACTCTTAGTGGGATATCCTCCTTGCATAGAAATAATGGGTTTGTTAGGAGTGTAAAAGGGATCATTATTATAACCACCTTGAACCACAAAGAGAGGCTTGTTAAGAGGTTTAGAAGTTGGAAGAGGACTAGCACCTTGAACTATCAAGAGGGGTTTATTATGTGTTTCATAACCATTCACACGCACCATATTGATTGAAGAAGGTTTGGGAACATGTAAAGAGGATATAGTAGAGACAAAATCATGAGGTGGTTCATAAATAGACTTATCATCCTTAAACATTTCTTCATGAATAGGTTTTCCTTTGGATTGGATGAAAGGGAGATCCTCATAGAAGGAAGTATTAAGGATATAAAACCTTTGTGACCTAAGATCATTCTCTTGCTCCAAAGTATCCTTACAAGGGGCGTACATTTTAGGAGAAGGAATGACATATTTATATGGTGGGAATTATTGAAAGAAGTGTTGATAGTATCTTCTTGCACCAAAATATTATCATGGGTAGGATCAATTCTGGGAGAGGGAATACCATTATCTATTAATGCTTCATCAAAATAAGGTGTAATGTGACTAAGAAAGGTACCTATAATTTCCTCCTCTTCCAAAGGATCCACATGGGGGGGGGGGGGGGTACACTCTAGGATAATGATTACTTTTCAATGGTTCATCCTTGAGAGGGATATCCTTGAAAGAAATATTAACAATATCTCCTTGAACTAGGGCATCCTCATGAGTAGAGACAAGTTGGGTAGAGGGAGATTCTTAATCTTTAGAGAAAAAATTATTAAAATTTATAGAAGGTGAGGTGTTTTTAAGAGAATTGTCAATCATATCACCTTCTTTTATCCTAATTATTTCATCCTCTTTGAAAAAGGTACTTTCATCAAGGATAAAAAAATTAAGATAATAATCAACATCATCATCCAATGGTTCATCCCAAATAGTGAGATCATTAGGAGGAGTGTTAAAAATATATTCTTTCACAATGATGTCCTTATGAGTAGTGCCAATTTTGGGAGAGGGAATAACACTATTTATTAATGCTTCATCTTTAAGAGGGAGAGCATTAATAAAGGTGTTATTTTAATAATCCTCTTACCTCAAAATAACCTCAATAGGCTCATTAGGAAGTGGGTGAAGTGTAAGAACAAGGTCTTATAAATTGTCATGATGCTAGTTCAAGTCGGTTGAAGGCCGATGTAGGTAAAGTGGGGTTCAGGACAACACCCTGAAAATTTTTTTTGGCATGAAAATATTTGAAAATGTCCCTTTTTGTTTTACAAAATGAAATGAAATAAACAATGCAAGCAAATAAAGTAAACTAGATTTCTAATATTGAAGCAATTATGTGATCCACAAAATGCAAGCATAAAAGTGCATGAGCTATATGTTTAAAAAATGAACAGACAATGCATATAACAACATTTTTGAGATTTTTTTATGTTTTTGATGAAAAGGAACATTAAATGACAAGATCTAACCAGAAAATGTAGATCTAAGAAGGTTGGATTTTCCCCGAGTTCACCAAATGTGATGTCAAAAAATGGGATCGGGTAGTTTAGGACCTAACCCCACTTTCCTCCACATATTAGAATACAAAATATCCTAGGGAGATATTTCACTTTGAATACTTCTTGTGAGAGAAATAGAGAATCAAAGAATATATCTTAGGGTTTCTATTCCTTCGCTGCAAATGGAGAGGATATGTACAAAATATGATGCAATAATCAACTATGCTAGGAGATGAACAAGGAAACAAGTATAAACTAGAAAATGTAGAAACTGGCTGAACTAAAACTGAGAATCTAAGCACAAAGAAAGGAGGGGAATTCTAATACATACCTGGCAACTAAAATTGGGGGCTAACTAAGAAGGACCAGGGTGCCATGCCCTAGTCCTTGATACTGCAAAAAGCTAAACTTATGGATCTTAGATTTTGAGAGTCTGAAGTGCTAAATTGCTAAAAAATGTTGCAAAATAGGGGGACTAGGGTACCATGCCCTACTTCTAGACCAGGATGCCATGCCCTGGTCCCTAGAAACTAGGATCTAGCTTTGAGACTGAGTTTGCACCTGTGTGTTCCATCGGTCCCAAAATTCATGCGTTCGTCAGATTTCTATACCCGCACTTGCAAGTTCAAAAATGGTGTCTAGGTGGTTATATAGGGTTTTGACTTAGTCAGACCCCTGGTTTTGGTGGTTTCCACCTCCAAAAATAGTCATTAATGTATTGAAAATGTGTGTGCAAGAATCTTCTGTGTATGCAAGATCCTAGATGTACAAGAAAGTAGATTTAGAGTTTTACCCTATTCTTTAGAGAGTAAACCCTAAATGAGTGTAAATGTAAATGTAAATAATTCAAATCACAAATGCCATAATAGAAAATGAATTTTATGAAGCTCATAAAAAGACATGAAAATAACATGAAACCATACCAAACCCTAAGGGAGAGGTACAAGCTAATCAACCGTCAGGGATCTCCTATTATTCTTCAATTTCTTCAAAGATCCTAATTGTTGTTGAAGGTGATTCATGAATGCTTGATTTATAGTTGTAGACTTCACATAATCCGCACTTTCACTTCACAAGAGGATCCTTCAATCGCTATATCTTAGATCCTTCAAATGAGGAAAGGAAGGCTATATTTATGAAACCCTAACTTTGTTTTGAGTCATAGGACAACCTAGAATTAATATTTTACACCAATCTCTTAGATTTAAATATTAAAATACTATCAAAACATGCTCCCAAAATTCAAGGAGAAAAAATCAGGACCAAGTAGGTAGCTACTTGGCCCAAATGCATGGTCCAACCAAATTTTTGCCAAATTTTGGAGGAAGCAAGATATTGTGATTTTAAACTGAATTCCAAGAGTATATGGGAATTTGAGATATCTAGATATGCAAAATTGGGCCTTGGAGGTCAAAATAGGGCATAATTAGGGTATTTGATGAAATGATTAATTGGTAGAATAAAATAAAAAGGGGCACACTTAGAGTAAAGGGCCCAATTTTACGATGTGTATGTTACAAGCTAGGGTTGTCGTTGCACCAAAAGATCAACCTGTCAATGCTCGATACAACCACTAGGCTTATAGAATCCATAGGAGGCTGTTAAATCATGCCACAAATCCCCGTGAGGGACGCTGGCCCACTGCCAACAATCCCCCTCCCAACGTCACTCATAACTACCTACGTGATTCGAACCTATGACCAAGCTCTAATACCACTTGTTACAAGATAGGGTTGGCATTGTACCTAAAGATGGACGTTTCAATACCTGATACAACCACTAGGCTTATATAATCCACATGGGGCTGTTAAACCATGTCACAAATCCCCACGAGGGACACTGGCCCACTGCTAACAGTGTAGAGGGATAAAAGAAGACTTTAGATTTGATTAAATTAGTTAATTAAATGTTTAAAGAGAATTTGAAATGCAAAATGCAAAGACACTAAGGGAGGTACTAACCTAAGCATGGAATTGAACCACCTAGTTAAGGGTGTACAATTTATGACAATACACATATATTCTTATAAATCTCCCTTATTTGGATAAAAAATCTTATTTCTCCACTCAAAATAAGTTAAAAATGAAAAGTAGAAATATTATTCTTTCAAAAATAAAACCACATCCTTATGTCCCTGACCTTTATTACAAATAATAAATCGCCCAAATAATTGGAAAATGTACCTTTAAAATGTCCATAAATCTTCACATGAATTATATTCAACTAGTCACCTAATACCTTATTTTATGGGTCATTGTCTTTCAAAAGCCAATTGTTTTCTAGAAGCTGATGCAATGGACAAACATAGAGGAAAATAAATGCACAGAGTAAACTGAAACATGATTGGCAAATGGACCCCTTGAAAATGTTTCTATCAATGCTTAAGTGACTTTAGATTGGCTTTTATTTCATGTTGTATTACTATGGATTGGAGAAGCCTTTCACCATTCTACAAATAACTATAATCTTCAACATCACTAGCACAAACATCATTACATAGAATGATAGTAATAAATGAGATACGCAGCATTGTCAATGGCGGAGAATTTGAATTTGCAGCAAGTGGGAAAGTGCAGAGAAGGCAAAAATGGCAGAGGTAATTTGGATAGTGTCCTGGGGAAGGAATATGCAGATGGTAAAGTTAATGGAGGTAGAAGTGAGGTTAGGGATGGTCAACCTCTATGAGTTCCAATGTATAGCAATGATGCTTCATCCAACAGACTTTATGTTTCGCATGTCTTTGAGGGACCGAGGGAATCTGCTTGTCATTTGGACTATTCTTTAGTCTCTGACTACAACAAGAAATGGTCTACCCTATTTCGTACACATCCTAAAGGTAAGTCGGTCTCCCCAGTTTCTCATAGTGTTGAACATGTTTCTGGGTGTAGCGTCCTAAAATTGCGACACTTGCAATTTCGACTGCATTTCGGTCTTCACGATGGCTACGCAACACACAACCTGAATGGAGACCCCGAAACTTGTCCACGACACTGAAAACTGCATTTTTCAAGCACCCTGGCCTGAACCTCCTTGCACCCTGCTATCCCGGGAGGTGGGACCAGAGCGCCCAGCGCCCTGGTCCCTGGGTCCTATTTTAGGCCCGGTCTCCTAAGGGGTCTCGGGTCTTTTTGTTTGCAAATTGGAAATTAAACTTTCCTGGTCGGCCTAAGGTCGGGAAAATCAGTCTATCAGCCCTAATTGACAAGTATATAAACTACATTTTTCTCTCTCATTTGGCATGAGGAGGATATGTGTACAAAGTGTGGAAACTATACTCAAGCATTCAAGCATTCAAACATTCAAGCATTCATTCCAAGTCTCCATTCAAGGCTAAGTGTTGCATTCAAGTCAAGGATTCAACCATTGAAGAGGAGATCACATACTACTTGCTACAACATACAACATACAATATCTATACCTTCGCACATAAGGATACAAACATCCTTAGAACAAGGTATTAGTACTTGTTTTACAGTCATTTACATTTACAGCACTTGCTCATTTCTTGGTTAATTCCAAAACCGGGGTTTGACCTAAAGGCAAACCCCTAATCCCTAACCCCCCAATCGTCTTCGCTTTTTTGTGTGTAGGTTGCAGGTACGCGGCTGAAATTGAAGATCTGGAATCCTTGTGCAGAGACGAACAGATCCCCCTTCGTTTCGCGGATTTTTCGGAGGATCGTGGTGCCGGGCGCCATCGTCCCGACAACTTTTGCTCAAATTTGCAGGACAGCACCGTATCGACATTTTACTGCTAATTCCAAGTCTGCAGCTTCATCCTATATCCCTAACTCAGTCTATAAGCAAATCTTTCTCACTTTCTATGCATTCCTAGCTTAATTCTTCTATGCACATTCTTTACAAAAGAGGGTAGCCTTGCTTTCTTAACCCTTGAAACACATTAGCATCCAATCTTGCATTGCATGGGATTGGATCTTGTGGGTTTCAACCCCTCTTTTGAATGTAAAGTCTCTCCCCTAAGTGAAGACCATCAACCCTAGTGAATCTCCCTTCTCTCTCCTCGGAGTTGGAAGAGGGGAGAGCAACTAGGGTTCGATCGCGATTTTCCGCTTTACATTTCGGTGAACCCGACGTGAACATCCTTTCTGATTATTCATGGTTAGATCTGAAAATTGGATTCCTTGATTACATTTCCATGTTGATCTTTTGCAAAATTTTAGAGGTTAATTGCATAAAAACCCTAAATTTTCTTTTTGAAAATTGAACTTGTGAAATATTTAATTGTTAATGCTTGTTTCAGATCTGCCCTTCTATTACAAATTGTCAATTCAGATTTGTGCTTTAATTTTGAAAATTAAGTGGTTAAGTGTCAAAACCCTAATTTTTGAAACCCTTTTGATTCAACCTTTGTCCGACAATTTCACTGATCAAAACATCTCCAAATCAGTTGTAACTTTGGATTCCGCAATAAAATCACAATATCTTTCATCCCTAAAAATTTGGAAAAAATTTGCGAGGACCGTGTGCACTCCGAGCGCCATCGTCCCCGACATTTTTTCTGAAATTTCGGGAGCTAGATCTTACTGTATTTTCTTGCTAAAATCCAGAATTTTGGCTGATTTTATCAATTTTAACACCTTCAAAATTACAGTCAAAGTTGGTCTTGTGATTGCTTGGATTAAGGCTTTTAAACATTCAAAAATCATTGAAATTGAAATTTTGTGTCAAAATTGTGTTCTTACTGTCCTAAATCTGAAAAGTGTGTTTGCATTCATTCGAAATTTCAGTGCTTTATTCAAATTCTTACAATTTGTGACTTTTGAAATTAAGTGCTTAATTACAACAACTTTGATTTCCGCTTTCAAAATTGAATTTTGCGTGAAATTGAGTCAATTTTTGAATTTCAAAACTTGCATTGCTTTTGGCATTCCCTCTAAAATCATAACATTCAAAATTTCAGTTTCCCTCTCTTTTTCAAAATTCAAATTTTGCATTTTTTGACAATTTTGATAGGGTTCAATTTCGAGATTGCAACTTTAATTTGGCCTATCTACAGATCGTAAAATCACTCAATTTTTTCAGATTAGCTCTAAAATCATCATACCTTTCATCCCTGCAAATTTCAAAAAAAGTTGCAAGGACCGTGTTGCACTCCGAGCGCCACGGTCCCGGACATTTTTTCTGAAATTTCGGGAGACTGTCATGATTGCATTTTACAGCTTAAATCCAGAAGATTGGCTGATTTTACTGAAAATTGCTACCTCTAAATTCAAAATCTTCTCTCTCTTTCTAGTGCATGAGTTTTACAACAATAAGCCCTACTTACACTATTCCCGTTAGACGAAGCTGTAGAATTAAGTCTTTCCGAGGTGTAATTACCGAGGAGATGGAACCTAATTTGAATAGCCTTTTTAACGAGGACATGGGTAATTCCTCTAATCCTCCTAATGATGAAGAAGCTCTCCATGAGGTTTCTGAGGAACAACTTTCGAAATTGGATAACCAATTTGACGATTTTCACAAATGGATGTCTCATGAGTATCCCGATAGTCAAGCTCTTCCTTTAATTGAGGGTCTAAAACGTATGCTTCAAAGTGATAAGAATGGAATTGATATTTTGCGTGGTATTGCACACATTGTGGATTCAAATGTGATGCCTATGAAAAGTTGTGCCGAAACCTTAGGTTATACACAACCTCCTACTCAAGTCAATCATTCTATTCCTTTGATGACTTCTATTGCTAGCATACCTACCTTTACATCAAACATAATGGCTACTTCTACACAAGACATTCCTCCTGTGATCACTAGTCATGGGGGCAATCCCTCTTCTTCAATTAACCCTCTTCCTTCATTCAATCCGATTTCTTCATTCGTCCCTTCAATGAGTGTTCCTATTACATCTCCACAAATGAACATGACACAAGGGGGCAATTCATTCAACCATTCCATTCCTCCTTGTAGTGTTCCTCTTGTTCAATCATCTCCTATGACTAACTATCATAGGGTCCCACCACCTTACTCTTTACCTTCTTTCAATAACATAACACCTCCATCTCAATCTAACACACCTAATATCAATTCTTCGACTGAAGCGACCATTAACAATCTTGCACAAATTGTCTCTTCTTTACAGCAACAAATTGCCTCTATGAATCAATCTAAGTTTAGTGTGCCCACATTTGATGTTGCGAGCCCACTTTCTCTTGACATTGTTCGAGCTATCCCTCCTAAACATGTTGAAATCCCGCATTTGGAGCTTTATAATGGTAAAGGTGATCCTCTAACACATGTTAAGACTTTTCAAACAATATGTACTGATTTTGCTTATGACCAAAGGTTGCTTGCAAAACTGTTTACTAGAACATTAAGAGACAAAGCCCTACAATGGTATTGCTCATTGCCTTCTTATTCTATTACTTCTTTCAAACAACTTGCAAATGCTTTCATTCAACAATTTCAAAACAATATAAGTCCTAAAGTTACTTTGATTGATTTAATGCATTGTAAACAAGGTGTTAAAGAAAAAGTGACTGATTTCATTGGTAGATATAAGCATTTGTATGCTCAAATTTCTTTTCCAGTGCCTGATAATGATATTCAAAGAATCTTTATTTCTAATTTACAAAAAGATATTCGAGACAAACTTTTGTTTTCTGAGTTTACTTCTTTCCAACAGTTGTGTGCAACTCTTCACAATTATCAACTGACTGTGAGTCAAATGGAACAATCACATCCTATGGCTCCGAGTGATAAGGGTGATAGCAGTCAACAACCATTTGGAAAGTTTAAACCGAATAGAGATTCCATCAAATTCAATGAAAATATCATCAACAACAATGTGAATGCAACATCAGGTGTGCCTCCTATTTCTAAGTTTTTCAAGAAAGAAAGAAAGTATACTCCTTTGAATGAATCATTGCATAGTATTATGAATAAGTTATTGGAACAGAATGTGCTTACTCTTCCTCCTATAAGACAAATTGATCCTGCAAAGATTACTTCACCTTATTTTGATAACAAATCTTTTTGTCAATTTCATCGTCAACCTGGGCATGATACTGAAAAATGTTTTTCTTTAAAGGGTAAAATTCAAGATTTGATTGATAATAATACTATCTCTGTTTCTGGAGTGAATGATAAAGGCAACACATCTGTAGCTCCTCCTAACCAAAATCTTCAGATTTTCACTGATCCATTACCTTCTCATACCTCTAATGCGATTGAGGCTAATGATTCCTCTCTCTCATCTGCTAGTCTTGTGTCTATGACTCCGAATGTGATTAACTTTGTAGAGCAGCAAGAAATCCCTAAAGAACCTTCCATCACATTTGATTCCAGTGAAACCATTAGGGCACCTGATGGTCCTTTATACATAGTTGCAAAAGTCAAGAATACACCTTGCCGTGGAGTGCTTATTGATCCTTCGTGCATGGTTAATGTTATTACTGAAGAATTTCTTTTTACTTTGCAATTGAATCAAGTGATATATGACAAAACAGATGTGATTGTGAAACTGTTTGATGCATTTTCTTCTCCTGCAATTGGTTCTATTACATTGCCTATTGAGGTCCATAACAAATCCCTTGATGTGAACTTTGCTATTATTCCATCTTCCGAACAATTTCGTGTGAAGCTTGGCTATCCTTGGCTATCTTCCATGAAAGCTATTGCTTCTCCTATTCATAAGTGTTTGAAATTTCCCCATAATGGTGAAGTTGTTACTATCAATCATAGTCTCTTTAAACCAGCTGAAAGAACTTCTAGCATTCCTATTGATTACTTTTGGCCTAAACAATTCCAATCTCTTCCTCCGCGAAGTGATCATCTTTTCAAATCTTATCAAAAGTGGAAAACAGATATGATCCTATCTCTAAGTGAACCTAGAACACCTAAACTTGATATTCCTATCATTCTTGAGAAGGAAGTTCTTCCTTTGAAAGATAAAACTAATGTCTTTCCTCAAGAAGATTCCCAACCCATCCCTATGGATGTGACTATGTCTATGCCTAATAAACCTTCTAAAAGTAGACCTATACCTCCTCGTCATGATGGACTTGGTCTCCTTCCTAAACCAAATATTCCTCCTTTGTATGGAGCAGTCCCTCCTCCTTCCTTCTATAGAGAGAAGAGACCTTCTTCTTCTCCTATTATCCAGCCTAAGAGACCACAACCTAAACACCCAAGTGATAGGGATGAGAACATTCCTCCTCCTCAATCTTCTTCACTTCCTACTAAGACTAGACGAAATCGTTCTGCATGTGAACGCCGGCGAAAGCGTCATCTTAGGGCTCAAGCAGCTGCTTCTCAAACTTTACAATCTCCAAGGACACCTTCAACAAGCATTATTCCATTTTCTCCTCAGCCGGAAATTGAGCCTAAATCTCCTAAACATAAGATGCATGATGGTTTTGATCCTGTGCGAGTTAAAGATCCTATTTTTATAAATCTTGATGATGATATAGATGAAAATGTTATGCATGATGAAAATGTTACTTCTCTTGCTTCTGATAGTGAATATGAACTTGTTGATATTGATAACCATTTATCTAATGAATTTTCTAAAGCACTTATCCTAGCTCCTAGACAAGAACAACGTGGCTCGGAACATGAACATAGCCCTTGTTTGGATCTTGTGATAGCTCCATCTGCTGTGTTGAATGTTCCTCCTCTAGCGTGTTCCCTGCCTTCCCGAAACATTGATCAACAAGATCGGGGGGTAGATGACGTGCTAGACTAGTTACATTAGCATAGCAGATTCTCTCCTCCTCTCTTGTGTTAATTCTTCTATGTGTTATTCTCATTCTTCTATTTTTTGTCCTTGGTGTTGTCTACTTGAGGACGATGCAAAGCATTGAGATCTCTCAATCTCTCTCATGTTGACTCAAAAGACACATGTGTTCCCTTCTTCTAGGTGACCTTCCTTGATTGGGGAATGAAGAACAATTATGCATACATACATATGATATACATGAATTATCATACATCATACTGACCCCGAGGAAAGCGAATTCACCTTGTGCTTTGTGTTTTGTGTCTATTATCCTTGGGTTTATCTCACACTTGGGGGCTAAATCCTTGCGATAACGTGCTCCTTTCCTTTCTCATTTCTTATATGTATCACTACCTTAAAGCAATTACCCCCGGTGAGGCGTGTGCGATCGCTTTAACGTAGGGGGGCATACATCCCGTTCATATCTTTTCAAGATACTTGAAAATTTCTTGGCAAATTTAGCTTTGCCTTGAAAATTTTTGATATCTTTCTTGCATGACTCATAGTGAGGGAACCTTACTACTGACAGTCATGGTTCTCCCTCGTGATCTTCCCTTTTACTTTGTCAATCGAAGTCATAAGATCCTTAGTCCACTGGGGGCTTGGTGTATCTTGCCTCCTTGACGTGGTGAAAGTCTTTCAATGATTGTTCCTTGTACTTTACCGGAAGTATGAGCATACATACTCCCGCTAAAGTGGGGGCTAAATGTAGCGTCCTAAAATTGTGACACTTGCAATTTCGACTGCATTTCGGTCTTCACGATGGCGACGCAACACGCAACCTAAATGGAGACCCCAAAACTTGTCCACGACACTGAAAACTGCATTTTTCAAGCACCCTGGCCTGAACCTCCTTGCACCCTGTTGTCCCGGGAGGTGGGACCAGAGCGCCCAGCGCCCTGGTCCCTGGGTCCTATTTTGGGCCCGGTCTCCTAAGGGGTCTCGGGTCTTTTTGTTTGCAAATTGGAAATTAAACTTTCCTGGTCGGCCTAAGGTCGGGAAAATCAGTCTATCAGCCCTAATTGACAAGTATATAAACTACATTTTTCTCTCTCATTTGGCATGAGGAGGATATGTGTACAAAGCGTGGAAACTATACTCAAGCATTCAAGCATTCAAACATTCAAGCATTCATTCCAAGTCTCCATTCAAGGCTAAGTGTTGCATTCAAGTCAAGGATTCAACCATTGAAGAGGAGATCACATACTACTTGCTACAACATACAACATACAATATCTATACCTTCGCACATAAGGATACAAACATCCTTAGAACAAGGTATTAGTACTTGTTTTACAGTCATTTACATTTACAGCACTTGCTCATTTCTTGGTTAATTCCAAAACCGGGGTTTGACCTAAAGGCAAACCCCTAATCCCTAACCCCCCAATCGTCTTCGCTTTTCTATGTGTAGGTTGCAGGTACGCGGCTGAAATTGAAGATCTGGAATCCTTGTGCAGAGACGAACAAATCCCCCTTCGTTTCGCGGATTTTTCGGAGGACCGTGGCGCCGGGCGCCATCGTCTTGACAACTTTTGCTCAAATTTGCAGGACAGCACCGTATCGACATTTTACTGCTAATTCCAGGTCCACAACTTCATCCTATATCCCTAACTCAGTCTATAATCGAATCTTTCTCACTTTCTATGCATTCCTAGCTTAATTCTTCTATGCACATTCTTTACAAAAGAGGGTAGCCTTGCTTTCTTAACCCTTGAAACACATTAGCATCCAATCTTGCATTGCGTGGGATTGGATCTTGTGGGTTTCAACCCCTCTTTTGAATGTAAAGTCTCTCCCCTAAGTGAAGACCATCAACCCTAGTGAATCTCCCTTCTCTCTCCTCGGAGTTGGAAGAGGGGAGAGCAACTAGGGTTCGATCACGATTTTCCGCTTTACACTGGGATATGCTCTATTTCGATTCTAGATACAATTGTGGTTAAAAGAATGGCCAATATGGAATCTGTTTTGAGTGGCAAATTTTTGGGACCTCGCCCTAATATTGAATCCGTCCGAGCTTCGGTGGCTCAAAAATGGAAAGGAAAAGGATAGATTGATGTGGTTGCAATGGCCAATGGGTTCTTATCCTTTTCTTTTATTTGTGATGAATATTTAAAATCTGTGCTGGCTGTGGGACCCTGGATGTTGGGTAAATCCTCTTTGGCAATGAAAATATGGGAACCTAGCTTTAACCCCAAGGATTGGGAGTGTAATGAGGCCCCCATTTGGGTTCATCTACCTAGCCTCCCATTGGAATATTAGGATGACTAAATTTTTAGTGGGTTGGCTACTTGCTTTGGAGAGATTTTATCCCTGGATCCTATGATGGTGGCTAAACAAAGACTAGTTTATGCTCGGATCTACGTGAATATTAAATAGTCAATGGACCTACCCCTCGAAATCACGTTTAATTCAAAGTTAGGGAAATGGGTCCATAAAGTGGAATATGAATCCATACCTTTTGCTTTCTTTCATTGTAAGAAGGTGAGATATTGGGCTAGGGATTTTCCTTGTTGGTGTAAATAATTATTCATCTTGGATATTATTACACTTACTTAAGTTTACTTAGGAAATGCATTTCATAGTAGTTTGGGTATGAGACACTTGGGTGTTTGTGCCACATTGGGATAGTGTGTGTAGGAGAAATTCCACCTTTTATGGTGTTGATCTTGTTGTTACACTCCACATTCAATGGGTGATCCACCTCATGTGGACTCTTATATTATTTCTCCTACCTACCCTTAGTATTTCTTACCTACCCTTGTTTCTCATTGAGCCACATGTCATATTTGTGTGCTCATACATCCATATGGCCTTGCCTATATATGCAGGCCTATATTCATTGTATTGGTTAATCCAGTTGATCATTTTGCATATTGATGAGAATACAGTTTGTTCTTGTCATCCTATATTGTGTCTCTATTTTGTACATTTCATTGAGCTCTTGATCTTGGCACAATCTCACATGGTATCAGAGCCATTGGGGCTTCATTGATTGGTTTTTGGAGACATCGTGGAAGGCTTCTATTTTTGGATTTGAGGATCTTCATTTTTTGGGGGCATCATACAGCGATTTGGACATCACCGTTGAATCCAGGAGGCCGTTTCCATAAATTTCGACTATAAAGTCGACCTATTTTGGTGAGAAATTTTTTTTTCCCCATTTTGGCTATTATCGTACTAATTTCAAAATTTTTTATTAATTTTTCGGAAATTTTTTTTTTATTTTTCTAAAAAATTTGAGAAAAAAAAAAATCAAAAATTTCAAAAAATCAAAAAAAAAAAAAAAAAAAAAAGGTTTTTTGTTGTGCTGTGTTTGGGGGTCCGCAGACCCCCCCGTACCTGCAATACGCAGGTTGTAGGCGTACCTGGTGTCGGCGCCGCCACTACCACGTACCGTCACCCGCCACTGACGCTGTGAACTTTCCGTAGCGCCCAGGTCTCCTCCTGCCGGCCAGGACCCCGCCATCACCGCGCCCCGCCGCAGCCGCAGCACCCAGTCGCTGCTGCTGTGTCTCCGTTGGCACCCAAGTCTTCCGCTATCGGCCATCCCGTCCTCCCATCCCATCCTCCTGCTAGTATCTGCGCTCACCGTCGTGCCGCTGTCGAGACCCGCCACCACCGCCTGCAGGTCCCCACCAGTCTCCGCCTTCCGCAGGCCGCCGCCGGCCTCTTGGCTCCAGCCGCTCCCTCTGCCGGTGACCACTAAACCAGTGACCCACGTCCACTAGGTGGTAGGAGGCCACTGGCCCGTGGACAAACCTATATGCATAGTCATCCACCACGTCATTTGCCATGCGAAGTTGATGTAGACCGCCCAGTCAGCCGTCCGTACGATGCGGCAACTCAGTCATCTGCACAGTCACCTGCCCAGTCAACAGTCCGTACGGTACGGACGACCAGTCAATAGGGATGTGAAGTTTTTGCGACGGTCATATGGCCGTCAAATTTAACATAGTGAATTGCTGACATCAACACCACATCAGCATTTTTTGAAATTTTTTTGACCCTTCTCATTGAGCTTTTTGATTTTGCAGTTCAACTTCAAATGGCCATAACTTGCTCATTTTTGCTTCTTTTTAGGTGTAATTTTTTTGGAAATGGGCTAGAATTTTATGTACTTTCACGTGGTGGAATTATTTTCTGATTTTGATGGACAAATTTTTCAAAATTCTCAGTTTTTGGTGACTGTACCTATCCAATCCTCATTTCTGCAACTTCCAGGTCTCCGTTCGGGCTCATACGAACTCCTTTTCAGGTGCCATTTTTTTTGAAAGAGCGTTATTTTTTGTCTAATCTTAGAATATGCTATTAGTTTGTAGCAATTGTGGGTAGAAATTGTACTTTCATCATATGGTCTTATTTGGCCAATTTGGCAATTGTATTGCATAGATCTATCTTCTGATCTTTTGCTTTGTAGTTCTTAGCCTATTGGGGCAGTTGTAAAACAAAATTAGAAGTCCACCTTGCCATTGTTTGCAAGTGGCCTATTGTACATGCACTACATATAAAGTGCCAAAATCATCACTTTTGGGGGGGTACTTTGATTGAGTGAATTTGGGGGGGTGTCTCTTGTGATTTTGTGCTCTTGTGTTCCTTCCTTTTTTCTGCTATGGGTTCTTCTAAGTTTCCTCTCTTAACTCCTCATAATTATGCTACTTGGAAAATTGATGCATGGAGTAAACTTATGGAAAAAGGACTCACTCATTACATTGATGGAACTATTGTTGCTCCCGCTGATCCTAAGGTTGATCCAGTTGGTCACTTGGATTGGCTCACTAAAAATATCATGGCAATTGGTAACTTAAGAAAGTATGTATCAAAGGATCTCATTTTTCATATTGAGAAGTGTACTCTAATCAAGGATGCTTGGCAAAAGTTTCAAGACTTGTATGGTCAAGTTGATGAGATTAGGGGATATCAAATTGATAGTGATCTCACCATGTTAGATCCCAAGAAATTTGATACTATACAAGATTATGTCACTAAGGCAAATGAGTTGAGGGCACAACTCAAATATTGTGGCATTGATAAGAAGGATACTCAATTGATATTCAACTTGATAGGCAAGCTTCCACAAGAATATGCAGCATTTGTTTCTAGTTTCCAAACCCATAGGATAACAATGGGTTCAAGCTACACAATGCCTACATTTGATGCTTTCAATGAAATGTTGATGATGGAACAAACTAAGTTGATAAGAATGGGCATTCTTAAGGCTTCTAAGTCTCAAGCATTAGTGGCAAATCAAGGGAACAAAGGAAATCAAGGAAAAGACAACTCAAACAAGAAGAAATGGCAATCAAAGCCTAAAGAAAAAGCACCATCTTCTTCACAACAAGGAGATTCATCCTCTTCCAAGAGAGATAATTCACCAAAGAGGGAGAGACCTACTTGTGCTTATTGTAAAAAGATTGGTCATGAGGAGCATCATTGTCATTCTAAGAAGATTGATGAGCTCACACATATCATCAAAAAGCATAACATTGATTTGCCTAAAGTCTACAAGAAGGATGATTCATCAACTTCCACTTCCTCACATTCAAAAGGAAAAGGGCAAGCATTCATGGCTTCTACAAGTTGGAGGACTCACTCTTTTGGAACAAGAAAAGGAAAAGCTCTATGTGCTACTATCTGTCATGATTCAGAGAGATGGCTTCTAGATTTAGGGGCTTCTCATCATATGGCATCTTCGCAGTCTATGTTCTCTACATTTGAGCCTTGCACCATGCCACAGATTTTGATGGGCAATCATACATACATGGATGTGATTGGGAAAGGATCTATTGACATTGGGGATAACTCCTTCAATGATGTGTTGTGTGTACCCCACTTGACAAACAATCTCCTTTCTATCTATCAAATCACACATGGCGCAACTAAGAGAGTTGTGGAGTTCACACCTGACTCAGTTTTCATTAGAGACTTGGAGACTAGAGCTATCATTGCAACTAGGGTGGTTGATCATGCATCTCGGTTATACTCCTTTTCAGATTTTGTTGATGATGATGATTTCACATTTGATGATTCTATACATGATGATCACACTTCTTGTGATGGTTCAGATTTTGAGGAGAACTTTGGGCACTAGAACATGGGGATTCTCACATGTGACCCCATTCTTGAGCCTTGTATTTCATCTCCTCATATTGATATCACATCACCTATTGCACCTGATGATGTGGATAGTGCGACAGTTTTGCCTTCATGTGATTCAGTGCAGCAGGATATTTATTGTCTTCCAGCTTCAGATTCATGGGATGATTACTTGACAGACATTGCAGGTTTGTTTGTGGAATCCTACATTACAGATTTGGGAGACATCATTGATGACATTCATCTTCTCTTTGATGAAGGTGATCCTTCTTCGATTTTTGCGAGGGAACACTCTGACCCTCTTTTTCATTCTCTACATGATCATTCTTTCGAGGTTGACATGATTGTGGATACTTATGTACAACAGTTGGAGGAGGTCTCTTTATGTTTTGAGGAGACATGTGAGTCTTTGGGACATGTTCTACATCCATCTCCACTAGATCTTGGAGTGCCTTTTTCAGTAGTGTGGCACAGTTTACCACCTTTGGAGGGGGTATCTTTCAACATCGACATGGGGACACTTGAGCAGTTTTCAAAGATTCCTTTCATCATGAGTTTTCTTCATACATCTTCCCTTCATGATTGGGGAGACTTCATGGATACACCTTTGGTTTTGTTTCTTCCTAGGGGGAGGAATGTTGTTCGATGTTCATGGAGCAGTTTCTTCATACATCAAGCTTCTATCATTGGTGTAGATTCCACAATGAGGGGGGGATTTCTAGCTTCTCTTCTTCTCTCATATGGGGGGGACTTTTTCCTCACATGGGGTTTTGTCCTTCACATACTTCTATGAGAGTTCTTTGTATCTAGTTTTTCATCTCTCTTTTGGGGGAGGGTTTTTTCCCATTGGGTTTTTCTCTCTTTCCCCACTTTGTGAGAGTTTTCATTGCATTGGTTTGCATGCATTTGCATTTGTACATGGGTACCTAACATGGCCTCGTAGTTGGGACCCATCTTGCATTGCTTAGTTGCATTGTAGACTTAAGTGCATTCCCCTAAGTTGCACTTAAGGGGGGGTGTTGGTGTAAATAATTATTCATCTTGGATATTATTACACTTACTTAAGTTTACTTAGGAAATGCATTTCATAGTAGTTTGGGTATGAGACACTTGGGTGTTTGTGCCACATTGGGATAGTGTGTGTAGGAGAAATTCCACCTTTTATGGTGTTGATCTTGTTGTTACACTCCACATTCAGTGGGTGATCCACCTCATGTGGACTCTTATATTATTTCTCCTACCTACCCTTAGTATTTCTTACCTACCCTTGTTTCTCATTGAGCCACATGTCATATTTGTGTGCTCATACATCCATATGGCCTTGCCTATATATGTAGGCCTATATTCATTGTATTGGTTAATCCAGTTGATCATTTTGCATATTGATGAGAATATAGTTTGTTCTTGTCATTCTATTGTCTCTTTTATGCTTTTCATTGTGCCCTTGATCTTGGCAAAATCCTACAGTCCTGCAAAACAACCTGCAAAAAGAGTCTAGAGGAAAAAAGCTACTGACTCAATACCTTATATGGAAAATCTTGTTATCCTGGTGCAAAGTGAACAATCATCTCAAGTATAGAGATGTAGAATGGTTAGTCATTGCAGGTAGTGACCAAGGATGATAATCAGGTCTTAGCTTCTTCTAGGGGTGCTCTACAAGCTAAGAAGAGTGATCCCTTGAATCATGATAATACTCCTATGCAGATGGTGATGGAAGACACTCGATCATCTATGGAGAAAAAAGAGTGAAAATCAGGTCCTGGGAATCTCTTCTTCTCCTAACTCGAGAGAGAAAATTCTCAAGCTAGTTGTGGATGTGGGCAATTCTTCAGATTTCTTGAAGTCTTAGATTGAGGCTATGCAGTTGGAGATCTCTATCTCATAGGTAATGCAATATAAGTCCTCGATTACTCAAATTTAGGATAATGAACCGGTGTTGGAGGACTCAAATCCTTTCATTCAAGTTAAATCTTAGAATTTTTGGTGTAGTTCTCCCTCCCCCTCGGGAACTGGTGTGGCTCCAAGTTTTGTTGGGGTTAAGACCAAGAACAAACAATGAGCTGATTATGGATAAGAAAAAAGAGGAGTGAGAATACCCCCAAATATTTTTAATAGGGATAAGAAAAGAAAGGCTGAGGTTGTTGATGGCTCTCAGAGAACCTTACAAGATATGGGGATAGGATCCCATATATCTACTAAATGAAGATCATTTCCTGGAATATTAGGGGGTTAAACCACCCTCATAAGCATGATCTTCTCTCTAATTTGGTGAGGGATCATGGACCTAAGATTTGTCTTGTTCAGGAGACTAAAATGTTATCTAAAAAACTTGTAAAAATGAAGATGACAGTCTTTAAAAATTATGGTGTTCGTTGTTGTGATAGGAATGCTGCACCAGGAGGTATTTCTACTTTATGGAATCGTAGGGTAGTTCAAGGTACAACTGCTGTGACTAGCCCTAATCATATTGCTACTAGATTTACTAATCTTTTGGATGGTTCTTCTTGGGTTATCTCCAATATCTATGCCCCTAATAGTAAGAATGCTAGAAATTCTCTTTGGGCTTGCTTGATGAATTCTAGACAACTTTTTCCTATTGAGAAGTGGATCCTATTGGGGGATTTTAATACCCCTATTTCTAATTTGGAGAAAATGGGCAGGGCTTCGATTTGTGAAGAAAGTAAACAAGATCTGTTAGATTTGATTAATTCTCTAGATTTGCTTGATCTAGAGCTTGGTGGATCTAAGTTTACCTGGTCCAATAGATGTAGCAGTTCAGAGTTTATCCAAGCCAGATTAGATAGAGGTTTCCTTTCTCCTAATTGGTTGATGGATTTCTCCTTTAATCTATCTTCTTTATCCAAGATTGGTTCTGATCACTTGCCGATTGCTTTGAATATCTCCTCCTTGAGTAAGAGAAAGGTTTTCCCTTTCAGGTTTGAAAAAATGTGGATCCATAATCTTGAGTTGTATGATAAAATTATAGAGTGGTGGGATATCAATATCCAAGGAATGACTATGTACAGAGTGGCCAAAAAATTGGTCAATGTTAAAGCTAATGTGCAAAAATGGAACAAGTCCTCTTTTGGAAATATTTTTCAGATGAAAAATATGTTGAAAAGGGAACTTGATGATATTCAAGAGAAGATCCAAACCGTGGGCTACAATTCCCAAATCATGGACAAAGAAGTAATCCTCATGAAACTTCATGATATTATCTCCAAAGAAGAGGAATACTAAATACAGAGATCTAGAGATATATGGCTCAAAAGTGGGGATTGAAATACTAAATTCTTCCACATGATTACTATGAAGCATAAAGCCACTAATATAATTAAGAGGATCTCCATCAATAATCTTTGGGTCAACAAGTAGGTGGAGATAAGTCTGGAAGTAGTTTGTTTCTTTTCTTATCTCTTGGTTGATGATGGACCTTTGGATTTGATTGTGCAGGATGATATTCTTAAAGAGATCCTATCATGTATTTACCTAGTTGTGAATAAAGAGCTCACTAAAATTCCCTCTATGGAGGAGGTCAGGTAGGCAGTGTTCTCGTTTGAAGGAAACAAAGTCCCAGTCCAGATGGATTTCCTATATTTTTATTTTAACTCTTCTAGAATATTGTTGGTGAGGATGTTGTGAATTTGGCTAGGGAATATTTTGGCTCCCAATCCCTCCTTAAAGAGATCAATGCCACTTTCATAGTGTTGATCCCAAAGAAGCCAGATGCTAGTTGCTTTCAAGAGTTTAGACCCATAACCCTGTGTAATTTTATTTATAAGGTGTTTTCTAAAATTTTGGTTATCCGTTTGGAAAAGGTCCTTCCTATTTTAATTTCAAAACAACAAAATGATTTTGTTTCGGGACGCCAAATTCTGGATTCTATTATCTCTATTCATGAGAATATTCATTCTCTCTTGATTAATAAGAAGCTTGGCTTTTTGCTAAAGCTTGACTTGCTTAAGGCTTATGATAGGGTGAATTGAAGGTTTCTTATCAAAATTATTTGAGCCTATGGTTTCAATGAGTACTTCGTACAATTGGTGTTTCGATGTCTATCTACCCCCAAATTCTTTGTGTTGATTAATGGTTCTCCATCAAACTTTTTATTGGCCTCTAGAGGTCTTAGACAAGGGGATCCCATTTCTTTGATTCTTTTCATTCTTATGGGAGAAGCTCTCAATAAAATTATTCATAGAGACGTCAGGTTTGGTAGGCTTAAAGGCATCCGTCCATCCTTTGGTATCCAAGTTTTCTCACACCAATAGTTTTTTGATGATACTCTTCTGTTGGGTGAAGGATCAATGTCAAGCTAAACTCTTGGTGCCATTTAGGTGCCATGCCAGCGACATTGGGCACCACGTGGTAGGGTGGTAGTCTAGTCAGATGGAGTTTTGCTATACTTCCACTAGGTAGCCCTAAGTGTGATAGAGATTCATTCTTTTGCCTATAAATTGGTCACATTACCATCCACTTATTTAGGGCTACCCCTCTGCTCTAGGCCTGCTCTTGATTCTTTTTGGTCTAGTCTGATTTGATCATTTCCAAAATAATCTTGCTGGTTGGAAAGGTTCTCTTCTGAGTCAAGCAGGTAGGCTCTAGTTGATCAAAGCTTCTTTGCAAAATTTACTTATGTACACTATGAGATATTTAATATCCCTATGAAATTTGAGGATAGGATGGAAAAAATCCAAAAGATTTTTTTGTGGAAGGGCACATAGACCAAAAGTCGCCTCCATCTGGTTGTTTGGGATCAAGTTTGTCTTCCGAAGAAGTTTGGGGGTCTTTCCTTTAGTCATATTCATGATTTTAACAAAGCTCTCCTAGACAAACAAATGTGGAGATGTCTTACAGAGGCTAATTAATGGATCTCTATCATCAAGAACAAGTATCTTGGTCCTTTCCATTCTCTTCAACATGTTTTGGAAGATCATTGTCTCCCTCAAGATTCTTCAGCTTTTTGGTTGAACATTCTAAACATGAAATCCTTAATATTAAAAGGTTCAAGATGGAGTTTTGGAAATGGCTAGAAAATTTTATTCTGGGAAGATTGGTGGGTGGGTGATGGTCCTCTAATTGATAGTCAATGGGCGTCTCAGTTCAAAGCTTTGTGTGTGGAGTAGATTGGCATCTAGGTTGTTGATTATATTTAGGATGGCCAATGCATTGATCTTATCAGAATTGATCCTATGTTGAAGCCTCTCTAGAAGTGGCTCTCTAGTATTCATATTTCTTCTTTCCATGTTTCGGATTCCTTGGTATGGGGTGGTTCTTCCTTTGGGGGTATCATTGTTTCTTAGACCTTTTATCTTCTTACCAGATCTTTTCCCCCTACCCCTTTTTGGTCTTGTCTCTGGAATAAATTGTTGGTGCCAAAAATAAATATTTTTTTTTGGCTCTTCATACAAAATAAGGTGCTTTCCATTCATAATCTATGCAAGAGAGAGATGTCATTTCCTAATAGATGCTTTCTATGTAAATAATGTGCTAACGATGTCATCCATTTGTTGATTCATTGTTCTTATGCTCGAGATATTTTGGCCTACTTCCTTTATCTTGGGGGGATTAGGTGGTATTTCCCCCTTAATATTTTTGAATGTTGGTCCTAGTGGATTTTCCCTTCTGACAATCCATCTCTTAAGGTGTTATGGAGTTTCTTGCTCCCCCATATTGCTTGGGGAATTTGGAAGGAAAGAAACAATCGTATTTTTAGGAACAAAGAGTCATCTTCCTTCTCTATTGCTTGTTGCATTCAGAACACTATCAAGGAGAATTTCATTTCTTTATGTCCTACTCGCCGGCTTGACCCTATTATCCCCACACCTAATCTGGATTAGGACATTATTATAATATGGCACGTCAATTGGAAAATTTTTATACTTACTGTAAATATAAAGAAAACTAGATAGAATATTGCTTGGGTTGAACTCCCTAAAGGGTGGATCAAAATTAATGTTGATGGAGTGGCTAAGGGGAATCCTGGGCTGACAAGTTGTGTTGGATATTATTGATATGTTTGATAGAGTGTGTTTTGTCATTGATGTTTTGTCACTGATGTCAACATATTCTTTTGTGTATTCCAGTGTTGCAGTCAAATTGGATGAGTTGATTTGGTCGGTGTGTTTCAGATGAGTTGTTGCAGTTTAATGGGTTTCAAGATAATAATCTCTAGTTGATTCAACATAAGTTAGTGTGATCCACATGGTGATTTGATCGGGTTATGAGATCCACTATTGTGGTTATTTTTTAGTTGTTCGTGTTATTCGGTGTTCTAGATTTTTCTCTGCATTACTTTGGAATTGTAATATCTTGGTTTGCAGATTTGGTAGAGTGTTTGTGACATTCTGGTGTGTCCTCAATTTAGATGGTTCATGATTTGGAGATCTGCAAGTGCATCTTTCATTTTGGTAGTTATTTGAGTTGATGTTCTTGACGCTCGTTATAATGATGATGAAGAATCTAATAAGTGGAGATGTTAGAGTTGTTGTTGTGGCAATTCACATTTCTTGTGGATGTTTCTAGATCGTGTTCTATTTCTGTTATTGGTCTGCATTGATTGTTGTTCTTGTTGTTGGTGATTTCTCAAGTGTCTTCATGTTATGTGACACTTGTGGTGACTAGATGATTGTAGTGTGTTGTGGATGCTCATGGCATGATTGTTGGTGATGTTGCATGTTTGAGGAGTTGATTTGGGTCTAGACCATGTCTTCGCTGACATTGTTTTGATCTTCATATTGTTTTTGAAGCATGTGTGATTATATTTAATAATTTGTGGTATGGGTTGAGCCGACCATAAAATATAGGTTGATGATTTGTATAAATATATGTAATATTCATTTGATAGATGTGTGGTATCTACGAGTGTGTGATCGAGTAAGTGTGCGAGAAATTGTTTTGATCTTTCAGAAGTGTGAAGGAAGTGTGACAGAGCATATTAGACTATGGTTAATTGGAACTGTAACTAGAAATTAAGAGATGTTATTTCATCAGTTCATAATTCTCCGGATGTAATCCGAATATTTTTTCTAAGATAGTGAGTCTTCCTTGGGGTTGTAGCCCTTCTTGTTTTGTGATTTGAGTAGTGAACTCTAGGCAGTGTGCTTGAATGCATGTGCATTCCCCATTGTAATATTTCACTTACTCCTAACGGGGTATTATCTCATTGTGGGTAGGTTCCCACCGTGGTTTTTTCCCTTAACTAGGTTTTCCACATTAAAAATCTTGCTGTTATGTGTGTTATTGATGTGGTGTTGATTTGGTCTTTAGCTATTATTTATTAGATCTGAATTTAATTTTGAATTGTGTATTTTTGTGAGCAAATTGATTCACCCCCCCTCCTCTTAGTTTGATGCCTTGTTGCCAACAATTGATACCAGAGCTAGATCCTCCAAATGAATCTTAACTGCTTGAGGAGATCTGACATGGCAACCTATTCTTTCAAGAATGATTGTTTGAGATTTGATGGAATGAATTATATTCTTTGGAAGAACCAGATGGAGTGTCATTTGAGATGCATCGATGAAGACTATTGGAAGATTACTAAGAATGTGTATAATGTTCCTCATAATGGTCCTACATTTCTGAATGAGATTAAGGAAGCTAAAATCAATATTAGGGCGAAGGAAGAATTCTTGAGTACCTTGTCTGATTCTGAGATGACTAATGTAATGGATTTACAAATTGCTCATGAGATCTAGAAGAAGCTAGAGACTTTTTATGAAGGTGACAACCATGTGAAAGTTGCTAAGGTGCAGAGCCTGAAAGGGAAGTATGAGATGCTAAGGATGGGTGAAGATGAGAATATTACCTCCCTTATGCAAAAAGTGAATGAACTTGTGCTGAATATTAGATGTGCCAGTGGAGTGTTGGAAGAGTCAGAGATTGTTGCTAAGGTGTTGAGATCCTTGCTTCCTTCTAACAAGCATAAAGTTGCTGCTATTTAGGAAATATGGATTGTGACTGATGTGACTAGAGACATGTTGATTGGAAAGATTGTGGCCTTTGAGTTGAGCGAGTTTGGTGAATCTCTTGTTAAGTCAAAATATGCATTCAAAGCTACTATTTCCAAGAAGCAGAAATATGATCCAAGAGAAAATTCTTCAAGGGTGTCTAGATATGAGAAGGAGATGAAAGAGCTTGAAGAAGAAGAGAAAGAGCTTGAGGAGCTTTAAGAACTCATTTCTAGAATATTTCCTAAAGGTGCTGGTAAGTATGAAGGAAAATTACCTCTTAAATATTTTTCATGTAATAAGATAGGATATTTTTCCTCAAGGTGTCTGGAAAGAGTTTCTAAGAAGTCATTTAAGCCATACAAGTCTAAGTATCAAAAGAAGTGTTATTATGCTAACTATGAAGGTGTGACAGATGATGAATCTAATAAGGGAGATTCAGGTGATTAATAAGCATTTATTGCTATCAAGGAATATGATCCGGTGTCTACTGATTCTACTAGCTGCATTAATGAGAAGAAAGCTTCAACTGCTAAAGTTGAGGAGAAATATCAATGGGTTATTGACAATGGTTTCTCTCATCATATGACACATGATAAGAGTAATTTTATTTGCATGGAAAAATATGATGGTGGTGTAGTAAGATTTGATGATGATAAAGCTGGTATAATTTGTGGCACGGGTTCTATTTCTCTTGATGGTAAGCATACTATTGATGATGTTCTATATATTGAAGGTCTAAAGAATAATCCTTTAAGAGTTGGGAAGATGGTTGATAAGGGATATGACTTGCAATTCAAGAATGGAAAATGTAAGATCTTAAGTAGTTCCAAAATTGAGATTGCATCTGGTACACAAGATAAAGGTAATATCTTTCATTTAAATGTTGGTGGTAAAAGATGCTTGATTGTTTCGGTTGATGAAATTTGGTTATGACATAGAAGGATGTGTCATGTGAATTTTGATTGCATGGTTAAGATAAGTTCTACTCAAGTAGTAAGAGATCTACCTAAGTTGGTAAAGCCTACTAATCCAGTATGCAAGGAATATCAATTAGGGAAGAAGACAATAGTTAATTTCAAAAGAAAATAATATCCTTCTAATGGATTGTTGGATCTTGTGCATACTCATTTGTGTGGTCCTTCTAGAGTAAGAAGATTGCAGGGTGACAGGTATTTAATATTGTTGATTGATGATTATTCAAGGATGATGTGGGTTACTTTCTTAAGGGAGAAATTTGAAGCATTGGAGAAGTTCAATATTTTCAAAGATATGGTTGAGACTGAGACTAGACTGAAGCTGAAGTGTCTGAGATCTGACAGAGGTGGTGAATTTACTTCCGATGAGTTTAATGCATTTTGTGAAGAACATGGGGTGAAGAGGCAGTCATCTGCTCTGCGGACCCCTCAATAGAATGGTGTTGTGGAGAGAAAGAACAAGACAATTCAGGAAGCTGCTAGAACCATGATGATTGAAGGAAATGTCCTGCATATCTATTGGAGAAAAGATGTAAGTATTGTTGTATATACTATTAACTGAATGCATATTAAAATTGATACCGATAAGACTTCTTGTGAGTTATGGTTTGGTCATTTTCCTACAGCTAGATATTTCAAAAAATTTGGTAGTAAATGCTATATCAAAAGAGATGAAGATCTAGGGTAGTTTGCTACTAGATGTGATGAAGAAATCTTTCTTGGTTATTCTACTAAGAGAAAGGCCTACTGGTGTTATAACAAGAGATTGATAAAAAATAGTTGAGAGTGCTAATGTGAAGGTTGATGAAGGAAACAAGAGACATATCAGATCTTACAGATGATTCAAATGATCATGATGTCATTGCAGACAAAGAAAAACAAGTGTAGACCCAAAATCAAATTCAAAATGTTTTGGAAAAGCCTGTGAATGAAGGAGAAGGTGCAAGTGCTAGTGCAGAAGAAAGAGTTCAAGAATCCAAAAATCAAGAAAATCATAAGACTCCCAGGAATGTAAGGTTGAATCATTCAAAGAATCAAATTATAGGTGATAAGAATAAAGGTGTGATGACTAGAAGAAGAATTGATGAAGAGTATTGCTTGATTTCTAAGATTGAACCTAAAGATGTTGATGAAGCATGTAAAAATGAAAATTAGGTTAAAGAAATGGGATAAGAGTTGAATCAAATTGAAAAGAATAATACATGGATTCTTCTTCCCATATCTAAGGATAAAAATATAATTGGAACTAAATGAGTCTTCTGGAATAAATTGAATGAACAAGGTGAGGTTGTTAGGAATAAAACTAGGTTTGTTTGTAAAGGATATTCTCAGATGGAAGGTATTGATTTGGAAGAGACTTTTGCTATGGTAGCTAGAATTGAAATTGTTAGATTATTTCTTGCTTATGCTGCTTACAATGATTTTAAGGTTTATCAGATGGATGCCAAGTCAACCTTTCTTAATAGTGAGCTGGAAGAAGAATTTTACATTAAGAAACCAAATGGATTTCAGTTGACAGAAGAAAAGGATATGGTTTGTAGATTGAAGAAAACACTGTATGGACTGAAGTAAGCCCCTAGAGCTTGGTAATGCTAGAGTGGACAGGTATTTGATGAAGTTATAATTCAATAAAGGTACTTTTGTCAGTAATCTATATTTCAAGATTGATCATGATAACATTTTGATTGTTGAGGTATTTGTTGATGACTTATTTATTTTTGGTGGAGCTGATAGTGTGTGCAACAAGTTTGTCGATGATATGCAGAATGAGTTTGAGATGTCTATGATTGGTGAGATGAAATTCTTTTTGGGATTGCAAATTTCTTAGTCAAGTAAATGTACTTTCATATCTCAGTCTAAGTATGTGAAGGAATTTTTGAGGAAGTTTGGTTTGGATGATGCTAAGCCTGTTTGTACTCCTATGGTAACCAGATGTAAGATGACAAGGGATGATGATTCCAAAAAAAATCCAAACTAGATATAGGTCAATGATTGGTGGATTATTATATTTGACTCAGATTAGACCGGATATTATGCATGTTTTATGTCTTGTTGCGAGATTTTGATTTGATCCTAAAGAATCTCATGTTGTCGCTGTGAAGAGGATTTTCAGATATTTGAAAGGGACAATTGACTTTTCTTTGTGGTATTCTAAGGATGATGACTTTACTTTGAGTTCTTAAATTACAAATTCTGATTGGGAAAGTGATGTTGATGTCTGGAAGAGTACTAGTGGTGGTACATTTTTCTTGGGAAAGGGATTGGTTTCATGGATGAGTAAGAAGAAAAATGCTATATCTCTGTCTATCGCAAAAGATGAATACATTGTTGCTGCGAACAATTGTACTTAGTTAATATGGATGAAGAAGATGTTAAAGGATATTAGAGTTGTTTATGATGTACCTACTGCTATATATTATGATAATTCAAGTGCTATCAACATTTCTAAGAATCCAATGTTGCATTCCAATACTAAGCTTATATCAATAAAGTTTCATTTCTTGAGAGAAAAGGTGAATGAGAAGGAAGTCAGATTGGAGTATGTATCTACAAAGGAACAGATTGCAGACATCTTCACAAAGACTTTGCCTAAAGATACTTTTGATTATCTTAGAGGGCAGCTAGGGGTGATTTCCCCTTTAGGTGAGAACTGAGATGCATGGATTTGCATCAACCCGGTGGATTTCATAGAGACATTTGGTGCTACGGATTGATGTGCAGTGGCTACTACTCAAGGGGAGTAGTTAGTGTTGTGATTCAAATTTGATGTTCAATTGTGGAGAGAGAGTTTTGTGTAGTTTGTGTCTTTGGCACTGCTATCAAAGGGGGAAAGAGAGTCATGTGAAAAACTATCATATCATATGCATGATCTAAGGGGGAGTTTGTTGAGAGTTATCTCTTTCTTTGCATTGTTTGTTTTTCACATCATATTCATTGTATATTGTTGAGAAGTTTGCTAGAGTGTGTGCTATAATTGATGTTGACATATTCTTCTATGTTTTCTAGTGTTCTAGTCAAATTCCATGAGTTGGTTGTGTTAGTGTGTTGCAGATGAGATGTTGCGGTTTAATGGGTTTTGATATAAGTATCTCTAGTTCATTTAATAAAAAAATTTGTGATCCACGTGGTTTGATTGAGTTATGAGATCCAGTATTGTGGTTAGTTTTTCAATTGTTCATGTTATTCGGTGTTCTGGATTTTTCTCTGCATTGCTCTAGAGTTGCAATTTCTTGGTTTGTGGATTTGGTAGAGTATTTGGGACATTCTAGTGTGTTGTTAATTTAGATGGTTCATGATTTGGAGATTTGCAAGTGTATCTTTCAGTTTGGCAGTTAGTTGAGTTGATGTTCTTGAGGTTCGGTATAATGATGATGAAGATTCTAGTAAGTGGTGATGTTGTGGAAATTCACATTGCTTGTGGATTTTTCTAGATCGTGTTCTATTTGTGTTGTTGGTCCACATTGATCGTTGTGCTCGTTGTTGGTGATTTCTCTGGTGTCATCATGTTATGCGATATTTGTGGTGATTGGATGATTGTAGCATATTGTGGATGCTCGTGGCATGATTTTTGGTGATGTTGCATGTTCAAGGAGTTGATTTGGGTTTAAACCGTGTCTTAGCTGACATTGTTTTGGTCCACATATTGCTTTTGAAGCATGTGTGATTATATTTTATAATTTGTGTTATGGGTTAAGCCGACCTTGAAATATAGGTTGATTATTTGTATGAATATATGTATTATTCATTTGAGAGATTTACCTATGTGGTATTTGTAAGTGTGTGAGTAAGTGTTTTGATATTTTAGAAGTGTGAAGGAAGTGTGGCAAAGAAGACCAGACTATGCTTAATTGAAACTATAACCATGCATTAAGAGATTCTATTTCATTAATTCATAATTCTTCAGATGTAATCTGAATCTTTTTTGTAAGATAGTGAGTCTTCCTCAGGGTTGTAGCCCTTCTTATTTTTTGATTTGAGTAGTGAGCTCTAGGCAGTGTGCCTGAATACATGTGCATTGCTTATTGTAATATTTCACTTACTCCTAACAAGGTATTATCTCATTGTGGGTAGGTTCCCACCGTGTTTTTTCCCTTAACCAGGTTTTCCACATCACAAATCTTGGTGTTATGTGTGTTATTGATGTTGTGTTGATTTGGACTTTAGTTGTTATTTATTAGATTTGAATTTAAGTTTGAATTGTGTAGTTTTTGTGAACAAACTAATTCACCACCCCCCCCCCCATGCTCTTAGTTTGTTTCCTTGTTGCCAACAGGTTGTGGGGGAGTTGCTCGGGATTACAATTGTAGGCTTGTCTTTGTAGTGACACTCCCACTGGGTACTCAGACAAACCACATTGTTGAGGCAAATGCAGTCTACATTGGGCTTCAACTAGCTATGTGTGGAGGTTATAAAAAGGTATGGTTAGAAAGTGATTCACTCAATATAACCAATTGCCTAATTAAAAAGACTCCTCCAAGCTAGATGATCAAACATTTAACCTAGGAGTGCCTCGTTATTATCGCTAAACTGAACGAAATTTTAATTACTCATGTTTTTCAAGAAGGCAACATGCTTGTAGATTATGTGGCAAATCTTGGTGTGGTGTATGATGAAATAAAATCATGGAAGAGAAGGGAATCCTTCCCGATACACTTATGTAAGATGACATGAAGGGATGCCAAAAATATTGCCCAACATACAAATAATAAGATGCCATCCTTTGAAATGAATAGAGTCATTTCTTGTAATAAGTGGAACCGTCTTTCTAGATTTTTCATTGTCGTTTGGTTTTTTATCCGTTGGTTCAGGTTTGAGATTAAAATTGTGAATTTCCAAATCTATAGAGGCATTCTTATTATGGGGGGAAATAAAAATAGAATGGAGCTGACATCATGCCAGAAGTAGGAACAAAATATAAAACTATAAATTGAAATTTCAGATGGCGACCTTGAGCCTTACATCAAAAAATTTCATGGCCATGATCCCAAGATGACTAAGAGTTTGTGAAGGGCTAGCATAAAGGCATTCTCAAAATTTATGGAGTGGAATTCAAAATCGATGAGCCTTTCATAGCAAATATTTTTGGTTTAAGAATGGAAGGAAAAAAGTTCTACAAAGAGTAGAAAGCGATGGAGGAAGCCTTGTCAATTTTCTTCGATAAACAGAGTGAATGATAGAGTGAGTAAAATGGCAGATAGGGGCTACAATAGAAAAGACCCGGTGAATCTTCGGGCATACATGGGGGAGGTTATGATGAGGTACATCACTTTGGATGGCCATTTTACCAACATTTTTTCATATCATTTCACCATTTTAAATCATTTTAGGCATGATAGGATCTTTTTTTTCCTTTTTTTTTTTTCTCTCCTCGCTTGAGCATAGTCTTTAAAATCATGCCAAAAATAATGAGAACCCTATTTTATATGAGGGGTTAATCCTTCTCATAATGGAATACGCCAAAGTGCATGAGGTCAAACCTTCCCTGGTGTGAATAACCCTAGCTCCACAAAAAATCCCTGATGTGCATGTAGTGTAGGACACCTATATTGATGACAAGGAGATGGGGATAGCCATGGATTGGTGTGACCTTCAAGTGTCTAATGACCCAAATTATTGTCCCTCGGAGGAAGAGGGACCCCCATAGAAAGCCACTCCCGACACCAACAACAGTAGTAAAATAAAACCCCACCCTAGACTAGGACTAGAAGCAGGAACCGACAGAGGAGCACCACAAGATTCATCATGGAGGAGCTCAAGGAAATTAAAAAGAGTGTAATCTAGAAAAAATTTGAGCTCATGCAAGCTCTTTGCTAGTCTTTTACCACAAGATTCATCATGGAGTAGCTCAAGGAAATTAACAAGAGTGTAATCTAGAAAACCTTTGAGCTCATGCAAGCACTTTGCTAGTCTTTTGTTTGTATTGTTGGTTGTTTTCTTCAGGTTGCTCTTTTTGTTGGGTGTTGTGGGGTGTTTCCCTTTTTTCTAATGTCATTTGGTTGTTGCTTGTTGTCTTCTTTATTATTGGCTCAATTTTATTCTATTTGGATTTGGGTTTTGGGTCCCTATAAAACCTATTTTATCTTAATCAAAAACATCATTGCACAAGCTCTTGTGTTTTCTGTAGGATCATTGTTGTCTCTTATCTCTACACGCTTGTTGGAGTTTTGTGCTTACTGCTCATAATATTTAGCACAATCAATGCTTACTTTAGGCGCTCTTCATCCATAATTTGTCATAGGAGTAGAAGTCAATGCCTTAATTCAATGTTTGTAACAGATCTTCCACACGTCTTCATACAATCTACATGCATCTTCATCACCACATTTACATGTCTATGCCATGTCTGCACACAAGTATAACTCATTCCTAGATTGATTGGGATTTGTAATAGTATTCAATACTTGCAAGGTAACTACCATATCCTCCATGCAACTATAACACCAAATGTGAATGTAGATCACAAATAAAACATAAAGTTTACATTTGAATTCAACAAGATAATTTTACATTATAGTTGAATTTTTTTTAAAGCCTTATTTTTTCTTATGAAAACTGCCTACAAAAAGAAATTTCCCAAAACTAATATACGAACTAATCTATTTTATTTAACTATTACCTAAAATATAATTATCAATGTAAAACTCCAAAAAAAATATCATAGTTTTGGTCATTATTATAATATTGACAAATGCGATTGTTCTAGACATGGTCACCTTTATAAAGGATAATTTAGATTTTTAATTAACATATTTCTTGACTATATACAGACTTTGGATTCCACAATTTGTATGTACAGGTTGGAAGGATATAATGAAACCAAAAACCTTAATCCTCATATTAAACAATAATTAGAGATCATATAAAATTTGTTCTCCAATAGATATGAATGAATTATTATCATGTTATTCTTTTTTAGGAGTCACTTGAACCACATTACAAACAAGCAATTAAAATTATTCATGTCAAGGGAATTGTTGTTCTAATTGTGACTTTCTAAATGTATAATTTAGTAACAAAAAGGTCATGAAATCCTTGGTATAGAGTATTTAGCTATTTATTGAAAACTCTATTTCTATTTTAAGTTCTCAAAAGTCAAATTTTAGACCCATCCAAACCTTGAATTGATATTGAAAGTTAAATTAGTTTGTGTAGATTTCAAAATATCTTCCACCAATCATTATCATTAGATCTTATGTTTGTATTTTCTCAAAAAAAAGAAAAAAAGAGATCCTCTATTTAAAAGGACAAATTTTATGGAGGTCACTAATGGTAGCTAAATATCCAATTCAAAATCTATTCATACATATATTACAATATTTGTATGTTTTATCTTAGATGAAAAAATAAACATAAAATATAATTCTTAATGTAAGAAGAATTAGTAAATATCATTTTGTACATTATTTTTTATTAAAATATGTGGGGAAGGCCCCCAATCCATTATAAATCTAGCACATACCATAAAAAATAGAGCTAGAACAAAACCAGTCACAAAGATAGCAAAATAGGGAAACTAACAGTAGAGCAAGAGCCAAATAGGTTACAAACTTGATTTGAATATAATCTATGAGATTGATCATCTAACATCCAAACTTGAGAAGACTTATTAGTCGGACATTTATTCTTGCATTGAACAACTGTCTAGGTAGATCCATTATTACAATCAAAACGATACTGATGCACAAAAAAAGGTGGGTCAACAACATCAAGGACAACAACATTACTAGGAAAAAAAATAGTATTAGGTGTAGACACCTAAAAATCTCTCATTGATCATGTACTAATTATTCCTCTAATTGATTAAATAATGATTTAATTATTTAATTAATCTAATTAATCTTATTCTTCTAAATTCTTCATATTTTTTCATCTTATTAATTATTCTATTTTAATTTCTCTTTCTAATCAATTAATCATTTAATCCTTTTCTAAATATTAATTAAATAATAATTGTTTAATTAACTGTGATTTTAATCCTTTAATTTAAATAATCTTTCTTATTTAATTAAATTCAATTTCTAAATAATTAAATAGTTTCTTTAAATTATTTAACTAACTAATTAATTCTTCTAATTCAAATTCCAAATCCCCAAATTCTAATTTCGTTTAATTTCATTAATTCTCCTAATTTCATTTAATTTCATTAATTCTCCAAATTCAAATTCATATTCACATTCTTCTAATTTCTTCTAAATTCAAATACATGTGCATGATTGCAAAAATAAATTGAATTCCAAAGTCAAGTTCTAAATATATTCAAATAACAAATTGAATTTAAAATAAATTCAATAGTTGAATTAATTCTCATGCAAAGATTACATTGAAAATCAAAATCAAGTTCAAGCACATGCTAAGTTAATCAATTCAATTAATTGATTAATTAAATCAATTGTCTTTTTCAATCTCTAGTTCTATCTTTCACTTTGCCTTTTTCCAAAAAGCTTTCAATCAGTCATCAATCAATTAACTTTTCAATCTATTTTAATTGATTAGTTCAATTAATTGATTAATTACATCATTCTTCAATTATCCTCTAATCATTCTTTTTCATCTTTCAATTATCTTTTTTCTCAATCAGTTAACTCAATTAACAATTCAATCTATTCAATTCCACCTCCAAATTAGCAGTTCAACTATCAATCAACATGTGAGCTCACTTTAGTTCCACCTCTCAATCAATCCTCTCCAAAACTCTCTAAATTTAGGATCAATTCTCCATTTTCAAAAATCACGAACAATAATGAACTTTGAATCTTTGTGTCAATTGCTAGTTACTGGCGCAATATCTGAGAGCCATCATACCATAAAGAAGAGAAGCACAATGGAAGCTATATGCGATCATGGAATAGGGAGTTTTGATTAATATTATACATACTTATTGCTTTGTTTGTATGATTTCATTGATATTTGTTAGGATTCTTTAATTAGATGGGGATTAATGATTTCCCTTTGATTCTAGTTAAGCAATGATGAATTTTAAGCTTATACATTTTGGTGAGCCCAACGTGAAAAAAAATTAATTAAATCTTTGTGTTTCTTTTGTGTTTTGGCAAAGATCGTACAGATTTTTCATTTTTTTTTTGCAAGTTTTGTATAGATTTCTCAAGAAAACCTAACTATCATGCATTCGTTTAGACATAATACTACAATCATATATACAATTTTATGCATTGATGCAAACAAAGTCACACATTCATGCAAACACCTTAACGCATTTGTTTAAATAGATTTACCCATTCGTAGTTATTATTTTTGCATTCTGTTAATTGTGTTTTTCTAATTTCTTATTCTCTGTTCTATCTAATTCTCCATTCAATTTCGCAAATCTAAAGATTTTATCTTTGTATGATGCTTTAAATATAATATCTCATGGGACACAAAGTAAAGTTTAAGATTTCAGGTGCTCGGAGAATAGCTGAACAAAGAAGGCAAGCCAAACATTGCTAGTGAATCCTGAAGGCATAAAAGAGAATACAAGACTTAGAAGACCAAGAGGCTATTTCAAGATTCACCAACTTTGTTCAATCGTTCATAGTGAAATACAACTTTATTAACATATATTGGTTGATGAGAGATCTAACTAGGGTCTGATATTCGGTTTTGTAGGTTTCTGGTTTGAGCTTATATTTTTTTTAGGGTTTTTAATTTTTTTTTCTATCACATATTTGTTTTGTCTCTATCACGCATTTGTACTGACAGTATCACTCATTCTTTCAGTCAATATCACACATTTGTCCAGTAAGTTTTACGCATTCATAGGTTTAGTATACCGCATTCTTTTGGTAGATAATTGGCTTTCTATTTTCTTGTTTTCTGTCTGGTTTTCTGGTTAGTGATTCCCTGTTTGTAGCATGTGGAGACATTACAAAGAAGGCTTGATCATCCCAGACTATTTTGAGACTATTGATAATTTGATTGTAGAATCCTTTAGGGTTAACTCACTTTTGGATTTTGGGTTAAAAAATGATATGCATGATCTCACACTTCATCTTGGTACTTAAAATAAATCTTGGATTAAAATTGACATGCATGATCTCACACTTCACTTTGGTGCTTTAAATAGACATGCACATGAGTATCTCACACTGCTGTTTGGGCTTTAAAATTGACATGAATCTGCCTTATGAATATATAATAAATCACACATTGTGATATATAAGGGAAAAATAACTTTTTAATGTCTTGGGTGGACCTATTGTTGTATTACGTACCTTTCCACCCACCTTCAAGTTCTTGGGAGAGAAGGAAAGGTGATATGACACCCACTTTTTCTTTTTAGTAGTGAGAGATATCTTTGACTGGGGATTTCAAATTAGGATGAGTTGGGGATATCATCTCTCCCAGTGCACTCTCGAGTGGGTTTTTTGAGCTGCTATATAAACATACTGGTCAGACAACTAGAGTGTTGAGTGACTTAACTAAAGCCTTAAGTGGCTTGCTCTAAGAATCCATCGTTGGATCAGGATCCCTCAAAATCTATAATAAGAACCAACTTATTTACCCAAATCCCACATTCATTGATTCCGCGAGTGCGGGTCATACCCCATAGATACCCTTCATGTACCTTGCATTATGAAACAAAAATCTCTCGATGATAAGATCTTCAGATCTTTGGGGTAAGAGAGACTAGCATGCCTGAGAAGTGTGTGTTACGGAGTGGAGCCAGTGTTGCTAGACTCCCTAGCTGTTCGTCTTGTTTCAGTATTTCGTAAGCGCCTCTTTGAATGATTTCCAATATCCAACCTAAGATTGTCTTCTATGTTCTTGTGTGTATCATTGTGTTAAACTAGTATTGAGTCGGTATTTGGGCTATCTTAGCCCTACCTTGTGTAGCTCTGAATTCTCAAACTTTATCAGAACACAATTCATCCAGCTATAATTATCTTCAGACAGTGTTCTCAGAATTGAAAAAAGACTTGTCCCACAAACAAAGTTACTTGAAACAAAGTCTATCTTGAAACATCAAATAGTCCAACAAAATCCAAAATTTTGCATACTTGTGACCATAAGTTTTCTTAGAGTCCTCACTTGGCATCATAGTCCTTGCATAGTCCTCATTATCATCCTCATAAAGTTCCCATATACATCGTTGTAATATTCACATTAGTCTTTGCGTAAGTTTTACATAGTTATTAGAAATTCCTTATTTGTGTCCCATTAGCATCCTTATAGATCTTTTTCTAGTAGCATCATAATCTTCATTTCTTAGTCCTTGTTTAGACTCCATATATGTTTGTCATAGTTTGTCATCATTTGCATAATCATCTTAGAAGGTCATAGAATGTGTCATAATGGGTCTACTAGGTGATGTGCTCCCATTTGAGCAATCTAATTTAGTGTCGAATGATAGTCAATGAGAAATCATTGACGGCTTAGATAACTTAGCTTGGCAATTGAAGAAACATGCACCTCGGTACATAGGAGTTGAGATTGAAATAGATAGAGAGTATAAGATTCCCCATAGAATTGATAGAGAAATTGTAGAACTCCTTCGACAAGATCTTGAGAGACTTGCATTACAAACACCTCAACAAAATACCCAACAAGTTCCACGTCCTAATCCCCATTAGAGAGTTAGGTCTAGTTTTGTAGACATCATTTTTCTTTGGTCTAGAGTCTTGCATTCATACCCAAGGTTTGTTGTCATCTTTCATTAGGTCCTAGTGTCCTCATATAGTAGTCTTAAATGCCCCTCACAAGGTCACAAAAGGTAATGAGAAAAATGGATCCAAACAATGACCCATCAATTAACCCTACTTGGAACATAGATATGTCAAACAATCAAAAATATCAACAATCAAATCCTTATGTCATTCCAACAATAAAAGAGCTACAACAAAACTTGACATGTGAAGAAATTGAGGTAGCTCAATAGGACCAACACGTCCTTATGATTCTAAATGCTCTTATAAAGAATGACAGAGATAGGTATCTTTCTTTGTTATTACAAAATGGTGCCAAACTACCTCAAGGTTTTGATGTCACAACGATCTTACCACTGGGTATTACCTTAGGTCAAGATAGAAATCAAGTACCAAATGTAACACAAGCACAAGCTATGGCTTCAATTTCATTCCAAAGTGTATCGACATCATCAACCCAAGCAAATTTGGTGTCAAACACAAGTTCTCAAGAAATAGCATCACCCTCAACTATGAATGTTAGCACACAAATGCAAGCTACTATAACTTCTCAAACCACACCAATAGTATCAAGTGCTTCGACACTAATTCAAACACAAGCCTCGCATGTTTCTCATATGATAAGTGCAACACAACCCTTGGTATCTCACTCAATAGGTTCCATATATAGTCATCAGAACATAAATCTAGGTTCCACTAATATAATGAGTACAACCCAACCAAACATGGGTTCAAAATTTGCTTATTTCACAACACCTAGCAAAAACCACAACATGTAGAATTATAGTTATGGTACATTTCAACAAGCTCCTATTTACACTATCACAAATCCTTTTGTGGGAAACATGCATGCACAAAATGCACCTTTGACTCAAACAAAAATTCTAACCCAACAAGTGCATAAACTCCAACAACAAGTGACAACTATGAAAACTGGTAATGACAAAAATAATTATACAATGTAGGACTTATGTCCTTATCCCTTTGATCATACAATATGCATGCCTTCTTTCCCTCCATATTTTGAAACACCAAAATTTGACAAATACTAAGGGATAGGTGATCCTAGGGATCACATTAGAGAATTTTTTATGCATGTATAGAGGTTTCACATGAGGACACCTATCAGATGAGATTGTTCCCTAAGAGTCTTGGAGGTCCCACTTTGGAATGGTTTTCACACCTTCCACCTCAGATCAGATCATGAGGTGAACTAGCTAAACAATTCATTGCAAATTTCATACATAACATTGATACCCCAGTTACATTGATGGATCTATGTGTTACAAAACAAAATCAAAATGAAACCTTTGCATCCTTCTTACAATGATGGAGATCTCTCTACTGAAGATGCAAGAGTAATATTCCAAAAAATGAGCAAGTTTACATGTTCTCACATAATTTGATTCTAGAGATTAAATACCCAATACAAATGCAATGTTTGACCTCATTCAAACAAATTAGTCAAAATGCTTTAAAATACTAGAAAGGGCTTGTACAACAAGGTATCATAAAATATGGAGCTCCTAAAAAAAATACAAACAATGCTAAACATAAGTTCTGGTCAAGAAACAAGAATGTGACTAATGATGGTGTTGAGAATGTTGGCATTGTGTTGTCATTGATGTCAACCCATATAGGATGGCTATCAGTACAAGAGATGTATGTGCAGCAATGTCAATGATGCAAACCGGATGTGATGTCCCTTTCATGTGTGATTGTATTTGTGTTAGTCTCCCCTCTAACTAGTAAGTTAGCTTTCAATTAGATCTAATAACCGGTATATAGACATAGGATAGATAAAGGGAAAAGTTTGTGAACAACCGATTCACCTCCCTCTCAGTGGTACATTGTGTCTAACAATTGGTATCAGAGCCCAGGTTCCTGGTTAGACAAGCTTTCTCTAGCTTGGGTAGATTATGGCTTAAGGACACAATGATCTGTTTAGTGTCAATCCTAGCTCTGGTATTTGATGATTCAAATTATTCCATTTGGAGTTATAGAATATAAGTCTACTTGTCCTCCCAAGGGTTTGATGTGTGGATGTCTGCTGTAAGGGGTTGCCCTAGTAAAGTTAGTCCTCCCACCGATTCTGATGCAGCAATGAAGGCTATACTTTGTGGGTTATCAAATGATATTTCCTCACAAGTGGACAGATGTAGATCTGCAAAAAGCTTATGGGATAGATTGAAGAAGCTCTATGGAAATGAGCCTACTACTATAGAACCGACTTGTGAAGATAGGATGAGAAATGCATCTCATGTATTTGTAGATGATAAAGGAAGAATTGTTAGCAACCACAAAAATGATGAAGAAGGAACCCACCTCTTCATGGCTCAAGAATTAGAAGATAAGAGGCACACATTTGAGAATGATCATGCAGATCAATCCTATCGACAAGATGTGTTTGACAGTGATAGTGAAGGGAAAGAAGAAGAAGCATAAGTTGATCTTGAAGGAGAACTTGTAAATGCACTTGAAGAACTTAGTAGAGTAAGAAATGAATACAATTTATTCAAGAATGCTATAGTTGTGGAGCAGAACCAGTTGATCAAATGCCTTGAAGATCTGATAAATGTGTCTCAAAATTGAAAACTCAACAAGAAGACACCAAAGTGTGCTAGTGTAATGATCAAACATCTAAGCTAGAAGTCAAGGATAAAGAATATCTATAACTAGTAGGAGAAATGGAGACTCTCTGAAATGACCTTGAGAAATATCAAGATGAGATCAAGGTAAGAATCTGGTTTGATGGCAGCAATGATGCCTTGGAAAAAATGTTGAAAAAGAAAAAGCATGCCAAGGACACTGAAGGATTAGGAAGTGGTGTCGGTGAATACTCCACCAACAAGAATGTCCCCCAGAATAACATCATGTTTGTCTCCTCAAATGGAGAGAACAAGGGACAGACCTTCACTGTCCAGAATACTCCTTAGAAGAAGATTGATCTAACCACAACCGATGAAGACATGCAGACAAAAATGAAGACCGATGGTGCAAGAAGGAGGAACAATGCACATCCCAAAGGAAAAGGGAAGATGGGAGAAGACAACTTCATCGGAAGGAAGGACATGAGAAGACAACAGAGAAGACTCCCCACCAATAGAGGACAAGGAAATGCCACTGCCAACAAGACAAAACAAGTGTGGGAAAAGAAGAGATCAGATGGAAAAGCTATAGAGCGTGGACGATCCAGGATCCATCCTCGGAGAAGTAGAAATGGAGATTCTAAACTGGTAAGATCTCCCCATGCATGGTAGAATAAGTTTGTAAGTTATAAACCTCCCTTCTCTAGTTATTTATTTGCATGTAATGGTCATGGCCATAGGACAAAAGAGTGTAGAAAGGGATCTAGAAGGAACAATCTAGGATCTCATAGATATCATGCATATGAGAAAAATGTATCAAAGAGTAGATACATGCATTATTCCTCTCCCATTATATAGATAGTATTTTTATAAATGCAATTGAATTGGCCATAGATGTTATGAATGCAGGAAGAAGGACTCGCAGTCATATGGAAGCTAATATAGCATCTATGCTCAACATAGAAAACAATATAGAGCATATGGAAGTCAGAGACCTGCATGGAACCAAAGGAGAAATGTCCCTGTAGGATCAAGAGGTCCACCAGTTTCGATTTCCGACCACAACAACATGATCAAAAGAAGATGGTCTAATCGGTATGTTAGAAAGTTCCCAAATCATGAGATTGGCATGGATGTTGTGTGCTACTATAGCACTACTTCTGGTTATGTGGCAGAATTTGGTAGAGCAAGGACCAATCAACAAAAAGAGGTAAGACCTACTCCCAAAATTGAAAATGGGAAGAAGAATGAGACCAAGCAGCTATGGAGGAAGAAGCAAGATGATGCATCCATGGGCCGACACTATGCATTCAATGTAGAAGGGATATCTTCTAAGGCTTAAAGGAGATGTAGTACCTTAGGGGGAGTAGTACACTGAACTTATCATTCACTCCCTCAGTGAAGAAGGACACATGGAAGAACAAGTTTTTACTAGTAAGAAAGGAGAAAATGAGAAGATAAGTGTGTGTAATGGCTTCCTTGGCTACACACCTATAGATCAGAGATGGATCACTACTACGTGTGTCAATGGATGGGTAATTTGCAATTGCGATTAGATGCAAAGTGACATAAAATGACAGGAGTTACAAGATAGTTCTCCAGTAGTAATGATGGACCGGTACAAGAAACCAGTATGTACAGAATATTACCAGTAAGAATGCTAACAGGTTATGTAAGACAATGAGGCTAGAGATCATTGCATTAGCGTCAATAGCATGGAATGAGGAGTTTAAGTCTCAAGTGGTGTTGATGAAGACCTGAATGACATATGTTGGATCGGTTGTTGATCATGCAAGCATGCATATTATTGGTCTAACCGGTTTGATTTATGGAACGATGATGATATTGTATGGTATTGTGTACATCCAGGATCATGTCATAGGTAATGGTAGATATAATGGAGTTGAAAGATTATCAAATGATAATATTTGCACAACTCAACCGATATATGGTGAAGATTGGAGCTCCAGTTTTGGACTTGACAGGAAATGAGGACCTGAGATGTATGGCTCAGGGGGAGTTCAAGTGCTCATGATGTTGAACCGGTATGCTTGAACTTGTGAGGGTACTGACTACCTAAGCTACAGATGATAAAAAATGTTGTAGGAATACCCAAGAGAATTTCATAATAAAGGTTATCTACTTTCCCAATTGTTTGCATTCATAGCACAATCACATTTGATTGTAAAGATAAATTGGGATCAAACGGGGGATAATGCAGTTTGACCAACAAGTGAGTAGTATTCACTGACACATCTTTCATCAATTGGTTGATTCAATAATTGGTATCAGACCCGTATACATAATTGGTGTCAGTTAATGGTTGAGCTCTCCTTCTCAAATGTTGTAATTTGAGAGGATGCAAAGTATGAAAGTTAAAGGAGGAGATGCATCTGATAAATAAAATGGGGGAGAAAGATTTTTGCCAGTGCCCGGTAGACACAAGGAGGAGTGAAACCCTGAGAGTGCCCTTTTCCATTGTTGTGAAAGGGGGAGAAATATTTTGTAGTATACCGCATACTACATGTGTGAGAATTCATGGTTCACACAAAGGGGGAGAAATATTTTGTAGTATGCTAGATACTACATGTGTTGACATCAATGCTAAAGGGGGAGATTGTTGGCATTGTGTTGTCATTGATGTCAACCGGTATAGGATGGCTACTGGTACAAGAGATGTATGTGCAGCAATGTCACTGATGCAAACTAGATGTGATGTCCCTTTCATGTGTGATTGCATTTGTGTTAGTCTCCCCTCTTTGGCATTGATGTCAACACATGTAGTATCCAACTTACTACATAATCTTTCTCCCCCTTTGTGTGAACCATGAATTCTCACACATGTAGTATGCGGTATACTACAAAATATACTGCTTGACACTTTACCAACTCAACAAGCCAACCTATGCATGCATTCCACTTCACCTCCACATGGCCCTTGTGTTGGAATCCACCTTTGCTGGATCATCTAGATCGGTATGGATGGGATCACTGACCAACTTCATTACCAGGTTCTTCTACCAATTCTTTAACACTGTCGGCATCTCACACTTTGTTGGTTAACCATCATGTCTGCACTTTGTTGCTCTATCAATGGAAAACCTTAACCGGTCACCAGACATGCCTATCCATAGAATGCACATTCTCATCAAGTAGGAGCTCATCACTTAGCCTCTTTTCTCTCTTATCAGTTCTCATACTTACCGATAGGCACCTTGATGAAACCATGTTATCAACCTTAAACTATTTCCATCTAAGGCATATGTATTCCGGTTGCACTCTCTATCTGCAATTGCTCTACCTTTCCTTCTTCATCACCAACCCACACCATATCTCATCCAGTTTGTCAAAGTGAAAAAGCCATCACTTCTTTACTCTTCCTTCTCTATCCCGGTGGCACAACATGCCAACACTTTCTGATCCAGTGCACATCTCTGATTTCATGTACCTGAGGCATCTTTGTGATTCATTGGTATATCTGGTGTGAGCCTTCAAACACCTTCCTTTAACTCTGTTGTCTTATCTCCAAGGACTAAGATGCATTTCATGCATAATAGTAGATAAGCTCCACTTACCAGTGGGAGTGGATCCTTGTCATCTGCTTCCAAATAGGCATATGTGATCTTGTTGGGGCATATTCATTGTTAGTCATCTCTTCAAATTGTGAATGCATCTTTATCCAGTGGGAGTCCTATTGTTTTTCATCCACACAACATACTGGTAACCTGTACATCCTTCTCCTCCAATGTTGATGTGATTCATGATAACATTCTGCCTCTTCATCACAATCAACAACCCAACATCTTTCCCTCTTGCAGATGTCATCACTTACTGGTTGTTATATCATATCGGTCTCTTGTCTATATCTTAAACACAAGTCAACCACTAACTTATGTACCAGTGACTCCAATGGTCATTGTACTGAATGACATTGTTTCCTTTACCGGTGACCTACAACACAAGGTGATATCAAAGACATCACAGATATCAAATATTCTATAGTATACTACATACTACATGTGTGAGAATTCATGGTTCACACAAAGGGGGAGAAAGATTTTGTAGTATGTTGGATACTACATGTGTTGACATCAATGCCAAAGAGGGGAGACTAATACAAGGTGATATCAAAGACATCAAAGATATCAAAGATTATGTAGTATAATTCATACTGCATGTGTGAGAATTCATGGTTCACACAAAGGGGAAGAAAGATTTTGTAGTATGTTGGATACTACATGTGTTGACACTCGTACAGTGAACATGGCTCAACCAATTGTATCTTTATAAGGACCAGTTCAATCATCTTTTTAGAATAAAAGTTTGTATCAAGAAAACAATACAGTGTCAACAAATGTGAACGTTGCACAAGCTACAAACACAAGATTCCTAAGAATGAATTCTCCAAGAAGGAATTACACGCACTGGGATAGCCCATTGAATCAGTGTTAAAGAAATTGATAAAAACAAATGTGATAACTTTGCTAGAGATTAGAGTGTATGAACTAGGCCCATTCAAACCAAGTTGGTGGAATGATAATGATTTATGTGACTGCAATCCTACAAAGGGTCATAAGACTGCAAGTTTCTATAAGCTGGAGAACCTAATTTAGGATTTGATAGACCGAGGTGATATCATAGTTGACACAAACAAAGCTTCAGAAAATACAAATCACACCATCTTTAAAGACCCTTTTGTCAAAAATGAAAACGTTAAGGCATCAACATCAGGAACACAAGACAACACTACTAACTATACAAAGGTCTCATATGACTATACCATCCATGCTATTAGCACAAGAGATACAATAAATATTGACCCAAAAGAAGATTTTTATGGTGATGAGAAAAGTCAATGTACCTATAACTGTGATAATCAGGTTTGCATGATGTAATTATCACCAAGGTATGATAAAGATGAGAATCCCTATCTTCTAGACTGGGGGTAGGAAGAATGACCATATTCAAGATGGTTTGAAGAAGATAAGGTTATAGCGAAATTCATGGATGTTAGAATTCCACATGATGGTTATAAGATTGGGATATGAAATAAACCATGATGGCACAACATATTTTAAAGGAGTGAAATCCCTCACAAGAGATAACATAGTGGCTACTATCATAGTAAATCTAAGAAACAAAGATTATGCAATAATCATGTGCAGATCAAAAGTATCCCTACAAGGATTACCATCAAATCATTCACCAGCAACACGAAATTATAATATGGTTGACAAACTGAAGAAAACCCCATCACAAATATCTCTTTTTGATTTGTTTCCCATATCACCAAATCATAGGGCTATCCTAGATAAAGAACTTCAAGACTCAGTGGTTTCCAGAGACATAGATGAAAATTCTTTTCAATTCATAGTTGGAAATCTGGTTGCTTCTACCTGTATTGCTTTCACAAAATGGGATGTTCCTACTGATATACCTTTTCACAATTATCCACTACATCTAGAGGCTTACATACATAAGAAGAAAGTTAGAAGACTACTCATAGATGGGGAAGTTGGTCTTAACATTTGTACACTAAAGCTGGTCAAGGAATTGGGCTATTCTGGACTACATATTGATCCTGCAAAGAGAATAAACATAAAGGCATATAATGATGCAAAACACCCTTCAAAGGGTGTGGTTACACTACCAGTACAAGTAGGACCTATCACAATAGAGGTTACCTTTCAAGTCTTTGATAGAGAACTAGGATATAATATGCTATTAGGTTTCCCATGGATTCATTCCATGCAGGTCGTACCTTTGATATTCCACCAATGTGTTAAATTTCCATACAATGGCATTGCAATCACCATCCATGGTGATCCGAATCCATTTCAACACTACAATCACTTAAAGGCAAGTATGGATAATCAAGTACCTATCAATCAAGAAGCCTCACTCACCACACAAATGGACTCATTGACAATTAGAGAAACACAAAAAGCTACACCTACGACACATTCTTTATAGATTAAAGATGTCAGTTATGGAGAATATTCTATTTCAAGTACATCAAATGTCAGGCAATTATCTCTTTCTCTGAGATATTTTGGGAAACCTTAGGCTACTTTGATAAAATAAGATAAATGAAAAGAGATATTGAAATACTCAAATTCATGCTCGCTCATTAGATGGGGAGACTTACAAGAAGAATCCTTATATGGAGATATCAATCAATGGTTATTGTTGGCAATTTTTGTGCCAACCTTTGCAACTCAGATCTAGGATTTCAATGTGGCTAATGCTCAGTGTTAGTCAATACTAATAACATGTTGTGTTATTGATCTCAACAGAGTTATCTACTTCTTCATATTTTTGCAGAGAGTCACATAACATAATGGTTATATGATATGTCAATAACATGAGTGTTACTGACCCCCGTGCCTCATGTGGTACATCAATAGATCATCTCAATAACATGTTGTGTTATTGATCGGGTCATGTTATTGACCACCTTAGTCTGTAGCATGTTATTTTTCATCAAGGAGGGCCCCAGTCAACATCAAAGAACAACAAAGAATAAAAAGGTGGTCTTGTGGGATAAGGTTGTGCAGGATAAGAAGCCACAAAGATAAAGGGGTTTCTCCTTATCTAACAAGCTGAAAAGAATAGTGCATAAGTGTCATGAGATAAGAATAAAAAAGGAGCAAAAACAAAAAATACTTATCCCATGAGGTAATGCAAAGACTCAAAGAGGGTTGCAAGATAAGAACAAGGAAGAAAAAATCTTATCCTACAGGCTTGAAAAGACATCAAGAAGATGCCGCAGGATAAGACATAACAAAAGCAAAGGAGTATCTTTGTCTTATCCCATGGAGTGGAACAAATGCATCAAGGATGTCACATGATAAGAAATAAAGCTAAGATTTTTTCTTATCCCACAGAGTTATAACGACATCAATATGGTTGTGTAGGATAAGAAAGTGAACAAAGCAGAAACAAAGAGTTCTTATCCCGTGAGGTTACAAAGGTAACAACGATGGCTCTCGAGATAAGAGAAACAAGGAAGCGTCAACCTAGGGTGCCACATCAGCCATCCACAACCATTGGATCTTCATAAAGCACGATCCAATGGCAATGTTTTAATCTCTTATTGGGCCCGATGGGTGCACACAGGGAGAGACCTTGCGCGTCCATCTTCACATGAATCTCTCAGATCAACAACTAAACTTCAATTTTCTTAGTGGTCGTTGGAGTTTGAATGCTTTGTCAGGGGTGGTTGTCAACCCAATGGTTGAGTTATTCATTTTTCTTCGTCGATGCCGGATTTTGGACCCGATTTCTGTACAACCACCTAATTTGCTTGTCATTACTCTGGACTTGATGCCTGCTGCCGATTCCAGATGCAACCCATGCCTCTTCAACATAGTTTGAAGACTTTTTGTTCCTAAAAATGCCATCCAATACCCTAGACAGAGGACACCTTCAGGGCTAGTTTTAGCACACCATCAGATCTATCGATCTGATCTTCTCCCCTCTCTGATATTTTTGTAACCTAACTTGGGTGGAGTTAGGGTTTTCATCAGATATTCAATCAAGATTTATGCCTGAACTATAAAGGAATTTTTTTATAATTTTCATCGGATCTTCTCCCTCTTTTTCTTCTGCAGTAGGCTTGTGTCTCTGCACTTGTAAAATTTTCTTTGCCTCCACATTAATGAAACTTACTTGTTTTTTCTAATTTCATTCTTATCATGTGTGTATTTCTCTTACCTCATTGTCTTAATTAGTTCTTGTGTCTTTTCCTTTACTGTAGATGTTGTGTTGATCCCCTTTGTGAAAGTTGACTATGAACTAAGCTCAGATCCTCTCTTCTTTTTGTAGATTTCAACCTTCGTTTGCACTTAGTTGATAGATTAGGATACAAATTTGTGCATGTCTTGGGAGATTTCATTTGTGTTTTGTGCAATCATAGGAAGGGGAGATCATCATTTCAGTCTGGGTGCAAACCTTATTTCCCTTCTTTCATGCAACCCTTATCTCTCTCCCTTTTCGCTATCAAAGCTTAGATTATATTTTCATGTGTAGGGTTGGTCCAACACTTTGCATTTGTTTGAATAGGAAGTCATCCTTCTCTGGAGACTCAACCTCACATTTAGCAAGGTCCCACACTTGAGAGGTTATTTCCATGTTTCATAAGGTTGATGACCAAGGTTTCTTGGGTCATCAAGGGTGCAAAATTTTGTGACAATATTTTTTGGCATGCTCGGTGGGACTACTGTTCTTTTAGTTCATAGATGGCCATCGAGAGTACAAAATCTTAGTCACTGGTCATACCTTTGTTGATCTTGTTGTGTGGATCAACAACTCAACTTTTAGAGGTAGCAAATCACATACCTAGTGACCCTCAAAGAAGATATCTATTGGTGAAGTAGTCCAACGCTCAACCAACTGAAGACTTGGTGTACTGTTCAGTTTCATTCCTTTGGAGGTAGTCATTCTTCAAGAACCTAACTTCAAAGCCATTTTGGTGATCTTGGTATGTCACCTTTTCTCTCTATTAAGGTGGATCTTTTTCCTTTTTAGAATTTTATGTAACAAGGTTATCATCTTTAAATACTTTCAATATGAGCATGTATCATGGGTGCAATTTCTATGCACCCCAATTTTGTGAAAATGCCAATCAGCCCTCCCCATCCTACCAATATGAACAAACTAGGACTTCTCCTAGTTTTAACCTAAGTACTTTTTCTCTAGCAATGGGTGGGTATTTCCCTAATGCTTACCACCCACCCACCCCTGCTCTACCTCCTGAACAGCCTCAGAAGAGTGAGGTAGCCCTTTTTGTAGAATCTACTATGGTCAAAATGGGAAATCTGATGCAAGACTACAGAAGGAAGCTTGATGAGATCAAGAAACAACTCTGGGAGCAATAGCAGGAGGAGGCCTTTTACCAACAAAAATAACAAGAGGAGCTTGCTTATCAAGCTCAGCTACAACAACAACAAGAGTTGGAAGCCCAACAAAAACATGTGACCTTCCTTGCAGAGAACCTTTCTTCTATAAGACAAGAGGAAATCAAATAGTTGGCGACCCTTGAGCTCAAAATCATGCAGGAAAAGGCTTCTGCTCCCCCCCCCTAAAGGAAGATTTTCAAGTTTCAGAAAGGGGAGCCCTCCTAGATCTTTTCAGGAGCCCATATTTCAGTAGATCCACCCTTACACTGAGCCTATCCAAGAGATCTCTAACTTCAATGTCCCAAGTTCCTTGGGGATACCAACTTTGGATATGGAGGAACCTATCTTTCAGGCTTCTTAGTACTCTGGTCCCGTTGATATCTGCATTTGCAAGGATGAACCTGTTGTTTGGAGGGCAGATGGAACTCATCCTCCCCACATATTTGAAAAGAGGCCTACTGGTAATGAGGATGATATTGTGGAGCCTGAGATACTGCAGGAGGATTGCATGGTGGAACCTGAGGTGCTAGAGGAACAAAAAGAAGACATCTTGCAGCAGTTGAAAAACAAGAAAAAAGAATGCAACAAGGAGGAAGCTTTGATTAGTTTTGATCATCTTCCCTCCTTTATTGAAGATGAAGAAACTCTTCCTTCATCTATTCTAGTGGTGTATTCTCTGCAAGAGGGGCCTACACTTGAAGAAGTTAGTCCTAGTGACTATGGCATATTGGGAGAAATCAATTATGCTCTCACTCCCATTTTTTTAGTCCCTCAAGAGAGATGCAATAATGCCCAATTCAATCCCCTTTATCTTAAGAGAGAGGAGGAGTTGAAGGAGCACTCCTTTTGGGATGACTTGGAAGGTTTTTGTTAAGGTTTGGACACTTTTCTGCCTTGTCCTATGCAAGTCCAGGAGAAATCAAATGAGGACTTTCAGCTTTTGGAAAGTCAAGATGTCGAATTGCATGAGGTAGTTGTTCAAGGTGAACAAGAACATAGATCAGAGCTGACTGAGAGAAAAGATTTTCTTTTCTCTAATTTTGATGATGAGGTTGAGATAGAACATGTGGAAGATGTCAAAGTTGATCTTGACCTTGGTCTCCACGTGTTCTCAAACATAATTGACACTTCTTGTGCCAACCTTAGTGAAGTTAAACTCATCCCCTTAGGAGGGGAGAAATTTGGTCAGCATGATCAGATTTTGATGGTGGAAGTGGTTGAGTAGGAGTAGGCCAGCAAGACAGATCAACCTTTGGCATATCAAGGGGCTGCCCAATTAGATATCTCTCCATGATTGGGGCCAAGCAGGAAGTTACAGAGCCACATAACCAAGCTATAAATGTATCATAGAACAAAAATGTGTTTGATCAACAAAATAGGGTACGCATTTTTATTTCTAAGTTGCAAGGTTTCTTGCAACTATTCATGGTTCTTCCTTCACTTTTCCAGCTCTATATTTTGTTTCAAAGCCATGTAAATCACCCCTCCTATTTAGGGATGAAAGCTACTTTAACCAATATGTGAATGGTTTTGTTTAACAGTTTCCAGTTGATTAGTCAGAGTAGGGTAGTGTAGGATTTATTTTCCTCCAAGTGCTTCAGAACATTGTATTTAATTTATGTTCTTCTACTTTCAAAGAAGTGTGTATGCACACTCTATTTTTTTAGTATAGCAGAAATTTTGTAATCTAGGTTGCAAGGGCAGAATATGTAATTTTGTTTAGGCCTTGACTCTATGCCTAATGGATACCCAAAGACATCTAGTCAATGTGCCAAAAAGGTTTTCCATCCTTGTCAAGTTGCTAGAAATGTTGGTAATTTTTGTGCCAACCTTAGCAGAGCTCATATCCAGGATTTCAGTGTGGCTAATGCTTTGCGTTAGGCAATACAGATAACATGTCGTGTTATCGGTCTCAGTAGAGTTAGCTGGCTCTTCAAATTTTTGCAGAGAGTCATATAACATGAGGGCTATATGATGTGTCAATAACATGAGTGTTACTGACCCCCATGCCTCATGTGTTACATCAACATATCATGTCAATAATATGTCATGTTATTAACCAGGTCATGTTATTGACCACCTTAGTTTGCAGTATGTTATTTGGCACTGAGGAGGGACCCAGTTGGCATCAAAGAATAATAAATAATACAAAGGTTGTCTTGTGGAATAAGGCTATGTGGGATAAGAAGCCATAAAGCTAAAGGGGTTTCCCCTTATCCCACAAGCTGAAAAGAACAGTGCATAAGTGTCGTGGGATAAGAACAAAAAAGAAGCAAAAGCAATAAATTCTTATCCCCCGGGGTAATGAAAAGACTCAAAGAGTGTCGCGAGATAAGAACAAGGAAGACAAATTCTTATCCCATGGGCTTGGAAAGACATCAAGTAGATGTCATGGGATAAGACATAACAAAGGCGAAGGAGTATCTCCTCCTTATCCCATAAAGGAACAAATGCATCAAGGATATTGTGGGAAAATAAATAAAGCTAAGATTTTTTTAATCTAGCGGAGTTATAAAGACATTAGTATGGTTGTATAGGATAAGCAATCGAACAAAGAAGAAAAAAAGAGTTCTTATCTCATGAGGTTACAAAGGTAACAATGGTTGCTTGTGAGATAAGTGAAAAAAGGAAGCATGGACCTGAGGTGCCACATCAACCATCCATGACTATTGGATCTTCATAAAGCTCGATCCAACGTTGATGTTTTAATCTCATGCATCCATCTTCATGCGAATCTCTCAGATCAATGATTGAATTTCAATTTTCTCGGTGGCCATTAGAGTTTGAATGAAATATCAAGGGTGGTTGTCAACCCGATTGTCGAGGTCTTCATTTTACTTGGTCGGTGCCTGATTTTGGACCCAATTTTTGTGCAACCACCTGATTTACTTGTCGTTACTCTAGAAATGACACTTGTTGCCGATTCTAGATGCAACCCATGCCTCTTCAATGCACTATGAATATTTTTTGTGCCTACAAATGCCATCCAATACCCGAGATGCATTCAGATGCAGGGTTTAACTTTTTCCTGATTTGTGGGGATTTTTTGTTTCTCCAGAGGCAGAGGATGCCTTTAGGGCTAGTTTCAGCATGCCATCAGATCTGTTGATATGATCTTCTCCCCTCTTTGATATTTTTGTAACCTAACCTGGGTGGGGTTAGGGTTTTCATCAGATGTTCAATCCAGAGTTATGGCTGAACTATAAAGGATTTTTTTTGTAATTTTCTTTGGATCTTCTCCCTCTTTTTCTTCTGCAGTAGGCTTATGTCTCTACACTTGTAAAATTTTCTTTGCCTCCACATTAATGAAACTTACTTGTTTTGCCTGATTTAATTCTTATGATGTGTGTATTTCTCTTACCTCATTGTCTGAATTTGTTCTTGTTTGTTTTCCTTTGCTATAGATGTTGTGTTGGTCCCCTCTATGAAAGTTAACTATGAACTAAGCTTAGTTCCTCTCTTATTTTTGTATATTTCAACCTTCATTTGCATTTAGTTAATAGATTAGGATAGAAATTTGTGCATGTCTTGGGTGGATTCATTTGTGCTTTGTGGAGTCATAGACAAGGGAAATCATTATTTCAGTCTGGGTGCAAACCATATTTCCCTTCTTTCATGCAACCCTTCTCTCTCTCCCTTTTCCTTGTCAAAGCTTAGATTAGATTTTTATGTGTTGGGTTGGTCCAGCACTGCATCGGATTGAATGGGAATACAATCTTCTCCAAAGACTCAACCTCACATTTAGCAAGGTCTCACACTTGAGAGGTTGTTTCCATGTTTCAAAAGGTTGATGACCAAGGTTTCTTGGGTCATCAATGGTAATTTTTTGTGTGATAACAGTTATATAAAGAAGAAGATGACATGACAGTAGCCAGGTTACCCTTATATCGGTATGAAAATGGTTTCAAAATGCTACATAAACATGGGTATGATGGTACCACAAGTTGGGGACCACAAAAACAAGGAAGAATGGAACCTATTTTACCTTAGGAGAACCCAAAGATTCAAGGGTTAAGATATAAACATGTGACAAAGATAACAGAGGCAAGACAACAAACACTTGACATGTTTAATAAACCTAGACTAGCATTAGAGTACATACCTCAAAATCAGTTATCAATACGGGTATTTCCTCCTTCATCTCATAGAAGATAAAAAGAAACAACATACCCTAGTATGGAATCAAATAGTGAAGATATCAAGTGTCTCTTACAAGAAACTAATGTGGCATTATCCAACAGTATGGTACTTGAAAGATCCTCACAAGCAAATGTGGTAAGAGAAACTGGATTAGCACCTATAAATGAGTCTCAAACATGGATTCTGCTAAAGGATACCATAATTTTGCCAAGGGAACCAAACCTAGCTCTACCAAATTAGTTAGATGAAGAAAGGCTAGAGCGTCTTATACTAGGATTGAGAGAAGTCTCCACCATACAAAGATGATCCACAAGTTAGGAACATATCATATTGTGTATTACTACAGATGAAGTTTCCCTACCATCCATTAAGGAACAAGATGAGATAAGTGACACACCATCAGATAGTGGAGCATATATAGAGAGTGTGACAGATTCTCATGACTATGAATTTATCTCTCTTGAAAATAGTAGCCCACAAACAATAGACACGACATATGACAACCAACCACTCATTGATGATGGCATTATCTACAAGGATATAATAGTTCACCCAAGGTCAATAAAATATGTTAAGAATAACTAAGTGTGCAAGATGTCAGAAACTTCTCCAGCAGACGAAAGCAAGGATTTATCCCTCATACATTCACATTTAATTTACTAGGGGCAAAAAGAGTCACCCAGTCTAGATTGGTTTGAAAATGATGAAGCTATTGTAGAATTCCTTGGTGTTAGAGAAGGGTTTCCCTATGGTGATCATAAGGAAGGGTTTTCTATAGACTTGGATAGAACAATAACTTTGTGGGGGAAAGTTCCTTTATGTCAAAAGATGTAGATGAAAGTGATAACAATGGTAAAAGAAAGTTAGATAATCTCCCTTTTGAATAAGAAAATTTTTCATTGCTTGTAGAAAAGACTGAAGAAATCAATATAGAAGAAGGAGACGTTATACACAATATCCACTTAGCTAAGTTATTAAATCATGAGGAAAAGAATAAGTTTATACAATTCATCAAATAATTCTTGATTAATTTTACTTGGTCATATGCAGATATGATAGGTCTAGAACCAGAGTTGGTATTGCATCACTTACCATTGTGACCAGCAATCAAACCATACAAGAAAAAACTTAGAAAGATGCATCCACAGATCACATTACTGGTAAAGGTGGAACTACAAAAACTTATGGATGTGGGCTTCATTAGACCTATTGATTATGCAAAGTAGATATCCAATCTAGTACCTGTGACTAAACCCACTAAGGGTATAAGAATTTTCATAGACTTCTAAGATTCAAACAAGGCATGTCCTACGGATGATTTACCACTACCTAACATAGACATGATAGTTGATCTAACTGCTTGGAATGAAATTCTTTCACTAATGGATGGTTTCTCAAGATACAACCAGATCGGAATTGCACTAGAAGATAGACACAAGACTGCATTTACCTGTCCATGGGGAACATACTGCTAGAGCGCCCTACCATTTGGTCTTAAAAATGCTGGAGAAATATATCAAAGGGCTATGACAATATTATTCTATGACACGATCCATAATATCATGGAATAATATGTTGATGATCTACTAGCTAAATCAAAAACAAGAGAAGGTCACCTAGAAGTCCTGGCTAAGATATTTGATCAATTAGAACAATACAATATTAGATTAAATCCAAAGAAGTGTGTGTTTAGTGTCACAAATGGCAAACTTCTAGGCTTTATTGTTTCTAACAAAGGAACTGAGGTAGATCCAACAAAAGGTCAAAGAAATCATTGATATGCAACCTCCATCAATACTCAAGTAGTTAAGGAGATTACAAGGCAGATTACAATCTATAAGAAGGTTAATAGCATAGTTAGTAGATAAATCTCACCCATTCCAACATTTACTTAGGAAAGGAGTCACCTTCAAATGGATAGATCAGTGGCAAGAAGATTTTCAGTATTTAGAGGATTATCTTCTAACTACTCCAGTATTAGTTCCACCCACTCTAGGAAAGTCTTTATTATTGTATATATCAGCAACAAACTCATCTTTAGGAGCCCTTTTGACACAGCATGATTATCAAGGAAAGGAAAGAGAAATCCACTATATAAGTAGAACCCTGATTGGATATGATCTTAATTATACTCCCATAGAATGAGCATCTCTAGCAGTGATCTTCACATCTCAAAAGCTTAGACACTATATGTCCAGTCACAAAGTTCAACTCATTGCACGTTTTGATCCTCTCAAGTATCTGTTGAGCAGAGCAACATTAACTGGAAGACTGGCCAAGTGGGTCACAATTTTAAGTAAGTTTGACATAGAATACGTGGACAGAAAGGAAATCAAAGGGCAAATTATAGAAGATCAATTAGTAGAAGCTCCCTTGCAAGATAGTCACTCACTATTAGTGGATTTTCCTGATGAATATGTGTTTACATTGACAACATCCACCACATGGAAATTGTAATTTGATGGTTCTTACATAAATCATGGAGTAGGAGTTGGTATTCTTTTCATCGCCCCTCATGGTGATTCTATCCTGAAATCATTCAAAATTAATTTTCCTTGTACAAATAATATAGCTGAATATGAAGCTCTCATCATAGGACTCTGTACCACTATACAGTGGAGGATAAAATAACTACAAGTGTATGGTGACTCACAACTAATTATCAATCAAGTTAATGATGACTATAACACCAAATATAATAACTTGATGCCTTATAAGCAAATGGTAGAAGATTGCAAACAACATTTCAACAACATCACTTTTGAGTAGATTCCAAGAATGTAGAACAAGGCAGCAGATGCCATGGCTACAGTAGGGTCTCTCCTAGACATGCCTAATAACTAAACTTAGTTCGAGTTCATTGTAGAACAACTGATGCTACTAGCATATGAGATTCCCTCATTAGAATATGTGTGTGTAATTGTGGATGTTGAATCCCCATGGTATAACGAGATATACACATACTTGCATAATCAATATATGTCTCCTGATCTAACACAAAATCAAAAGAAGACTCTCATTCATCAAGAATCCAAACATATCATTATTGCTAACACTTTGTATAGAAAGAGCCTCGATGGGATACTTCTTCGATGTCTTAATTTTAAAGAATCGTAACTTGCCTTAAAAGAGGTACATGATGTAATTTGCAGTGCACATTCAAGTGGCCTTGCACTAGAAAATAAGTTGCTAATAACTTGGTACTATTGGCTTACTATGAAAAAGGATGTCTACAAATATGTACAGAAATATGGACAATGCCAAGTACATGGGGACCTCATTCATGCACTAGCGCAGGATCTCCAACCTATCACATCACCATGGTCATTTTCACAATGGGGGTTAGATCTTGTTGGTAAACTCAATCCTACTTCATCCAATGGGCACAAATTCATCTTAATGGCTACCGAATATTTTACCAAACGGGTTAAGGCAATCCCTTTAACATACACCATTGGTAAGCAAATATAAAAATTCATGCTTAACTAAATCATTTGTCTATACGAGATTCTAATGTGTATGGTGACTGACAATGGAGTCCATTTAAGAATCAAGAAATGAGAGAACTATGTGAATAATTCCAGATACAACACAGATTTGTAATGCCCTATTATCCGCAAAGTAATGGACAAGCAGAGGTAACAAACAAAACAATATTGAAGATCCTAAAGAAATTTGTTACTGACATAGGACAAGACTAACATCTCCAGTTAAATCTCACTCTTTGAGCTTACAAAACAAGGCTATACACACCTACAAGAGAAACACCTTATTCATTGGTCTATGGTACAAAAGAAATTTTACCCATTGAAATAGAACTACCTTCTTTAAGAGTCTCCTTGAAACACATCATATCAAGGAAAGACTACCAAGTTGCAAGATTACAAGAGGTTGAAATGCTTGGTGAAAAGCGACAATCTGCTTTAAATCACTTGCAAGGTTACTAGAATAGACTGAGAAGGAGTTACAATAAATGAGTAAGACCAAGGAATTTTGAAGTAGGAGATCTAGTTCTCAAGGAGAACCAAAGAAAACTAGAAGAGCGTGAAAATCCAGGAAAGTTTGAACCTAACTAGCTAGGTTCTTTTATCATAACAAGGGTTATAGGAAACAAAGAATATAACCTGGATACTATGGAGGGAGATACACTTCTTGATCCTATGAACATCATGCACCTTAAACGATACTACATCTAAGGGCTGGGTTAGTTTAGGTTTTACTTTCTGCATTGCATATCATTTTCTTCAAAGCATTGCATCACATTAGGTTATTTCTTAAATGCATCACATTCACAAGATTTTTGCATTAGCATATAGCATCATCAATAAAACAAGGCAACTGTCCAAGTTTATCATCTATTTTCATTCAAGGGAAACAAGGGTCATCTCCTTTCTTAGATATTCAAACATGAAGTCTCTGAACTCCTAAGGTCATTCATTTTCAACATCACCCTGTGACAACAATTTATTTGTGGTTGGGGAGTGATTTCACTATTTGAGACTTGTTAAACCAAAATCTATCAATTTCTATATCTCAAACATATTAACGAAATCTCTTATTCATTCTAGATGCCTAGTTAATCATATGACTAGTGAAAAATCCAATATTCTACTTCAACGCGGTTGTAATTGTCATACCCATGTGGGTTTTATTAATTACAAGTCAAGGCAAGAAAATAAAAAGAAAAAGTGCTATGCCAATATCCATCTCAAGGCAAAAGAATAATGATATATAACGTCAACAATAATTAAAGGTGAGCGGGAGCAGGAGGAGTGCGGCTAGGGTTTCTTCAAGGGAGGAAGACGATTTAGGGGAAAGCAATGGCGATGGTGATGAGGATGTGTTCTCCTCTCTTTCTCCGTTCTTTCCCTGGTACCTATGTCATTGCCCCCATTTTTCATCTATCCTATTGTGTGTGGGTTTCAGTTCGAAGTGGAATTTATGGAAGAATGCTATAGATGGGGTGCGGTGGTGGCGATAGAGGGGTTCTTGGAAGAGGATGATGATGTTGGGCATTGTGTGGGTGACTATAGTTTGAAGAGTCTTAGACTTGGGGGCGGTGGAGTAGAAAGCATTGATGGGCTTGTTGTTGGTAGGACTGATAGCCATTTTGTGGACAATGGTTGCAGTTCTCTTCCTACTAAAGATGGGAGATTGTTCTATGTTGTGCGAGATGGGAAGACCTGGTTCCTTGCGTAGTTGGTTGTGTGGTGTCGTAAGGAGTTTGTCATTGCTATTGGTTCCTTTCTTTTTGAGGCTTGTGTGATAAATGTTGTTGTTCGATGTGTGGGGGTGAAGAAGGGGCCCTCATTGTTGTTTCTTTGGATGATGGTGGGGGTTTATCTTGGAGCGAGGGGGAGGTATGGGACCCGGGTGGAGTCTCCAAAGGATGACTTCTTTTAGGGTTTATGGTTTCTCCTCTCACATCAGGCCTTATTTTTCCCTTGGGGTTTACTAGTTTTGGCTTTTCACTGGTCCCTCTTTATTTTAGAGGGTTGCGTGAAAGCTTCTTAAGCTTGGATTGGGAGCTTTCCTTGGTGTTCTATTTGAGGGATTTTCTAGATTCCCCTATTCCTTCTTTGCCTTTGCAAAGGATTTTTTGAGGTTTTTATTTCCTCGCACGTTGTTCTCTAGATGCTTATCTTTAGGCCTTGATGTGGGCTTTGTTGCTGCTGGGGATCTTTTCTTGGGAGGACTGCTTGACCCTAGTATCTAGGTTGTCTAGGGGTCTTCTTGAAGGTAGTGGGTGCCTCATTTTTTCTATGCTTCTCAAGAGGTTCACTCCCATGGTGCTAGTGTCTTTTTGTCTGGGTTTCATCTTTCTGTTCTTCACAACCTGCCCTATTAAGGTGGTTCATCCTTCTATAGAGGGGAAGAGTGGCTAGCTAGTAGCTAATAGATGGAACTTTTTGGGGGCCAGCTGGGTGAATTTTTCTATCTCTTTTTTGTTGAGTTTCTGCTCATTTTCTCCTATAGAGGTGGAGATTCTAATTTTTGCTCATCTACTCGAAGTTGGACTAGTTAAGGCCTCTTATTGATCATTTGGTTTTGGGAGCCTTCCTAAAAACCAACTATATTTTTTAGACTATCATATTTCAACTTTTCTTAGACAACCCTATTGAGGTGGACCATTTTTTTGTTGTGTGGAAGAGTTGTGGGCTGAGTTTGCTGGGATGGCTCCTGTTCAGGGTTTTGGATGCTTTTAGAGGCTGGTAGTATTTTTGTTTCTCTTTCCTTGGTATTAGGCTTCTTCCCCTTTTCTCCTATAGAGGTGGAGACTTTGGAGGAGTTTGTCTATCGAGAATTTGTTTGGAGAAGGCCTCTTATTAAGTGCAAGGTTTTAGGAGCCATTTCAAAACCCATCTATCCAACAAAGCTTTGCGGTTCCATCTTTCGACAGCTGGACCTTGGGTCGTGGTTAGAAGCTCTACTCTCTCTATTGATGTCTTCCTTCTTTTATTCCCCTATTGAGGTGGGTCCCTATCCTATTGAGGTGGAGAGGTGCTTTGTTATTGGAGGTGTGACTATTAGATGCTTAGAGGTTGTTGGCTTCTTTCTGGTGGTTTTGGGAGCCATTATAAAACCCAAATTGAAGGTTAGGGGAGCCTTTCAAAACCCCCTTGTTTCTGTCCAATTTTTAATGTTTATTTTATGATTATTTTGTCTGGATGGATGATGATAGTTTTCAAGGGCCCAGTATAGACTGTAGTTGTTATTGGTTAAGGTCTGGGCTAGCTTCTAGTTGCTTGGATTTTTTATCTCAAGTTAAGGGAGGCCATAAATTCCCTGTTGGTTGGCTAAGGGTTCCTATTAAACCCTCATTCTTTTCTTTTAGGAGATATAGTTTGTTGTTATAGCCTTGTTAGTGCTACTAGCCTGATTTGTATTAATTGACTTAAGTTTGTTTGGTTGGCTCTTTATGTTTGGGGTTGCATTGGTGTTCAGCTGGCTTTAGCCTGTTTAGTTATGTTTAGGCTGCTAATTTTCCCTATTTGTATCCTTTGGCAACATTGTATTGTGGGTTCCAAATCCTGGTAAAATCTGAGGATTTTGAGTCCCTTAAAAAACCTGTTGGAAGGGGTTTCGGGCCCCTCAAAACTTGTTTTTACCTTTATAAAAAGCAATGATTTATAACTAAAATAACACACATACAAGTGCAACAAAAAGCTTGACTATGGGAACATCCGAATAAATCCTTTAGGGCTATGGATGCCTACTGGCAATGGAGCAATATTCAAGAGATTATAGTGTATAACCTTATCAGAGCCCTAAAGGCTTGCTTGCAGTGAGGCTCTATCTAGGATGCTTTTGAAGTTGGAATAATCCACGTAGCTAGTCATATTATAGGATGCGAAGGATTTTTATTGAATACAAGAGTAGGAATTAACTCACTTACACACACATGGGAAAAAGAAGATCAAAGTTTTGAGAATCAATGGGGAAGTTTTTCGCGTCTCCATAAGTAAATCCTAGTCACTAAGTGTGTTAATTTGTATGTTGCAAGGAATCTTGGGGATTGATTGACCGCTTATCTATGAAATTTTTTGCACCTCCAATTCAAATTGGTGTATTACACAATATTAAACAAACATAGTAATCCTTGTGTTGGGATCTGAGAACATTGAGAGGGGGGGTGAATCAGTGTTCTGCCGAAATCAACAATTTTTAACTTTCTAAGTCATGCATGTATGTACTGGTAAACAAATAAGCATATAACAAGAAGCAAATAAACCATCCACATAAATGAACACACTAACACATAGAATTTATACATGGAAAACCTCAATGAGGAAAAACCATGGTGGGATTTGTGACCCACAATATCAGTTCACTAGCCATATGAAAAGATATTACATAAAATAGGGGCCTACACTTGCAGGAAGGCACACTGCCTAGAGCATACTGCTCATCACTAAAGAGCCTCATTGAATACAAGATTTATGCCAAAGTAAATTACTTAAAATGAACTCAAGAATGTATCTTCTATGCCAGATAGAGTTCCAGTTCTGGTTCTACTCTGTACCGGTTCACAAACTTGAACTATTACCAATATTACTTCTCCTCCAAGAATGCTTTCCAAGCTATCTATAGATTATTGCATGATATAATGATTGCATACAAAAATGATCTCCATATATATATTTCACATCTCAAAGTTCTGCGATACCTATATATGTCCATCTCTATCACAATACCATCATCACATCATCTTTTAAATTGACCTAGCAGACTGACTTATATACCTATTACACATGATATGTCTTATGTTGGTTTACAATACATTTACAAAAGATATTCAATGTCGGCCTCGACAATAATTGCAAAATGATTTACTAAATAAATCTTCCTTGATGCCAGCTTCCTTAAAGTATTGATGTCGGTGTCGGTGTTGGTGTCAATGTAGGCCTGAATGCTTCAAATGTTGGTATCTGCTGGTATATGCCTCCTAGTGCCATTTTGTGACTTCCATCAAATCTCATTTCCATCAATGACAACAAAATGAATCTATGTCAATTGCCAACAATCTCCCCCTTTGGCATTGATGGCAACACTCATGTGAAAAATGGATTTCCTTTCGATGTGCTCCCCCTGAGTAGTACACTTCATATAATCCATCTGATAATATTTTATTTGATATTTTTCACATATGTACACACTCCCCCTTTGACATTAATGCCAAAGACTAGTGAAAGAATAAAAGAATGAAAGAATACTATTAGTGTCACTCGAGCTTAGTCATCTTTAGGATTTCTGGGTATGCCTTTTGTAGAAACTGAAGGTACATGTCCCAGCTTGATTTGAAAGTATTAGATACCGATGCAAGTCCACTAAGTAAGTAAGAAAATGATTCCTTCTCCTGGGTATATACTAGTGTAGGTTTTGCTAGCATATCCATGCAATCTTTCTTGTGAACACCCAATGAATCAAGTCTAGGGCTTACTAATCCTCTTAAATTTCTTTCTCTCATTATTTTATATTTCTCCTTCTCAAAAGCAAAAACTTTTTTCTCCAAGGACAAATTTTTTCCATCAATAGATGTAGTTAGTGCAGCCAGTCCATCAAAAGAGTTAGCAATATTATCCATTTTGTCATATAACTCTTTCAATCTTCTATCTAAATTAGCTATAAGATTGCCTAAATTACAACATACTCTGTAAATATTAGTACATTGTTTTAAACAAATTTCAATGGGAATAAGCTTGTCTTCTATTTTCTTCTTCCCAGTTCCTATGAGCTGATCAAAAGCTGCTCTTTTAGCTGCAGAGAAACTGTCCAAAGCCTGGCGGTCTGCAATCTGTCTCAAAGATTGATAATTATTTGATATGTGCTCTATTAAAGTCTTGATCTTATCAGAAGGGCTTGCTCCATCCTCAATCTGACAGATAAGGGCTTGCTCCATCCTCAATCTGACAGTCAGGCATTATTCTGTGTAGTATAGAGACTGATTGATCAATTAACCCTTTGTCTATAGTTCCTTCCTTTAGCAATTTCTAAGTGGCCATCATCATTAATTTTGTTGGAATTAACTCAGAGACTGATTTGTTCTCAACCTGAGAAGTGTCAATAGCCAAAACTCTTGCCGGGGAATCAATTTTACCTACCGGGATGGAATCAGTTGATTTTACCTTGTCCATCTCAACCTCTTTTGCATCGGTGGCTTCGCCACTTGGTGCAGTATCAGTTACTGTCAGTGGAGTATCATCCACAATGTTTCTAGTGCCCTGTACATTCTCTTGCTCAAAATTGGTCTATGTCGGTACATATTGTACACTCTCTTTAACTGCCGATTGTGGTTGTGCCAAAACTGGAGTTGAATTACCGAAAATACCCCTTCCTTTTGATTTGTCAGGAATGGTGGGGGATGTTTCCTTTGCAAATTCTTCTTGAGATGTGAGAAAGTCTGGGTTTTTCAGAAAGAATTTTGTCCATCCCTTACTTGTCTCATTTATCACCTCATTTACTCTTCCCATCATAAGGCTTATCTATCGGTTTTTACTACTGAAAATTGTCCTATTAGCAGTATCTATACATCTTTTCATCTTTTCATTATTTATAGTACCACATTTTTCCAAAAGTGCAAATTCCTTGATTTCCCTATCCCTCTTGATAGCATCAAATCTTCTAGCCTCAGGTTTATTATACAGGGATAAAGGTATCTCCTTCAAAATTTCAACTAAGGCTTTCTTATAGATGTACAATAAAATAGCCTCTTCTAACTCATTTTGCTCATTTTCTTTAAAATCTTCATAATACTTTGATATATTCTTTAATATTCCATCTTTTGTAACTTCATCAATAATTTCAGCAAAGGTCATTGTTGTCTTACCAGTTGTATGTCAAAAATGTGGTATCAACCTGTAGGGGGAGAAAACAATTCAAACACACACATGAAACATTGCATTAGAGGTTAGAAATCCAAACAAAACAAAGTTAAATGAATCTAAACTCTTTAAATCGTTTCATGTTCATTCTATCTCCAAGGATCTTCAAGATTCAAGGTGGCTCTCAGCTTGGAAGAGCACTTGATTCTTTAAGATGACAACCTAAAGAATGAGATTTATGATTTTAAGATCTAAATGGAATGCAACCAAGATCCTAGTGATGATTTTGATATGAAACTAGATGATGATAGGATGCAAGATATTGGTATGAAGCTTAAACTAGTATGAAAATGATACTAAGATGAAGCTAACATGATATGAGATTAACTTGATATATCTAAGATTATAATGCTATCAAAATGATCTAACATGCTATTCTATCAAAGAGAGATAATATGCTTAATGTTATGAGACTATAAGTTTGATACGCAAAGACTTGATCTTTTTGAAGAAGGAATGGGCTCTATTTATAGAAGAAATAGGGCAATGGATGGTCTAGATTGAAGGATCTAATCAAGGGTCAGGATTGAAAGTTATCAATCCATGTTCAGAATTCTCACCAATGAAATAGTGACAATTGTCAACAAGAGACTGCTTGAGAGGAGATGTAAGAAGCATTAAATGCTTGAGAAGACCTCATGGTTACCTTAGAAGGTAAGGGTTAAGGTAAGGTTAGGGTTATCCATTGGATAAAGCTTTTACCCAAAGGATAAACTCTTGTGCAAAGGTTAAAGGGATAACTATGGTCAAAGCAATTAATGCTTGATGAAACCCTTGGGTTAGATGAGGGTTGAGTTAGGCAAAAAGTCTCTAACCATGAAAGAGGGTTGAGTTAACCATTAATGGTTTGGAAGACTTTGGGGACAAATTTGTAAGAGACATAAAGCCTTTAATGGTTTTCAAAGACTTTAAGGGTTTGAGAAGTGACTTCCCTTTGCTTAGGGATGTGACAATATTTAGGAGATGGGTTAGGCTAATTTAGAAGTGATTAGAAGAATCTAGAAGGGGGTTTAGAGAGGCAAGTGGGAGATGTAGGATTTTGCAAGTGGGTGGGGAAAATAGAATTAATTAAAATAAATTGCTTTATATCAATTTGGTTGCAACTTGCATTTGTAGGATTTTGCAAGTGGGGGGATTTTTAAATAAATTTAGATTTATTTAATGCAAACGAGATTTTAATTAAATGTAGATTTAATTAAAATGGGAAAGGGGATAAATTGATATCTTTAATTAAATGTAAATTTAATTAAAATGGCTAGAGGGAGGGTATTTAGTTAAATGTAAATTTAATTAAATGGCTTAGATAGAAAAAGGGTATATTAATTAAATCTTAATTTAATTAATAGGAAGAATTAAGAATAATTAAATGAATAAAATTCACTTAATTCATTGTGCAACTTTTAGGTGTCTACATTTTGCCCCTCTTTGAGTTAACGTGTGAGAACATGTTGATTCAAAGAAAATCTATTGGATATGATGTCAAAATTTGATCGATATGATGTTGTGGATATGAAAATATTGATTTGATATGAAAAGTCGATATTATGTTGTGGATATGAAAAATTGATTTGATATGAAAAGTCGATATGATGCCCCAAATTTGATGAGCGATATTGATGATGCCCCAGATATGAAGAATTGATTTGATATGAAAATTTGATATGAAACTGATATGAAATTGATGTTGAGATTTGATATGATAATGCCCCCTCGGGAGATCATTCATGCACAAAAGGCATGAATGATCTCTCGAAAGAAGAAGAATGCTATTTGAAAGATAGAGGAGTGGATAGTGATGACATGCATGGGTTTGATAAGATTGATTAGATTGATTGGATTGAGATTAAGATTGATCAGATTAAGATCAAGTCTGGTTTCAGGTATGACACCTCCTGTATAAGATATGGATGATTCGGCGTTTGGTTTCTGGAATGATACCGTCTATATAAGACATGGATGATCGAGCGTCTGGTTTTAGGAATGATACCACCTGTATAAGACATGGATGATCGAGCGTCTGGTTTTAGGAATGATACCACCTGTATAAGACATGGATGATCGAGCGTCTGGTTTTAGGAACGATATATCCTGTATAAGACCGATCAAAACATTTGGTTTCAGGAAAGATACATCTTGTATAAGAGCTGATCAAAACATCTAGTTTCAAGAACGATATGTCCTATATAAGAACTGATCAAAACATCTGGTTTCAAGAAAGATACATCTTGTATAAGACATGATAGAAGATAGTTTGGAAGAATGATAGAAGATAGTTTGGAAGAATGATGAAGATATGAAAGTGAAGAAAGATTCCATGATGATGCGATAGATATGCATGTGGGGGATGCAATGATGAATGATGAATGATATGGATTATGTTTCGATCTGAGATTTTATGAGGATGATTTGATGCTTAGATAATAATGCTCTTGATTTTGATTATGTTGTGAATGTATGATTCATGATAAGAAAAATGTGATGATGCATTGCTTTGATTTATGAGATGTGAGATGTATCTTGAAAATGAGATGTACGTTAATGATAATGATGTGCAACTAAATAAAAGATTAAAATGATATGCAAATTAATGCAAGATTAAGATGATAATGATGTGCAGCTAATGCAAAGCTTAATATGCATTCTCGTTCTCAATGTTGCCATCTATTGTGATCAAAGTGCCAGTGCTTCCTTTGTTTTCATCATCGAGCCTTGATTTGTTGAAAGTTGATACAAGCATCATGGTATCATTGAACCATAACGACCTGAGTATAGCCTACATGGATTTTGATATTGCAAGATGACACAAGCATCGAGGTATAATTGAACCAAGATGACTCAAGTGTTGCTTGTGTAAATAGACAAGAGTTAACCTTTGTCCCATACAAATCCGAAATGTCCTCAAGGATATGCCACCCGATTGCTTTGTAGGACAAATTTGTATGGTAAAAGACTTCACTCACATATAGAAGACAAATAAAACATCACATTCCTTCCTTGCTTCTCTAGTCATTGAGACATCCTTGAGTCACTTAGGAGATATGATAAGAAAAAATTAACAACCATAAGTAAGCATGCATGCTCTTTGGAATGTATTCTTGTCAAATAAAACATCTTGCAAATAGATCTTTGTTTAGTTGAAATCAGTCCAAGTTTGTGATGTCTATCCTTCTCGCGTTGTTGTTTGTCATTTGTTGGTTGTTCTGATACTTGTTTGTCTTGCTCTATTTTTAGTCTGATGTTGAAAATCCAGAAGGCAAAGTGCCAGTGAGGTCAGGATTTTGCCCCTTGATGTTGATACTACTTCGATATGGATATGTACACTGATCACCAAGCCATGGTGGGATATGATTTGGATAACTGATTCAGATAAACCAAGGACAGTGACTATGCTAAGTATGTCCAAGATTGATAAGCGTTTGTGAACTTCTGGTGATGTCTCAAATGGGTGGATATGATATGTACAATATTACTTTTGAAACATGTACTGCCATCAATTAATAAAGATAAGGCTAACTAGAACAAAATCTAGCAGTCATACTGATCTATGTCATTGTTTTGATTTGTTCGATGATTGATAAGAATGTCTGGTTTCAAAGAGTGAGTACCCCATATAAGACCGATCTGTCTGGTTTCAAGTGTACCTATCCTTGTATAAGATATGTTTGATGTTGATGTTTATTTTGAGTAATGAATTGATTAAGAAGACATGTGATCAGTTTGATTGCAGACTTTGAGATTTTTCCTATTGTTGAATTGATTTGATGGATGGTCCATGCTTTCTTGCTTTGATTTTCATTTTTTATTTGATTTTGTCAATTTTGTCGATTTTTAGTTTTTTGGATATTTTGATATTTTGATTTTTTGGATTCGAAGAAAGATGTATTTGGTTGCCCCAATGTATAGAAAGACAAGGAATATTATGAATAGATGACTAAACCATTGAGGTGGAAATGGATTTTTTTTTTTTGTCCATAGTTTTGATCAAGATCAAGGATGGAAAAGGGGATTGGATAGAGATAGGATATGGATAGGAGAAACAAGATCATAGATAGTGATAGATGATGGAAGAAATGAATAGATAGGATAAGGGATATGGATTAGAGGATATGGATTAGGTGAAGCAAGATTATAGATAGCACTGGATGATAGAAGCAAATAATAGATAGGATAAGAGATATGGATTTAGGATATGGATGAGGTGAAGCAAGATTGTAGAAAGAATTGGATAATAGAAGAAATGAATAGATAGGATATGGATGAGGTGAAGAAAGAATAGAGTGGATGATAGAAGATGTGAATAGATAGGATAGAAAAGAAAGATTGTAGAAAGAACTAGATGATAGAAGATATGAATAGATAGGATAAGGGACATGGATTAGAGTGAAGCAAGATTGTAGAAAGAATTGGATGATAGTAGATATGAATAGATAGGATAAGGGACATGGATTAGAGTGAAGAAAGATTGTAGATAATGATGAAGTTAGATAGGGTAATGGATATTGGAGGAAGGATAATGGGAGATATGGTAAGAAGAATAGAGTGGATGAACTTTGCCCCAAGTATAGAGTTTTCCATCAAAGAGGTGATATGTAAGATTGTCACAACATTTAGCATCATCTGAATAAGTGTTCTCAAACTTTTCAAAGATATAGACCCAACCCACACTTAGAACCTCTGAAAATTTCAACTGAACATTTCTAGCAACTAGGAAGTAGACTCAAAAGGGAAGAAGAATCCCAAACTGGATCAAGGTACTTAGTCTTTGATTACCCATGTGTGTGCAAGTGGGTTCATTCTGGCTCATATGATCATTGCAATCTTCAGAATCCAACATGGCTAGCTACACGAGTCACCCTGACTTCAAAAGCATCCTGGATAGAGCCTCGCTGCCAGTGAGTGTCCATAGCCCCGACGAGGTTATCACTGTAATCTCACAAATATTGCTCCATTGCCAACCACGTGTCCATAGCCTCGATGGAGTTACTTGCATGTTCCCATAACCAATCATTTTGATATTGCATTTCATTGCATTTTGCTTTTCTTGATATCCATTTTCTTGCTCATGCTTTTGATATTTCTTTTTTCTCTTTATTTTTCTTGCATTGGCTTGTAAGTGATGAAACTTACATGGGTCTGATAATTACAGTGGCACTGAAGCAAGATTTTAGATTTTTCATTAGCCATGTCTTCAATTTAAGAGATCACAATGATTTAGAGCAATCAATTAAGTGTATGAGATATAGTAATCAAAAGATGTCAGTACCAAGATACGATAAGTGGTTCTTTTCTGGATTGAGTGTGTATCCCAACCAAAGAAAATGTTAAAGAGGAACAACCTCGAATTCTGAAGCATTTCATGAATAGATATCTAAGAAAAGGACTAAAGATGAGATTCGAGCATGGGCAAGCATGTGACAAAATGAGACAAATACCTATTTCATAGATGAAAGATTTATGCAAAGGATTGAATGATAGGGATTGAAGAATAGAAAAGAGGTGTTGGATAATAGATAGAATGTTTGAATATTTGTGCGAGGATAGAGGGAAATGTATTCAAGATGAGTGTTGGTACACAACTTGAGAAGTGATGAAGAGATAGAGGAAAGTCAAATTTTGGGATATAAGGACCCAAAATAGATAGAGGAAATGATGGAAGAATATATTTGGGAAGATATTTAGATAGAGGGTTGAAAGAAGTTCGAAGATTTGTTCCTTTGTTGATCTTGCTTATGGATCATTTGAGGTGATGGATTAGTGATGGAGGGAGGTAAGGACCCAACATGGATGGAAGGGATGAAGAGTTTGATTGTGGAATGAAAGGACCTAAGATAGATTTGGAGGATGAAGAGATTGACTTTGGAATGAAAGGACCTAAGATAGATTTGGAGGATGAAGAGATTCCTTGATCTTGATCTTGACTTGGAGTAGGATCATTTGAGTTTGTGCTTTTCTCTTGATTTTGAATTAGAATAGTGGAGGATATGGAAGGAATATCATGATTTTTCTTAAGAGATGGATGTTGAATAGGACTCTGCTCTTGAGATGAAAGGGAGTCATCGTGGATGGAATACCAAAAGATTAGGGGATCATCATAAGATTCTTGATAGGTGGGATCATGATCAAAGATGGGATCAGATTGGGAAGTCATGATATTGTGATCTTGATTTATGTTAGGACTCATTTCCTTTGACTAAATTTCCTTTTTATTTTGGTTTGATAATGAATGGTCATATGAATGATCAAAGTTGATATTTTTGATAGGTTGATTTAGAGAGATTTACTCCTGTTGATAAGGGTCTTAGGACTAGGTTGTCTCTTCTTTAACTTAGTTTTGTGATGAAGACTTATTCATCTTAAAATATGAGGATTGGTCATACACGAATGATCAATGGTTTCCTTCGATGTTTGGATTGAGATACTTCATTTGGAAACTTAAGTCTACTTTTATCAAATGAAGGTTTAGATGCCCCCTCATGACAAAGTGTGTCAAATGATATGGATAAAGTCTCCCGATATGGAAACTTGATTTGACAACTTAAGTTTTAAACTTGGTATGTTGTTTGTTTGATAGAATCCATTGGATGGTGGACCTTTTGATTAGTGTGATGATGTAACTTGATTTTGATAGGAAAAAGTGTTACCTTTAGCTAGTTTTGGATTTGAAAAATTTTGTTCTAAGACTGACTTGTTTGATTTGGAAATGATTTCTCTGGTGTTTTGATTTGATTTCTTGTGACCGCGTTTGATATTGGACCTGAAAGGATACTCAAGAAGTTTGAAAACTTTTTCCAGAAAGGCTTGTTTTGTTCTCTGGTTTTCTGAGTTTTGACCATGCGGTAAGCCGGAGACTAGATGTGCTAAAAAAAAATCCTCAACACACTAGAGAAAAGACTCCACGCACTACGCTTCCCCCTAATATGCGCTAACTAGTTTATTTTTCTTTTGCCTTGGTTCAAAAAGGTCATGCACCAATATGGGCCGCCAATGCGCTAACTGTTAAACCCTACGCGATAAAGTTTGGCTTCCATGCGCTAAGCTGATGCTTCAACGCGCTAAACTATTTTCAAAACGCGCTACTTGAAATTGCTCGAATTGGATTTCTATGAAGCACTAATGTTAAGACTTAATGCACTAAGGTGAAGGTTTAATGCACTAAAAGATGGTCCCCATACACTAAGAAGTTTCTCTCACACACTAAACTGCTCTAATATATTTTGACTTGGTTGTTCTTCTGCGATTTTTGGAATTTTTAATACTTGTGATTTTGATGGATGATTTCTTTTTGGATACTCAAGCTTACTAAGTCAAATAGATAAACTCTTGATCACTTATTTTGATATTCCCCTAATCTTGTTGGATTAAATTCTTTCCTAAAGATAGTTGAAATGTTGATAACCATCTCAAAAGATGTTTTGTTGGATTTGGAAATCTTCTCCACTTTATGATTTTTCCTTGTTTGAACTGACTTTTGAGTTTGATTGTTGGATACTTTGCAAGATATTTTAACATTTGTGACAAGAATACATAGCACACATGAAGATAATGGTCATCCTAATACTAAACATTGAGTGTATGTTCTTTTGAAGATGTGTTCAAATCCTCGATGTTATCACTAGTTTGATTTACAACAAAAGACACATCAGATAGACTCTTTATTCAAAGGTCATTGACAATATCATAGCCCACTACTCTCGATACTCCGTCAACTCAAACAGCCTTGTCACCCCATAAGGGGTGCCCATTTTTTTGCCTTTTGCCATAAATTAACTCAAAGTGAATTGCTTCATAATTGAGTAGCTATCTTGGGAGATATATGGTGAGTAATCTTGGGGGCGGATTCTTCCCCACCCTTGCACTATGATATTGCCAATGTTTGGTGACTAACTCGATTCAAAGTTTCTAATGCTAAGGTTCTTAATCAGGCTTCCTATTCGGCTGTCAGTGGTAAACTCCCTTAGGAGGCTTCCCAACCTTTAAAACAAAGGCTTTACGTATCATAAAGATACTGGGGGAAGGCTAATCGGTGCGCGCAACCGTTGAAAAGGAATTTCGTTACTTTCCACTTTTGATTATAGTGGGTTGGAACACTTGGCATCAAAGTCATTCCCCACTTAGGTCGTTCCCTTCACACCGGCCAAAGAATGGCTTTAAGATTTTTTCAACCCCTCGAGAAGGCAGGCCTGCTAAAAGATGTAAATGCTTGAAGTACATAAAGTTTAAGAGTGGTTTGGCTTTTTGATCACCCAGTTAAGGGGAGAGCATATACCTTCCACTTTTGAGACAAGGCAAACAAGGTTCTTTTTAGCCTTCAAGACAATGATTTGCTAACTTCTACTTGGAGATGTTTCTCCAACAAGCATGATGTTCTTTTTAACCTTTCATAGCAAAGTGTGTATTTTCAAAACTTTTGTAAAACAAGCCTGGTCAACAAAGTAAATCGTGATGTTGGTCAAAAAAATTAAAGTCGATAGGGGAAATTTTTCCCTCTTTGCTTTGCATAAAATGAAGATGAGGTTCTTTTTAAAACTTTTGCCAAAGTAAAGATTGTTGGTTCTTTTTACAGCTTCCAAAATGAAGTGTTTTTCCTCTAATCTTGCAAGAAGGCAAATATGAAGTTGTTGTTCTTTTTACCTTGCAATAAAGAAAAGATGAAGTTTTATTTTAAAACACCAAAAAGGAAGGCATGAAGTTCATTTTATGCATCCAAATGAAATGATGAGGTTTATTTTAAGTTTTGCAATCAGGAGAGTGAGTTCTTTTTAACCAACTTTTGTTGAAAGAAAGTAAAAAAAGAAACTTGAAGCCTCTAAACTAACTCCTTCCCCTACACAAAAAAGATTAGAACATAGTCAGTGATCAAATGTTAGTGTGGGCTTACACAAGCCTAAATTATGATCTTGGTTACAAATTTTACAATCCTGATCCTGAAATGCCCTGAAATTTGACAAAGTCTGAAATTTGGAGGATCTTCCAAAAATTAGATTTTGCATTACAACTCCTAGAGGTCCGAAACCCCTCTCAAACATCCTGACAATATATATGGAATATAACTTAAAGTATAAAACTTATACTTAAATGTTATATTCCATATATTTGTCCTCCCCCAAGCCTAATTTTTGACTCTGCTACAAATTTTTGCCTCGGTTAGATCTATGCGCTAAAGTATTTCATAGATGCGCTAAGAAATGATGTCTATGCACTAAGAAAAGGCACCTATGCGCTATTATGTGGCCCGAATGCGCTAAAATAGTACTCCTATGTGCTGAAATAACATAGAGGGATATGCGCTAAAAGGAAGATCAGGTGCATTAAAAGATGGTTTCTATGCGCTAATATGTGCCATGGATGAGCTAACATTTAGCATAGATGCGCTACAAAAAGTTTCAGATGCACTATTCTGGTATTTCTCCCGCGCCGAGACCTACAAGAAAATGTTAGTAGGATAATGTGCTATAGTAAAGACTGGATGCGCTACAAGATGGACCCAACGTGTTGAATAGTAAGCGGAATGCGCTAGACTGTTAACCAGATGCGCTAGGGAATGTTTCCCATGTGCTGATTCTTATTTCCCGCGGACCTGCAAAAGTGGTTAAATTCAAAAACCGATTTGATAAATGGGGTCGAGCCCCATGGTGGGTGCCAGAAATGTATGTCAAAAATGTGGTATCAACCTGTAGGAGGAGAAAACAATTCAAACACACACATGAAACATTGCATTAGAGGTTAGAAATCCAAACAAAACAAAGTTAAATGAATCTAAACTCTTTAAATCATTCCATGTTCCTCTATATCCAAGGATCTTCAAGATTCAAGGTGGCTCTCAACTTGGAAGAGCACTTGAGTCTTTAAGATGACAACCTAAAGAACGAGATTTATGATTTTAAGATCTAAATGGAATGCAACCAAGATCCTAGTGATGATTTTGATATGAAACTAGATGATGATAGGATGAAAGATATCGATATGAAGCTTAAACTAGTATGAAAATGATACTAAGATGAAGCTAACATGATATGAGATTAACCTAATATATCTAAGATTATAATGCTATCAAAATGATCTAACATGCTATTCTACCAAAGAGAGATAATATGCTTAATGTTATGAGACTATAAGTTTGATACACAAAGACTTGATCTTTTTGAAGAAGGAATGGGCTCTATTTATACAAGAAACAGGGCAATGGATGGTTTGGATTGAAGGATCTAATCAAGGGTCAGGATTGAAAGTTATCAATCCATGTTCAGAATTCTCACCAATGAAATAGTGACAATTGTCAACAAGAGACTGCTTGAGAGGAGATGTAAGAAGCATTAAATGCTTGAGAAGACCTCATGGTTACCTTAGAAGGTAAGGGTTAAGGTTAGGTTAGGGTTATCCATTGGATAAAGCTTTTACCCAAAGGATAAACTCTTGTGCAAAGGTTAAAGGGATAACTATGGTCAAAGCAATGAATGCTTGATGAGACCCTTGGGTTAGATGAGGGTTGAGTTAGGCAAAAAGTCTCTAACCATGCAAGAGGGTTGAGTTAACCATTAATAGTTTGGAAGACTTTGGGGACAAATTTGTAAGAGACATAAAGCCTTTAATGGTTTTCAAAGACTTTAAGGGTTTGAGAAGTGACTTCCCTTTGCTTAGGGATGTGACAATATTTAGGAGATGGGTTAGGCTAATTTAGAAGTGATTAGAAGAATCTAGAAGGGGGTAAAGAGAGGCAAGTGGGAGATGTAGGATTTTGCAAGTGGGTGGGGAAAATAGAATTAATTAAAATAAATTGCTTTATTTCAATTTGGTTGCAACTTGCATTTGTAGGATTTTGCAAGTGGGGGGATTTTTAAATAAATTTAGATTTATTTAAATGCAAATGAGATTTTAATTAAATGTAGATTTAATTAAAATGGGAAAGGGGATAAATTGATATCTTTAATTAAATGTAAATTTAATTAAAATGGCTAGAGGGAGGTTATTTAGTTAAATGTAAATTTAATTAAATGGCTTAGATAGAAAAAGGGTATATTAATTAAATCTTAATTTAATTAATAGGAAGAATTAAGAATAATTAAATGAATAAAATTCAATTAATTCATTGTGCAACTTTTAGGTGTCTACACCAGTTTTCGTATCATTGCCCTTCTTCTTTTTGCTTGTGGTTGTTGGTGTGATTGGTTTCCTCTTCTGTGTAGGCTTCCTTACCGATGGCAGAGGTGCAGTAGGCTAAGCTGCCTTTCTGACAAGTCTCCTGCTAGGTTATGCCTTCTGTTGCTCTATTGATGGTTTTACCACATTCTTCCTTTGCATCCTTCTGAAAGCCAGAGGTTCATTATCCTCAGGATCATAATCAAAAGTGATAGGGGAAATGTGAACTTGTGGCTTCTTCACTTCTTCAGTAGCAACCTCTGCTAGTTTGACTGTCTATTTAGATTTAGAGCCCAACTGAGTGTCTATCTTATGTAATACATCTTGTACATATGCAAACATCTTCTTTATTTTCTTTTCTCTTCTCTTCCTGTTAAAACTTGTTTTTACATCAAGAGCCTTCTCTCCTGTTGTACCAAAGTGTTTTGTCTTACCATCTAATGGGGCATCTAACAACATCTTTGCATAAAGCTCAAAAATTCTATCTTCGACCTCATATCCAGGCTCAGTAATCCATATTTGCTTGGGTTCAACTGCTTCCATGAGAGTTTCATCAGTTTTCACCATGAAACATATGTCAGTGGAATACTTTTCCACAATATTCTTTGAAATTCTCTCCCTTTTCCTCATGTTTTCTTGAAAAGTCTTAAAATACTCCCAACGTTTCTCATCTCTGCCAGTACCAAGACCAATGATAGACATCTTGATCTGCATACCTACTGGTGTGTCATGAGCCCATTGCTTCTTTCCTAAACCGGGTAGCTCATTCAAAAAGTAAACCATGAAACAAACAATTAAGTTTCCATATCTGAAGGTTCCTTTCTGGGTTCCTTTTATCTTAGTACGGTTTAACATAAATTCACTCCTCATCCATTCACATAAGTCATACTTCACATTATTTCTTAACATTTGGTATGTAGAATGAATGCATGAAATTGTAACAGAATTCAATTGATTGGATTGAGTTACCTTATATCCTATGATCATGCTTGCAAACTTTATGTTTTTGTTGGTTATTGTGCTTATCCTCATTAATCTACTATTGAATGTAGCATGAGTGAGTTTTTCGAACTCTATGTTGGATATTTTCTTACCAGGTTCTTATCTGACCCTGGGTAAGACGGTGACAGCCTGAATTTCCTCCTTCGTGATCATGTAGGGTTTGCCTAACCAAATGAATTCATTGTGAACCCTGCTCAGAACATATCTAATCACCTCATCCTTGAATTCCGATATGTACAGAATGTCAGTTAACCCTAGATCCTCAATTGCCTTGAATTCTAGTTTGATCTTTCCAGTGTCTCCCAGTATCATTGATTGATACATGCTTTTAATATCTTCGGTGCCCAAATTATTAAGAGTGCAGTGAATATATGTGCTCACATCTTCAATAGACATTACTTCATCAGGAACTCTAGAAAACGCTCTCGCAGAGTCTTCCTTCTTGCCAATTTTAGGAACCTCCTTAAAGAATAGCCTTAACCTATCCTTGACTTCGACAATAGTGGGATTTGCAATAAAATTAGGTGCTAAAGATATAGATGCCATGTCAAAAAATACTTGAGAGTGAATGTCGGTGGACGATTGAGTGCTTCAGATAATTGCTCAAAATTCTTTCTGAATGCTTTGCTCACTCTTAATTTTCCTTAACTTTTCTCTGAATGCTTGAATTCTCGGTGAGTGAAAATGAATTCACTTACCCTCTTTTATTAGCGAATAAAAACCCCAACTTTTTGTAATTAATGCTTCACCAACAACCCTATGAATGTCGGTTTTATAGTTTATATGTCAGGGTAATCTTCATCGATGATGAACACATTTCTCCAGATCTCTTTCCAGATCTCCTTAGATCTCTTTCGGGGTAATATGCAAAATTTAGCAGTGACTTTGCCAACCCCTGGTAGAATTTTGTGTCAATGGAGGAATACCCTATTCTACTAGTGGATTTTCTGGTATAGATCCATCTCCACTTTGTTCTTCGGATTTTCTAACCCATCTCTTGGTGTGATCTTGTTGTATTTCATCTACCTTTTTCTTTCCTTTCTCATTATTAACCGATTGAGTCTTGCTTTTGCAATACTTACCAATATGACCTATTTTGTTGCATGCACAACATGTAACATTGTTCTTCTGAATTGCTTTGACATATCCGATATTATTATTTCTTGATCTACAATGATTAGCAAAAATGTCCAAACTTTCCACATGCATGATACTTAACATTCATCCTACAATCTTCTGATTTATGACCATATTTCTTGCAGTTTGTGCATTGACCGGGAACAAAATTGTAGTTTTGATTTGCCTTATTTCTATATTGTTTAGCTATATGCCCAAATTTATTGCAAATAAAACATCTACCATTGAATTTATACTCATTAAATTGCCTTACCAGTTTCCTCTGTTCTGACGAGTTCTGCATATCGGTTGACTGATCTTCATTAGCAGTACCAGAGCTTTCACCTTGTACAAATCCAAGTCCTCTAGAATAATCAATTTGTCTTTGTATTTTCAGTAAGTCATCCAACTGTGCAACATTGATCCTAAACTTTTCTTTATACTCACTTGCGGTAGTCGGGTCATCTCTTAGAGTAGTTACTTGTCTTTCAAGTTCTTGTTCATTATTCCAGGAGTGTACCAAATCAGTCCTCAATAGATTATTCTCGTGAGTCAATCTTCCACATTCATCAAACTTGTTCTTTAGAGATAAAATGAGATTATCTTCCTTCTTCTTTCTATCCTCAATATCTTTTGATAACCTCATAGTCAAATCTTCCATTTCATTCTTCATGAACATGTTTGCTTGACTTAGTTTCTGACATTGTCCCTTAAGAGCATTCTTCTCCTCATCATCCGGTTGTTGCAGAAGTTCTTTTCTCTTGGCTTGAGTAGATGATAACCTTTATTGCGGGATAAGAATGAATTCATTTGTAGAATTCAATTCTTCTTGCAATTTCAAGTTCTTCATCCTTTCAACATCATAATCCTCAAGAGCCATCTCAATAGCCATGTTCAAAGATTCCGGTTTTAGGATCTTCCTCGAGCTATTAAACTTCTTCTGAGGTACCAAGCTTTGATACCAATTGTTGGGATCTGAGAACACTGAGAGGAGGGGGTGAATCAGTGTTCTGTCGGAATCACATCCACATAAATGAACACCATAACACACATAATTTATACACGAAAAACCTTAATGAGTAAAAACCACGATGGGATTTTTGACCCACAATATCAGTTCACTGGCCATATGAAAAGATATTACATAAAATAGGGGCCTGCACTTGTAGGAAGGCACACTGCCTAGAACATACTTCTCATCACTAAAGAGCCTCACTGACTACAAGCTTTCTGCCAAAGTAAATTACTGAAAATGAACTCAAGAATGCATCCGCTATGCCAAATAGAGTTCTGGTTCTAGTTCTGCTGTGTACTGGTTCACAAACTTGAACTATTACCGGTATTACTTCTCCTCCAAGAATGCTTTCCAAGCTATCTATAGATCATTGCATGATATAATGTTTGCATACAAAAATGATCTCCATATATATATTTCGCATCTCACAGTTCTTCTATACCTATATATGTCTATCTCTATCACAATACCATCATCACATCATCTTTTAAATTGACCTATCAGAATGACTTATATACCTATTTCACATGATATGCCTTATATCGTCTTACAATGCATTTACAAAAGATATTCAATGTCAGCCTCAACAATAATTACAAAATGATTTACTAAATAAATTTTCCTTGATGTCGGCTTCCTTGAAGTATTGATGTCAGTGTTGGTGCCAGTGTCAGTGCCACTGTAGGCTTGAATGCTTCCAATACTGATATCTACCGGTATATGACTCAGGTGTCGGTTTGGGACTTCCATCAAATCTTGTTGCCATCAATGACAACAAAATGAATCCAACGAGTGTCAATTGACAATACCTTGTTCAAATAGGAAATGCATCTTAATCATTCATATTGCATTAATATAGGTCATGTCAAAATTCATTATCTCCACATGCATTCAATAGATCGTCATGTTATATAGGTCTGCATACTGGAGGCATAACTGAAAAAATCCTAAAAATTAGATAAAGTCCTGAAAAAATTCAAGACATTGAGAAAACACAAAATCTTAAAAATCAGATAAAGTCTTGAAAAAATCCAAAACATTAAGAAAACACAAAATCCTAAAAATCAGATAAAGTCTTGAAAAAAATTTTAAAAAATCAAATAAATTCTTGAAAAAATATCAAAAACATTCACATACGATCCTAAAAAAATAACAAAAAAATTCAAATATTGATCCACAAAATCCAAAAACATTCAGATAAAGTCATGAAAAAATAAACCAAAAACATTTAAATATCAATCCACAAAATCCAAAAACAATCAAAATCAATTAAAAAACTTGCAATAAAATGTCTTGCAAGAATCAAACACCCTCAAAGATATCCAACAAACACTTTGCATGAAGGTAACAAAGGATACAACTATCTAATCAACATCTACAATCAACCGATCAAGCTAGCTTATCAATCGTCATATATCCATATCAAGTGATCATTAAACTGTCTTACACAAAAAAGGATACACTCGATATGAGACAAGTCAATTTTAAATGAGGTCCAAACTTTCTGAGATCAAACATTATCAACTATCATATCAAGCAATCAAAATGAAGGCACAAATCAGTATGGCTGTTGAATTTTGTCCTAGTTAGTCTTTATCTTTTATCATTTGGCGACAAATTATGTTCCTATGCTACTCAGGGATGTCCACAAGTGACTAGAGGAGCCATGATGGGCATTATATTTTTCTTTGTTTTTTGTTTGTGGTGTGAACCAATGAAGTTCTGGGATAGGTGTTATGGGTGTTTGTGATACGAGCATTCATATTCTAAATGCCATACATACCTTGGCCCTTGGCAGTATTCCCAGAATGGAGTGTTCACTCCTTGTCTGCTATGTGTTTGTTTCTTCAATGAGATATCTTTACATCTTGGTTCCTTATTCCCTGATGTGCAAAGCTCCGTTGTTACATAATAAGGCCCAATGATGAATATATAGTACACTATGAATAAAGGCACACAAGTTCGTGTATCTATTATCATCAATCATTTTCATTTTCATTCTTCTTAGTTTTGTTGATTCTTTCTCCTGGTCAATCTCTCATCAAACATCACTTTTCCAATCAATTCTATCATTCATCTAACATGTCCTCACATCTATTCTCTCTAATCTTTCATGCCTTCTTTCATCTAGCATTCTTTTTTTTTCGAGAGAGATAATTCATGTCTTTAATGCACAAACAATCTGTCAAGTGGGCATTACACCCTTAGTACCGTTGGGGTATACTGGGGTAGAATTTTTTTTCATTTTCTTCGAAACAAAGTCATTCTAACATTAGAGGGGGAAATGTAGACACCTAAAAATGTCCCATTAATCATGTACTAATTATTCCTCTAATTGATTAATTAATTCTTTAATTATTTAATTAATCTAATTAATCGTATTCTTCTAAATTCTTCATATTTCTTCATCTTATTAATTATTCTATTTTAATTTCTCTTTCTAATCAATTAATCATTTAACCTTTTTCTAAATATTAATTATTTAATTAATTGTGATTTTAATCCTTTAATTTAAATAATCTTTATTATTTAATTAAATTCAATTTCTAAATAATTAAATAGTTTCTTTCAATTATTTAATTAACTAATTAATTTTTCTTATTCAAATTCCAAATGCCCAAATTCTAATTTTGTTTAATTTCATCAATTCTTGTAATTTCATTAATTCTCCAAATTCAAATTCAAATTCATATTCTTCTAATTTATTCTAAATTCAAATACATGTGCATGATTGCAAAAATCAAATTAAACTATTATTTAAATAGTTTCTTTAAATTATTTAATTAACTAATTAATTCTTCTAATTCAAATTCCAAATCTCCAAATTCTAATTTTGTTTAATTTCATCAATTCTTCTAATTTCATTAATTCTCCAAATTCAAATTCAAATTCAAATTCATATTCTTCTAATTTCTTCTAAATTCAAATACATGTGCATGATTGCAAAAATCAAATTGAATTCCAAAGTCAAGTTCTAAGTATATTCAAATAACAAATTGAATTCCAAAGTCAAGTTCTAAATATATTCAAATAACAAATTGAATTTAAAATAAGCTCAATATTTGAATTAATTCTCATGCAAAGATTAAAATTTAAAATCAAAATCAAGTTCAAGCACATGCTAAATTAATCAATTCAATTAATTGATTAATAAATCAATTATCTTTTCAATCTCTATTTCTATCTTCCACTTTTCTTTTTTCCAAAAAGTTTTCAATTAGTCATCAATAAGTTTATTGAAGGATGAAAAAGAATGATTGGAGGATAATTGAATAATGATATAATTAATCAATTAAAATAGATTGGAAAGTTCAGTTCCACCTCCAAATCAGCAGTTCAACTATCAATCAACATGTGAGCTCACTTGAGTTCCACCTTTCAATCAATCCTTTCCAAAAATCTATAAATTCAAGATCAATTCTCCATTTTCAACAATCATGAACAATCACGAACTTTGAATCTTTGTGTCAATTACAGGTTACCAACACAATATTTGAGAGCCATCATACCACAAAGAAGAGAAGAACAATGGAAGCTATATGCGATCATGGAATAGGGAGTTTTGATTAATATTATACATCCTTATTGCTTTGTTTGTATTATTTCATTGATATTTGTTAGGATTCTTTAATTAGATAGGGATTTGTGATTTCTCTTTGATTCTAGTTAAGCAATGATGAATTTTAAGCTTATACATTAGGGATGACAATATTACTAGTAAAAGCAATAGTGGAATCTTTGACAACATCAGCTGGAAAGATAGAAGACCTAGCACTACTCATTTTATTGCCAAAAAAATATTTGGACTAGCAAAAATCTCCTATAGGTAATTCAATAGCAAGATGGAAAGGAGCAAAAGAAACTGGAGTAACAGATGGACTAAAATTCAAAATTAGTTTAGTAGAACTAAGATAATAAGAAATGGGAGTGAGTGGCTCAGAATCCTTTTAAACAATATCATCCTTAAAAGTGGCATTACAAAAATTAGTAAGGTGCTCATGAACAACATTCTTCCACCAAGTTGATGAAGACTACCTATGAGAACTACAAGAGCATCAACAACCATATGCCTAGTAGAAAAATTGTTCTTGTAGTAGAAGGGGATCCCCTTAGTCCACCATCTGAAACCAAGATATATTGTTAACATGTAGAATGAATTCCATGCTTGTAAATTTTTTGAAATTTCTACCTCAACTAGAATGCGAGAAAATGAAGTGTGACCAAAGACTTTGGTCATAGAGTCCACCTTTGATGATGTTCCTAAAATATTACCAATAGCCTCATAGGATTCATCACACTAGAAGTGAAGGGGAAGATAAGGAAGATTTACCCACATAAGAAAAATATTAGTTGAATCTTTCAAGGGGCTGAAAGAAGAAAGCCAAGGGCATATAGAGAGGGGATGTGAATCCCATCATCAAACACAACATTCCCATCATCCTTACAATTGAATCATGCCACAAAAAATATCTAGTAGAAGGGTAAATCTCTATCCTACCCTCAACTAGAGGAGACCAAACCTCTTTAACCTAGCAGTGGAAATCAAGGAGAGAAGGCCAAAAAAGAAAAAAGCACACACACATTAACCCATGCTTGGACAAATAGTCCTCATAATCTATTACTAATTTCCCCAGAGGAATAAAGGTAGCAACAACATCACAGGATACAATCAAGTTAACCAAACACTTTATTTTGCTAAGTAGAAACCTTGGCACCCAAACCAACAAGCAATATTTTCCTAAGTAGATTTGTAATGGAAGCATGCTGAATGGAGCTAGACAACCTAAGGGGAGTAGAATCACCCAACAATGCAAAAGAGGTAGAGGGACCCAAAGCCAAAGCAACAAGCTCAAAAATCTCCACAAATAGAGCCCCAACTAGAGGCATTGCATGACCAGAATCGGGATGAGAGAAAACTCCACCAGGAGATGAAATATCCACCACCAAATCAAGCTGACTCAGATATGCAATAGAGGACAGTGTCCCAAGGAGGGGTGAGAAAGAAGAATTTGAAAAATGCAATGAGCAAGAATGAGTAGGAGACATCTCTAGGGACCCAGTTGCTTTTACAAACATGTTACTCTTTCAATAAAATATGTAATTGTTAGAAAATACAAGCATGTTACTTTATACATTGTTAGGAAATACAATTTTTGATATTTATACTAAAATAAGTTATGACCTAAATAAAAATGACCAATTTATTAGACTGAAGTCAACATTGGAGTAATAAAATAAAATTTTGTGGCTTGAAAAGTGATAGAAAAGTAGATATTAAAGAAAATGTATGACATGTAAAGAATGTATAATTTTATGTAATAAAATTACAAAAGATTCCCAATACAAATTATATGGACTCTTATCAGTTTTTATTGAAAAATGATTAAAATAATAGACAACTCAATTCCAAGTATACCAATCATGGAGTTGGTTATGAATAGTTTTGATTTTGACATTGACAAATGTTTTTGTTGATATCTACAACAATATCTATTAGCAAAATTATTATTTATGTGAATATTAAATAAGGTTGGATATCAACTAATACAATTAAATATATAAAAATATTATTGCAAAAAACATATATTTTTGGGATGTTGTTCTTGGGTATGTGCAGGATCATGGTGGGCCAAAACAGGCCCTTAAGTGGCAATGGAATTTTAGAAAAATAGAGTTAGGCAACTTGACTAAAAATTTGAATAAGTTATGAACATTATTTTAAAAATATGTAATAACAAAATTTGTAGCAAATTGAATGTAGTTTCTAAGCTACTAGGTGTTTTCTTAAAAAAATAAAATCAATTTGATGAAAATTTGAAATTTCAATGCAGTAGTACTAAAATTTCAAGAAAAAGATAAGAAGTAGGTGTATCTCTGACCACCCTAACCACAATCAAATCATAATATTTTTTTTATAAAACCCCTCTATCCATTCCATCTTCCAGTCAATAGGGAGTTCGGTCCAGTGGATAGTTGAGGTAGCTTGGTTCAGTGTCTAGTCGAGGGGATTCGTTCGATAGGTAGGTTTAAATATAAGTAGTGGACTCGTGTCCAAATGTGACACATATTTATTTGTAATTTGTTTTGAAGTAAATAATTAATTATGAATTAACTTGGTCAAAACTTTATGAAATTCATTTTTTTAATCCTATAGTAGGCAGCATAGAATGTGACGCATGTTTCAGATTCAAAAAATGTCATACTGTTTGAAAGTTATAGATGTTTTTCAATCAACCTATCAATCAAGACATTAGTCATAATTCAATTAGAAAATGAATAATAATTATTTATTAAAGTCAAAATAAGGAAAACCTTATATTGTTGGAAAGCTGAGAATTTCCTAAAAAATCCCTTTTCATCTCATCAATGTTGGCTAAAAAAAAAGTCGTCAACCACCAAGGTAAAGTCTGGAAAAGCAAGAAAAACTCAAAGGCATGGTTTTTGTGTTGATTTTCCAGGATTGGCATGTCCTAGCCAAATCCCAAAGCAATCCTAAGAGAAAAATGGAGGGAAAAAATTATGTTAGAAAAAATGGATATCTGTTATTCACAGATATTTGTTTCTTGATGTCATTTCTATGATGTTAATTTTCCAAATTGGATATCTATTTGGGAAAAATTTTAAAACACGTTTTAGTAAAATGGGCATAAATTTTACATTGCATATCAAAAATTTCATTTTTTTATAGGCGTTGGAAATGTGAGTAAGAGCTCTACGATATGGAATAGGTAGTGTTTCTATATTTTTTATTAAAAAATAATTATAAATAATTTAAATTCATCCTTCATTTTTAAAACATCAAAAAGCTCACAACTTTTTCATATGAATTCCATCTTTCATGATTTTTTTGTAACAATCATCTCAAAATACTTGAAACACTAAATAAGTAATTAATAATAGAAAATTTAGGAACTTTAATGAGTTTAATAAATTTTGGTAAACCATGTTATCACTCTTTGTTACTTTTTCTACCTTTCTCTCCTAAGATCTAAACCTATCACTCCACCTATCGGTTTCTCTCTCCCTCTCTTTTGTCCATATCTATAAATCCTTCTCTAGACCTATCTCTCTAACACTCATTGAATCCCTCTTTCATTCTCTCTCTCAATATCTACACTTATATTTCTACCTCTTCATCACTTCCTCCTCTATCTCACTCTCTCTACCCTAAGATCTAGACTAGTCTCTCTATATCTCCTTCCCATCTCTAGCAACAAAATTTAGAGGGGAGGAGGAGAGGGTGAGAGGGAATAATAAAAAAAGGGAGAGGGGGAGAGAGGTGAGAAGGAGAGGGTAATTCTGGGGAAGAGAGAATGAGAGAGAGAGAGAGAGAGAGAGAGAGAGAGAGAGAGAGAGAGAGAGAGAGAGAGAGAGAGAGAGAGAGAGAGAGAGAGAGAGAGAGAGAGAGAGAGAGAGAGAGAGAGAGATTGGGGTGAAGAAAGAGTGAGAAGGAGAGTTGGGGATAATTAGGGGGTAGGAGGAGAGGGGGAGAGGGAAAATTATCAAGAAAGAGAGAAGAGAGATGGGGAGAGACGTGAAGAGAGATATAGAGAGAGTGATTAGGGGGTGGGGGACAGGGGGATAGGGAAGTATCTATAAAGGCATAGGAGGAGAGAGGTGTGAAACAAAGAGAGGGTAATTGAGGGGATGAATAATGCGAGAAATAGTTGGGTGTAATTAGTGGACAAGACGAGAGGGAGAGGAGTAAGTATCAACAAAAGGAGAGAGGTGAAGAGAGAGATACGAAGAGGATAATTAGGGGGAGGGAGAGGGGGGATATGGAAGTATCAACAAAGAGATAGAGAGAAAGGGTGCTTAGGGGTCTCTCTCCCCATCTCTCCTCTCTCATCCTTTGTTGATACTTCCCCCCTCTCTCTCTCCCTTTGTTGATACTTCCATCTCCCCCCTCTCCCCCTCCAACTAATTACCTTCTCTCTGGACCTCTCTCTTTGAACCTCTCTCCCCAGCTCTCCCTCTCTCCCTTTGTTGATACTTTCCCCTCCCCCACTCTTCTCCTATCCCCTAATTACCCCCAACTCTCTCTCCGATTATCTCTTCTCCAATTATTGTCTCTCTATCACACCTATCTCCCCCTCTAATTTTACCCCAACTCTCTCTCATTCTTTCTTCCCCCCAATTACCCTTTCTCTCACAACTCTCTCCCCCTTTGTTGATACTTCCTTCTATCATTCTCCCCCTCTCCCCCTCCCCCTTAAATATCCCCCCCTCTCTCTCTTGATACTTCCCTCTCCCCCCTCTCCCCCTCCACATGATTACCCTCTCTATCTCTCTCTTCACTTCTCTTCCCATCTCTCTTCTCACTCTATTGATACGTTCCCCTCTCCCCATCTCCTCCTACCCCATAATTTCCCCAACTCTCTCTCTCTCTCTCTCTCTCTCATTCTCTCCTCCTCCAAATTACCCTTTCTCTCTCTAACATCTCTCCCACTCTCCCTTTATTGATACTTTCCTCACACCACTCTACCCCTCCCCCTAATTACTCTCTCTCTCTCACTCTCTTTCCCCCTAATTGCCCTCTCTCTCTTACACCTCTCTCCCCTCTCCCCCTCCCTCTAGTTACTATCTGTCTCTATTCACCTCTCTCCCCATTTTTCCTTCTCTCCCTTTGTTTATACCTACCTCTCTCCCCTCTTTTCCTATCGCCTAATTATCCCCAACTCTCTCTCTCTCTCTCTCTCTCTCTCTCTCTCTCTCTCTCTCTCTCTCTCTCTCTCTCTAACCTCTCTTTGCCTCTCCCTTTGTTGATACTTCCCTCCCCCCCTACACCCTCCTCTTAATTATCCCCTCTCTCTTTGTCTCTCCCTATCTCTCTCTCCACTTCTCACCCCATCTCTTCCTCTCACATATCCATCACTCTCTCACACATCTCTCTCCCCCTCTCCCCCTCCCTCCCTAGTAAAAAAATTCATAAGGGAAAGATACTCTACACACCTCATCAAGAACTAAGATCCAAATATAGCTAACACATAAATATATAAATTAGAAAGATAATAAAGATCCATTACCAATAGGGATAGAGATCTCTACATAAATGAAAATAGAGATAGAGAGGGAGATGGAGATAAAGAGGGAGATGCAGATAAAGAGAGAGGAGATGGATAAAGAGAGGTACAAGAGATAAATATATATAGAGGGAGAGATAGAGATGTATACAGATAAAGATACAAATAAGGAGAGGTATAAGGGTGAAGAGAGATGAAGAAATAAAGAGAGGGAGAGATAGAAGGAAAAATAGAGAGAGATAGACATACCTATAAAAGATAAAGAGACATGAATAGGGATATATAGATATTAAGGACTATTATAAGAGAGCAAGAAATATTGAAGGACAAAGATGGATAGAAAGAGGGAGACATATCTAAAGATTGAAAATAAGAGAGTAAGATAGAGATAAAAATGAAGATAAAGGAAGAGGGAGATGATTAGATATATAGAAAGAGAGAGGCAAAGACAGATAAATATATAGAGAGACAAAGAAAAATGGATAGAGAGGGGTATATAGAGTGAGATACAAAAACTAAGAGATAGAGAGATACAAAAGAATAGGAATATGGATAGATAGAGAGATAAAGAGAGAAATAGAGATTATAGATAGGGATAGATAGCTAGAGGGAGAGAGAAAGAGGGAGATATAGAGAGAGATATATAGGGGTTATATAGAAGGATGGAGGGAGAGAGCCAAATATATAGAGAGAGGGAGTAAATAAAGAGATAAAGGTAGAGAAAGGGAGAGATACGTAGAAATGGTGATAGAAGAAGAGAGGGAGAGGTAGATTAATCATCTATAGAGGAAGAGATATAAAGATAGAGGGATATATATAAAGAAATATGGACAAGGAAAGAGATAGAGATGTGTTCAGAAGAAGGTAGAGATAGATATGGATAGAAAGTGATAGAGAGAATATGACAAATGGAGGGAGAGGTAGAGTGAATAAGTGAGATCTAGAGCTAATGAGATATAAATATACATGAAGATAGATCTATATGGATATAGAGATATAGGAGACACTATAGGGAGAGAAAGGAGGTGATAGAGACAAGTAATAAATAGGTATAGGCAGGATCAACTAGAGGGGTGAGATAAATAAAGAGAAGAGAAATTAATAGAGAGATATAGAAACGAGTGACAAGGATAGAGTAGGAGAGGGGGAGATAGGAATAGAAAGAGGGAGATATATGTAGAGATAGATATAACTTGGGAAATATCTAGATGTGATGAGAAAAGGAGTGAGATAAGTAGAGAAGGAAAAGATAGATAAAATATATTTATAGAAGTATAGATAGATAGATGATAGATAACAGAGGTGATTGCAAAAAAAAGAGATTGTGTATGCAAAATTTGTGAGAATTCAAAGTTTTAAAAATGAAGAATTAACTTCAAATGATTATCATTAATTTTTGGTTTAAAATATAATAAAATTATCTTAGCCAATTTTTTTATATATCTTTAAATTACCTTTCCAATGCTTGTAAAAGATCAAAATTTTCTTAAGAAACACAAAAGTTATGCTCATTTTACTAAAGTATGTTTTTTTATGTTGAGCAAAATGGATATCCGTTTTCCAAAATGGTTATCCATTAATATCAGATATACAATATTAACGAATATTTGTTTTGGTTTGGTATTATCAAACCAAATTCAAATTTTGGTGACCCATACAAAAAAGAAAGCGAATTTTGGAGTGCTTGGCAAAGTTTAAAACACATTTTTTTCCCCATTGCCACTTTTTGGCCCCTCATGATCTCACACATACCCTCTTACAAAAATTAAAAATAAAATATCTTCTTGGAAGAGAAAGTGGCTAACTCTCCCAGGCAAAATTACCATGATCCAGTCTATTCTCAACGCTATTTTGAGATATCTAATGCCAACACTATGCATGCCAAGGCCAAATTCTAAAATTTGCAGTCCAATTTGAGATCTTTCTTGTGGTCAAATAATATTTCAAGAAAGGAAAAGATCCCACTTCTTACTTGGGAGAAGATCTACTCCCCTAAAGGCATGGCTGGCTAACGGATTCAAATTTTGAAATTACAAAACCTTTCCTTAGGAGTTAAGATGCTTTGGAAAGTTTACTATCACTCCAATTCTCAATGGGAAAAGAAAATGAGATATAAGTACTTGGACACATTTGAAAAGGAAGGAATTTTCACTCTTAGAGTGCTCCCAAAAGTCTCAGCCTTTTGGAATTCCATTTCTTCTTGCAAGAAAGTCATTCTACCACTTATGTCTTGGGTGATAAACTATGGTGAAAAGGCAAACTTTTGGGATGATGTTTGGAATGGATATTATTCTTTTAATAGCAACGAAAAATGGAACCTATTTCACAAATCCTTAAAAGACTAGGGGTACTAAATTCAAGGACTACTTCACCCTTGACTACTCATCCATCACTTACAAACTCAGATGGAAGTTAGTGGATTTTCTTCTAGTTCCTACAAATATTATAATCTCTTATAGAAAAAACTTGAACAAAGATAAATTTTGTTTTTCAATAAAGACGATGAAATCATATGGTGAAAAACAAAGTCCAGTGAATATATTGTTAAAGAAGGCTACAATTCTCTAATGAAGGATCTAAGTGCAAATTGGCCCAAACACCTTTGTTGGAATTTAGTTGTTTGCCAAAGGCTAGATCATTTACATGGATTTCCACGAGAGACAAAATTCTTACGAGAATGCAATTGGACATAATGGGCACCACCCCATTATTCAAATGTGTTTTATGGGACAAAGCTTTTGAAAGCTCTAATCATTTTCTCCTCTAGTGTGATTTTGCACGACCCATTTGGAAATGTCTTCAAAACAAACTATCGTGGAAAGGTCCATTGTCTACTACCTTACTTCAAGTCCTTTGAAGATGGCTCATTATATATAATACATCTACCATCTCTTGCCTCTGGATGGTGAGTCCATCAAATTTCTTATGCGATATTTGACTCGAAATAAATAATTAAATTTGTCAAAAAAGAGAAACAAAACTTGAAGCAAATCCTTTTTAAAATAGAACAATCTATTTCAAAAGTTATAATGAGTAATTTAATTAGAAACCCAAATTCCAGGAGGGTTTTATCATCCTAAATAAGCTCATATTAAAATCCTAGAATTTTCTCAAACCTTGTCCTTCCCATAGTTCAATTTAGATATCTTCAAAAGTAAACCAAACCTTAATTACATGGAAACCCCCACCAACATAATGGTTTCAATTAAAATTTGGTGATGCCTCGAAAGGAAAACCTAACATCTATGGCGCAAGGGAAGTCATAAGAGATCACGAAGGGAAATTCTTCAAGGAAGTGTATTCAAAACTTCCTCCTGCTACGAATAACACTGTATAATTCTCAGCTCTCTATTTGGGACTCTCCCTAGCACTCAAACATAAGATTAAAACTTATGCATAGAAGGTTACTCCATGGTGGTATTTCAAGAAAATATTATTGCTAATTATTTGGCAAACAGAGCTATCAATAAAAATATCTCATGCAGAGTTTGACAATCATAACTTCTGATCTGGTTAGTCCATCAAACGCCACAATCTAGATTCAAATGTGTGGAGCTTCTACAAATCTGAAATAGCTTTCATCACACAAGAGATCTCCAGTTACATTTTGTTCTCTAATCTGAAACACTATGGATCTCTCTTCAATCTTTTAGCTTGGTGGGTCAATTGACATTCGTTTATGTGAGTAAATGTATCATCGCAGGAAAGCCTTTGTTTTCAGAAATTTGCAATGTAAATATTCAGAACAATGAAGAAATATTGGTCGCTACTGCTAAAGATTGTCACAACAGATGAATGGGAATAGTCGAAGAAATTTTGAAGGTGAATGTGCTACATGTGAGGAAGGTAGAGCATATATCTCTTAATTAGTTGGAAAAATTATGTTGATATATGAAGGAGTTCATGCAGAGTAATATATCCATTCTACAAATTTAATCTGTTCTTGAGATGGCGCAACCATGACCGAGAGGATCCTCAAATAAAATAGTGAGGAAGGTAGAGCATATATCTCTTAATTAGTTGGAAAAATTATGTTGATATATGAAGGAGTTCATGCAGAGTAATATATCCATTCTACAAATTTAATCTGTTCTTGAGATGGCGCAACCATGACCGAGAGGATCCTCAAATAAAATAATATGGATCATGCAATAAGAGTAACACAATAGAAGAAACAAAACATAAGGTAGAAAATACACAATTCAACATCCATAGTATCAGAGATTCATTAAAATCAAGTTGACAACATGTGGGCAAACATATAGGCTTGCAGACCTTCTTACAGCTTACATTCCAAAAAAATTATCCATCCAGAATTCCATAGGAGTTCAAATTACAAATCATAAATCTAATATATCATCTATCTTCACTTGTCTACCAAAGGATCGAATACAACAATATATATAGCATCCAGAACACATCCGGGTCAACCACAAAAGATTTCATCCTCCAAGATAGGAAAAATGAATCGTGTAAAATAGGTCGGCCCCAAAGTGTGAAGATCTCCTCCGCCAAGAATGCAAATGAAGTGCGGACTACCAAGGAATGTCGGCCAAGGACATAAGAACATCAAGCATGGTGCCAATTAGATCCGCAAACCAAGAAATTGCTCTGTAGGAGAAGAAATCTCCAGCTAACTGTTAAGCTCAAAAATGCTCTGGGAATCAAGAACCACCCAATTTGGAAGTGATAACTTGCCAAAAAAGAATCCAAATGAACCGAAAATCTAGAATAAGGAATAAGAACATGTTTGGAAGCCATGAATCTAATCCACGACAGAAAATAAACAGATACCGAAGAATGCCAGAAGAAACTTAGAAACTGCAACACAGAACTAAACGGAAATAAAACTTAAACAAATTATTTTTTTTGTTTGATGCAAGATAGCTCATCGATCGGGGATGCTCTTACATCAGACACCCCAAGTAGGAAAAGATGTTCCATGAGAGGAAGCTCATGAACATCAAAAAGGATTTGGGATATAGATCCCATGCTCATTTCTGATCCAAATGTCCTCTTTATCTGCAAAATTCTTCCTTTTTACCCCTTTTGATAACTCAGCTGAATTCTCCAACTTCTTTACCTCTTCTCCTCTTTTCCCATGCTTCACACAAGTTTTTTGTCTCTTACCACCACTCCCTTTCTTCCACAAACGTAATTTAGTTCCTCCACTAGAATTCATCTTGGTTGCTACCATAACTCTAAGCTTATTGTCATCTGGTACCACCTCGCTAACAGTCTCATCCACAAGACCCTTCTTTAGATACACACCATCATCTGGTAAAACCTTTGCAACTTGCCTCTTAGCACTACAACTCTTCACAAGACTCAAATTCTTCACTTTCTTCTCTTTCTCCTTCAAATAAACCAAAGTGAACTTTTTTCCATCCTTCTCAATAATGATTAGAGTCTTTCTACAATCATAGATAGCTCCTTTGTCATACTACCAAGGTCTACCCAACAAAACATGACAAGCACTTATAGGCACAACATCACACAAGACTTCATCCTTGTAAGGCCTAATACAAAAATTCACCAAGCACTGCTCTCTCACTTATACCACATGATCATATTGCAACCAACTCACCTTATAAGTACAAGGATGCCCAAGCCTCTTCAAACCAAGCTTCACTACCATCTCCTTTGATACCAAATTTTTAGTACTACCACTATCCACAATAACTTTTCAATACTTACCACCTGATTTGAAAACAGTCCAAAATAGATTTTTTCTTTTAGTAGGTTTGGTTTCTTCTTTTCTCTACTCCATCAAAACTCTTTTGAACATAAGGGATTCTCCCTACTCTGGTGCTATCATGCTTTCATCTGCAACTCCAGTTTCTGGATCTTCACATGCTAAGAAATTCCTTGCATTTCCCTTGTTACCCTAAGGACGCCCATAAGCTCTATGTCTAGTTTCTCCACACTTGAAACATGTACCTGGAAGAACTCCTTACTACTAACTCCTCTCCTTTTCATTTTCTGCTCTGATTCTTTACTCCACTTAGCTTTTGGTTCCTCAACAATTTTGTTCTCCATACTGCCACTCATTTGCCCTCTATCAGTTGCATGCCTCTCTTACCTTAGGGTTATTCCGTTGTCTTCTTTTCACTTTATCTTCTACCTTCAATGCATATTGATAATCCTCCTCAACTGTAGAAATATTCAGCATACTCATCTCATCCTGGATGTTAAATCAAAGTTCATTTACATATCTGGCCACCTTCTCCCTATCCATCTCTCGATAATCTGATCTAATCATCACCTTGTAGAATTCCTCAGTATACTCTTTCACACTCATGTCCTTCTGCTTCAGGTTCTGCAACCTTTTGAACAACTCTAACTCATAGTCTCCCAAAATGAATTTAGCCTTCAAACGCATGACTATTTGCCTCCACCGGGTGATTTTCATCTCACCATTCTCCACTCTATCTCTCTACAACTCTTTCTACCATAAAGAAACATGTCCTTTCAACTTATTTTGTGCTAACTGGACTCTCTACGGATCCTTAACATCTTCAAACTCAAAGTAATCCTCCAATTCTCTGATCCAATCTATTAGGTCTTCCAGATTCAACGAACCCGAAAAGTTAGAAACCTCAATTTTATGAATTTTGGTTACTTGCATCACCACTCTAAGAAATATTTCCTCTCCTTCATCTGTCGGTCCTTAAACCTCTTTGACCTCAATATTTTCTCTTGCCTCTTCATATTCATCCTCCGATTTTGGATTCCGCTGCTTTCTAGCCAACGCATTTTGGATCTCATTCCTCATCTCATTCTTGAAATCCTCCATCATCAGCTCCATCCTTCTAGGGTTCATCCTTATCAATATCATCTCCTCCTTTGCTACAGTGCAACTACCTCATATCGACAATCTGATTACAAGGTTTCAATTGCCTCTTCGTCGGTGATCTATTTAACACAAAAGTAGCCTGCCTTAAATCAGCGATCTGTTCACCCAAAGGAATGCCTCAAGGTTCACAACCATCTCTAATACCATTTGACACAACCATGTCCCAGAGGATCCTCAAAGAGAACAATCTGAATCATACAAGAAGAGTAACACAATGGAAGAGACATAACATAAGGTATAGAATGGACAATTCCATATCCCCAGTATCATAGATTCATTAAAATTAAACAAGTAACATGCAGGAAACATATAGGCTTACATGCCTTCTTATAGCTTGCATTCCAAAAAAATGATCCATTCGAAACTCCAGAAGAGTTCAGATTACAAATCATAAATCTGATACATCATCTATCTTAATTTATCTACCAAAGAATCAAATACAACAATATATGTAGCATCCGGAACATATCTGAGTTGGCCACAAAAGATTACATCCTCCAAGATAGGAAAAATGAAACGTGTAAAATAGGTTGGCCCCAAAGTGTGAAGATCTCTTCTGCCAAGAATGAAAATGAATTGTGAACCACCAAGGAAGGTCTGCCAAGGACCTAAGAACATCGAACATGGTGCCAATTAGATCCGTAAACCAAGAAATCGATTTGCAAGAGAAGAAATCTCCAGCTAATCATTAAGCTTAAAACTGCTCTGGGAATCAAGAACCAGCCAATTTGGAAGCAATAACTTGCCGAAAAGAATCCAAATGAACTGAAAATATGGAATAAGGAATAATAATACATATAGAAGCCATGGATTTTATGCACAATAGAAAATTAGCAGATACCGGAGAATGCCAAAAGACACTCAGAAATTGCAACACAAAACTGAACAGAAACAAAACTAAAACAAATATTTTTTTTCGTTGATGCAAGATTGCTCATCGACCGGGGATGCTCCTGCATCATGAGATGTTTGCTAAGAACATTGAGGAGAGTTACACTCTAGTGACATTATTTCTCAACACCCACTTAAGCAATTACAAGAGCATCAAAATCCCAACTTGGTGGATTAAATTGTACTTACAGAGTTCAGACTTGTAACAACTTGGGGTAATGATCTAACCAAATAAATCTCCGCACCTTCTTCTGGTAATGATACTCAAATCATGCAGTCCAAGGTTTAGATATATCAAAATGACAGCCTGGATAATGTTGTTGCATGTCTACAAAAAGTTGATTCTACTTCCGACAATGATGTAGTACAATTTAGTTACAGTTATGATGTGAGCCAACCATGATTTCAATCTTTGGAATGTGTACCCCTTTCCAGATTACAAATGGATGATGAGATGCCACCTCCTAGTATCACAGAGCAAGATGCCATTGGAAACTTAAATCTGAGGGTATTGTGTTGCTCAATCCCTCCACCAAAAAGCACCAACAGTATTATGACTTGTTAATTCTAGAAAAAAACACTAATAGTAATGCTCATTAGATCACATCACTATGAAATCCAAGGCAATGGAGTGTAACCACTTCATCTTCATGCCTTGTTTTTAATCATGTAAATCTTGCAGGAATAGAACCTGTGGTAGAAGCCATTGCCAAGATGAGAGAAATAATTTATAGGGCTGCAAATTTAAGAAAAGCACAAGCACAAGAACCTTAGAATATCACGTGACCCACAGATAGTTGCAGCATGTCAGATGAGGGTAAGGATCAGTGACAAGATCATAATTATTCAAAGGCTTGGTACAAGAAGAAATAAAATGGATAGAACTTCCATGTTTGATGAAGTAGCTAACTACTTCAAGTTCCTCAAGACCTTGGCCCTATTTTTAGAAATTTGCAGTATAAATTTTCTATATAAATGGATATATAGCTTCTAATCACAATCATAATGTCAAGTTAATGGTATCTCAATCCATTCTTCTTCATCTACTTGTGTTACAGATGTCGCCATAGTTGGATCCTCAATTGCTCTTCTTACTCATTTGCCTAGGACATAACTTGAAGAAACCCTATTCTTGGTTGCTTCGCTTCATTTTGTTAAAGTGATTCATAGTGAAGAAGTCACCTTATTTTTCTCCATGAGTGGAGTAGACAACAATTATGCTCCAATAGTCTCTAAACTTACATGCTTCAGTCACTATTGCAGATAGTATCATCTCAACATACAGTAAACAATTTTCTTCTTTATGGTGGCCTTTAGGGCAGGGTAGGCTTTGGTTTTTGATAGTGTTATCGTATCAGTTTTTGCAATTAGTGGAGTGGACATGAAGTCATTCTCAAGTTTGTCCTTTCTACATGTTCATGTGTTCTATTTTAGTGGTTAGAGTTATACAAAATATTTTCATTGCTTGAAGTCTCTGTTGTATTGTGAAGCTGGCTTTCCACTCCAATGGTGGTTTGAAGAATACTTTACAATGTGGTGTTCATTTCTAATTGGAGACACAATTTTTTTTTTCCTCTGACTTGAATCAGATCACATTTAGCTATGTTCTTGATTTCTTCTAAGTGGGTTGAAGATTATTGCAAATGCACCTGTGTTGAAGATTTGACAGTTTTTGACTAAAAAACAGTTATGGGGGCTACCTATTGTGTTATGACTTTTTGGCCAAATTGGATTGTGGGCTCTATCTAGGATTACTTGCTATTAGTTGCCTTTTAAGGTACTTTGAAAGTTCATTTTTTCAGTCTAGGCATATTGGAAATGAAGCTAAATTTGTAAAATTGGTGATAGCTTCTTGTTTCTTATCTTTTAATGTAGTTGGGAGATTTACATTTTGATCCTATTAAATGTAATATTTTTCTTATTAATTTATTATGGGTTTTGCTTTTTTTTAAAAAATAAATAAAAAATAAACTTATATGATTTGAGACATGTCGAGAAAAGTTAACTTTTAAGTTTATACTAGTGGATTGATTCAAGTATAAGTACAAATTATTTCTCTTTGTGGAATTTTCATATTAGGATTTCATAGAAAAATAGCAATATTAGTACTACACAAATGGAAGTACTTGTTTTACCCATCTATGGAAGAGTAATATCACAATCAATTTTTTTCTATTATTCATGTTGTTATTGTTACTAGGATTTGACAAGGTAAAGATGTTGTAGTTTATTTAATCTAGTGAAAGTCTAGCAACATAAGAACTCTTTGTAGTAGCACTTTTTTTTTGAGATTTTAATTGATTAATGAAAATTGGTTGGAAATATTAGATTATGTTGTTAAAGTAATTATTTTTAACAATTGAGGAAGATAACAATTTTTCAACGTAGATTGGCAAAATAGGTATAATACAATTGTAAATAAGGATTCTATTAGTGATGTTGATAGTGTCAAAATAAGTCTTAACTAAAAAAGTTGAATAATAGTTAGCACAACGGATTTGAGGATGGGGTGATGTGATCATTAGTGCTAGTATTCTTATAGAAAATTTTAAACGAGGACATTTGAATGAACTTGATAAAGAGATAATAATATTAGTACTAGAAGTAGACAAACCATAGTTTCCCTAGTTGACTACAATTGTACTCCTGATTTTTATTCTTTGAAGCAAGATAAAAAATTTATAAGGGCATGTTTTTGCTATTATTAGTACACTTTTGATTTGTTATATTTATTATTTGATATTGCTTATTTATATTTTACAAATGGCTATAGACCTAATTGTGGCTTCTAAAAATGCTATAATAAATTTTGATATGTTACATAAAACTAAAACTTATTACAATAAAATAAATAATGATCTAAAACTATTAGTATGGTATTAGCTAAATAAAATCATTAATAAATTAATCTTTTCTAAATCTTTCCAATTTTTAACATGCAAAGATAAATTAGCTTTGAATCTCTTACCAACGATTGCATTATTTATCTTGTAATGGATAGCAACTACTTTAATAACAATGTGAAGCTCATGGTTATAAAAGTTATCTTGACTCTAATGTGCTTGGGATATGACTTTACGGATGCTGGAAACCTTTGAAAACCAAAGTGTATGACCCATTAACAACTTAATAAAAAATGAGTTATGTGTTCATTTTTTTGAGACACCTACAATATATGAACAACAAAATTTATCATGTAAACATTTATGTGTTGTCCATCAAGACAACCAACAAGTATCTAACATACATGTTTCACTATCATTAGATAATTTCAAAACATATTCTTTGTACTTGAAACTTACTAAGTATTTGACCTTGCAACATAGAAAATACTACAATACCATTGAACAACCATAAATTAGTTAAATTTAAATAGTTCTTTCAAGTTGGTAACTTCATAATAGTTGTTATACATGACTATAACTCTTTGGTTGGGTGTGAGTTACCAAAGAAGTAGAAGAAGAGTACTACATTGCATGTGAGAAATATGAGAAAATGGGAAGTCTTCTTGACTAAAATGTGCATTATAAAGAGTATGAACATGTTTCAAATGTTAGAACAATAAAACCTTATAACATGAAATCATCATAAATAGGAGGCACAACCATTTTTTCTAAGGTGGGTTATTATAAAATTTATAATGATTATGATGTGAAATGGATAGCCATAAATCCTTAGTGCTCCATCCATGTTGTATTTGATAATCGTCACATTTTTTATTATAATATCCTCTAGGTCTATTGTACAAAATGAACCATTTAGCACTTCATTTCAAACACTTAGTCTACCATAACATAGTACCTATAAAACACTAAAATAGTTCATGATCATTGATTTGACATTCTAAAGTAGATTAGATATATGTCACATATGTTCACAAGAACATCCAAACACTGCTATCTTTATTTTCTAAATTTTTTTCTCTAGAATAATGTCTTTCTTAACAAGTAAATTTTTATTTTATTTTGTGGAAGCAATGAACAAGCAATATTATATTTTACTCAAATTTCTAAATAGATTTATGTCATTCTATGTACTATATATCATGCATCACATTAAAATATCAGTTGACTTAATATGTATTTGACTTGCAACATAGAAAACACTACAATACCATTGAATGACCATAAATTAGTTTAATTTAAATAGTTCTTTTAAGCTTTTAACTTCATGATAGGTGTTATATGACTATAAGTCTTTGGTTTGGTGGGAGTTAATCAACACCAAAGAAGTATAAGAAGACTATTACATTACATGTGAGCAGTATGAGAAAATGGGAAGTCTTCTTGACTAAAATAAGTAATGTAAAGAGTATGAACATTTCAACTATTAGAACAATGAAACCTTGTAACATGACATCATCATAAATAGGAGGCACAACCATTTTTTTCTAAGGGGGGTTATTATAGAGTTTATAATGATTGTGATGTGAAATAACTATTTGGAAGTCCTTACCACTCCATCAATGTTGTCTTTGATATTTGTCCCATTTCTTGTTATATTATCCTCTAGGTCTGTTACAAAAAACAAACCATTTAGTACTTTATTTCAAACACTTAGGCTACCATAACAAAGTACTTGTTAAACATTATAATAGTTCATGCCCATTTATTTGAAATTCTAAAGTAGATTAGAGACATGTTGCATATGTTCCCAAGAACATCCAAACACTGCTTTCTTTATTCTCTAATTTATTTTATCTAAAATAATAACTAGTTCTTAACAAGTAACTTTTTGTTTTATTTTATTGAAGCAACAAACAAGCAATATTCTATTTTAATGAGGATTATTCATAGTTTTATGTTATTCTATGTACTATCTAACATGCATCATGTTGTAATATCTGTCAAAGTCAGAGGTACTTGAATATATTACGTATAGTAGAATGAAATATATATTGGTGTCACTTATGATATATCACATGGTGTCATAAAAAATGCCAATCAAATAAATTCTATCACTTAGGTTTTTTAAAGAATTCTTTGTATGTGCAATGGCCTATGGAAGCTTGAAATTAATTTAAAATATTACCATCATGTTGAAATATCAGACAAAATTTTAGGTAATTGATAAAATGCATGTACTATATTTCATGTATACTATAATTGATTATCATTTTATGTCTTGATGATAAATCACATGGTGTCATACAAAACACCAATGAAAGAGTTTTTATCACTCATAGTTTTTTCAAAACAATTATTGGTATGTGTAATGGATTGTGGATGCTTGGAAAAACACTAAAATAGCACCATCATGTTGAAATGTTAGTCAAAATATGAGGTAATTGATAACATGTATGTACTAGCACTTTGAACAAAAGGAGGTGCAATGGTTATGCTGATTGTAATTTATGTAGAATGTCCTATAAGTTTGATAAGACAAATGCACATACAACATTGGATTATAATTACTTTTTTACAAGATTTAAAGCATGAGAACACATATCCAAAACAATTAGAGTCAATCTAATTTAAAAAATTATGTCAATGTCAATTCTAAATAGATGAAACACCCATTAAAAGCTACCATGAATCTTACAGATGTAGCAAAATTTGAAGGACTAGAGAAAAAAATTCTATGATAATGATAACATCTAAAACCATTTAGAATGTTAATCTAAGATTAGTTCCTTTCATCCCATTGCACTTTAACTGCCTATCACAATCATGCTAAATTGAAAGATTCTATATTATTATGCATTATTACAATATCAGGATAGTTTTGTTTAGCTTGTCCCATTGTTACAAGAACTAATTATTGTACAAAGACTCAAATCTTGGATCTTGAATTTAACCATACAATATACTGTAAACCAATTCATTAGTCAAAATGTTATTATACAAATATAATCCTCCATTATGATAAACAAATACCAATAGCCTTGGCCAATGTCATAAGAAAATATTTCTTGCTTTTCCTATTAATTCATATAAAAAATAGAGGATGGATTATACCAACAAATAGCTCATTTAAGCTAAATTACACAAAAATGTAGATAAATAAAATAAATAAATAAAAAAAATTTGAATAAGAGGACCAAAACTATCTAAAGAACCCAATACAAGAAAAACTTACAAACAATAATAACCAATTATAAAATGGAAGTAGTGATTCAAAAAGAGATTCTACTTTAAGTTTTTCTTGTTTCCCCAAAAAATAAAATATTAAAACCAAATAACAAGCAAAAAAAAAAGACTTTTTTCAAAATTCCAAAGGATTCCATTATCAAAATTTCTCCGACCTGCAACATAGTTTGAAAGAAAGTCTACATGATGGTTAGTAGGTTAGTATTCAAAACAAGATTGTCGAGGGGCTAGATGACAAAGAAAAATTATGGCAAACTCGACATCATTCCGAGACTCCATCACTCTTCATGTGCCTCAATTTGTTTCGTCACCAAGAAACATTCCTCTGGGTGGAGTCCCCTTCAATCCAAATCTTTGTCACAACAAGCACAGGTTTGGACACACAAGAGGGTTCTTCAAACAACATAGGGGGACTCGTGAAGGAAAAAATCATCCCAAATGGAAAAGATATTGCCATAAGGACAAGAAGAAATTTGTTTTGAGGAAATGGGTTCACATAGAGCCTACCAAAACTTTGGTAATGGAAGAGGCACCAATTTCCCCAAATGTTGGGAGAATGGATAGAGACCTAGTGGTTAGAGTAACTTTTTCAAATAATTTTCTTGGTACCCAAATTTTTGAAATCCAAAATAGGGATTTGATAGGTAATTTTTGGAACTACATCCTTCATTTTCATAAGCTCTATGCGTGGATTCACTCATCTTGATCGGGGGTTCTTGATATTTTGTTTATTGATGAAGGGAAGGGTTTCTCTATTGTGATTTTTTCTAATAAACTTAATAGAGACATAGCCCATAAATTTAAGTCTTGGTTCCCTCATGATTTTGGGATTTTTACCCAAATTTGGCTCCCAAATTTTTACCCTTAATCGGCTCCTTTGAAATTTACCCCATTCTAGCTTCAGTTGCCCTCTCTTCCTCTAGACTATTGATAACTTGAGGTAGTCTGAACCCTAGCTAATTAGATTGCTATGTTTCTAAATAATGATGTTAAGTATTTTGAGTACATAGATCTTCCTATTTGAGTTTTAAATCTAATGGACCTAAACAAATAATTTATGAGGCAGCTCTTAATTCGATCCAAATTTGGGTTATGCTCCTAAAAGATTATTATTGAGGACCCATAAATAATGAATAAAATTACTTATGAGTTAGGACATTTTACTTTATAATGACAGGTTTTGGGGCATCAGGATATCAAGATTTGTGAGGATCCGATCTCTGATTCTAATTTATGTTCTTTAGCTAGAAATAAATATTAATATTTATTTTCATAAGTAAATCAAACAACTAGGACAACCATAGAGGATACATCTTGTGTAAAATCTTCTTGGTCCTATTTAGCATATGATTTTTTAATATCTTTCTCTTCCTGTTTAGACAAGTACATAATTTTGGGGAATTAGTATAAGGGAAAAGATAAGAACAAGGTTCTTGTCTCCTACCAAAAGAAAAATTGTTCATAGAAATTTTTCCTTCATAATGTGAAAGGTAGGCCTTGGGTTTCGAAGGTTATATAGAGAAATTGGGTAATAACTCTAGACATGGCACTTCTTTATTTCAGATTTCACTTTCTTATAAGTTAGATGTTGCATTTGTTACATCCCATGCCATTTTTAATAGCTCTATTATATGCAAACTTAAGGTTAGATATCCCCTATTGATTGAAATGTCAGCAAGTTCTCCATTGTGTAATTTTCTCGAGAGGTCCAAAAGTGTTTTACTTGATCATAACGAAGTAGTATATCTTATTCTATCAGAATTTAAGGATCCTTTTTTAGTAGGATACTTGGATTATATTGTGGAGGAAATTCTTCTAAAAGAATGTGTTCAAAAAACTAAAGAGCTTGTAGATGAGGTGGCAAAGGAAGACGTGGACATAATAGAGATTGTACGAGAAGAGCCACTTGGTGGTTTTGTGGAGGATGCAACTCAAGTAGATCATGATGTGCAGGATATATAATTTCTCCTAGAAGATTTAGAGGCTATGCTAAGTGAGGTCTGTTCAAATGCCTCTAATATGGACTTTTTAGTTGAATATGCTATTTATCAAACCTCCTTTAGTAGTTAATAAGAAGTGTCCTTCTAAGACATTAAAAGAAAAAGGAGGTGGGCATCTAAAAGGTTATTAAATATATGAAGAAATCAAAGCAAGAATTTAAACAACTTTGGACAATAAGATGCAAGACTGTGGAGAACTTGTCATTCTCCATGACAACATTGAAGATTAGTATATGGAATGTTAGGGGCTTGAAAACCCCTAACAAAATATGTCTTATCAAGTCTCAAGTGTAGTCTTATGGGGTGGTGCTGATTTTCCTACAAGAGACTAAATTCTCAGAGCCAAAAAACTCAAAACCATTCAAGTAATGGAAGAAATGGAATTACATTGCTTCTCCTTCCTTGGTTGCTTCAAGAACTCTTGCAATTTTGTGGAATGATAAACACATTCAAGTACAAAGAGCTCAAACTAAAGAAAAATATATTCATGCTAATGTTTTTTATCTACAACTACTTCTTTCATTTGATGAATATACATGGCCCCAATTCAACAATAGGAAAGAAATTATTGTAGGATTCTCTCTCATTAGTCCTTGAAACTTATCCAGATGAGACTTTCATCCTTGGTGGTGATTTTAATGCAATATTGTCTATTAAGGATAAGTCTGGAGGGATAGTTCTTCCCTTAAAAAAATAGAAAACTTAAACGAATTTATTGGCAACAATGCTCTTAAGGATTGGGTTCCTCTCAATGGGAATGTGACTTGGACTAATAGAAAGAAAAATTTCTTGCACACTACAAAGCAGTTGGATATTTTTTTTTATAACCAAACCGAAGTTTCTAGATTTGGACCTTTCACTTCTCAAAATTTGTCGCTATCTAGATCTGATCATTTTGTCTTTTAAATGGAGGTGTCTTTTGTCTCCTTGCAAAGTAAACCAAAATCTTCTCTCAAATTTGAGAAAATGTGTTTTCGAGACCCTTATTTTGTCCCTCTTCTTCAAAATTGGGTGGAAAAATACTCCTTTTGTACAAGGCTCAAGAATGTATAAGTTATGCAAAAAGTTGTAGTATTTAAAATCTAAAATAATAGTCTGGAATTCTCAAGTGTTTAAAAATAGTTTTGCTTCAAAAGTTGATATTGAATCTCAAAAAGTGTATAATTAAATGAGGTTATAATTTAGAATGTTATTAAGCCACCTCTTATCTCCATCAGAAATAATTACAAAATTAGTTTGAGAAAATATTAAGGGAAGAAATCTTTTGGAGGCAAAAATCTAGGGAGCTTTGGCTCAAGGAAGGGGATTGAAACATCGAATTTTTCCATTTATTAGCCGAAATAAGAATTGCAAGTAATTTAATCTTCGAAATCAAAAATTCTTATAAGGAAGTAGTCAATGACAAAGATAACAAACCAATTTGAAGCTATTTCATTTTTTTCTAAGCTTTCTTCAACCCCTTTTGAGAGTAACTTAGAGGAATTTTAGGAACTTATAGATTTTATTCCCCAAAAGATAACCTATCAGGACAATCAAGAACCTATCAAATCTTTTTCATTGGAGGAAGTTAGAAGTGTAGTCTATTCTATGCCTCTAGATAAATCTATAGGACTAGATGTCTTCCCTACCTTGTTTTTTTTCAAAACGGTGGAATTTTGTTGGCTTGGATGTTTTGAACATAGTGGAGACATTAAGATGTAATGGTAACATCCTTTAAAAGCAATTTAACACTACACTTATTGCTCTTATTCCTAAATTAGCTTCCCTGAATCCTATTGCATATTTTATACCTATATCCTTATGTCACAAAGGTGATCTTACTAAGATTATCTAAATTGATTCACATATTCATTTCAGAGGAACAAGGTGTCTTTGTTCTAGGTAAGGAGAAAATAGAGGGGGATTTAATAGCACATGAGCTTTTGCATTATGTAAGTCATTAGAAATATAAGGCCATGTTAATTAAATCTAACATAATGAAATATTACATGATTGGGTAAGTTGGAAATGTCTAGAGCACATGAAGTTATACTTTGGGTTTTCAAAGAAATGGAGTAAGTGGATTATCTCTTGTATTTCAAGAGCTAAGTTTTTAGTTCTTATAAATGGGAGCCCATGTAGGTTCTTTTCTTCTTCTCAAGGGGTGAGACTAGAAGATCCTTTGTCCCCATTTTTGATCATTATCATGGAAGAGGCCCTTAGTATATCTATTATTTCTCATTACCATAGGAACTTTCAAGAAGGGATAAAATTGCCCCAAACACAAGTTTCAATTACTCATATTCTATTTCCATATTGTACAGTATTTTTTGGGGAAGCATCAATGAGAGAAGCCAAGGTTATCAAGAGTGTTTTAGATAAGTATTGTGACATCTTAATGTAGAAGGTGAATGCTTCAAATTCAAAGGTAGTCTTCTTAATATGTTCCTCTATTCTTACAACCAATCTGACAAATATTTGTCTTTTGAGGAAGACAACCTTCCTTGCAAGTATCTAGGTATTCATCTCTTTGTTGGAAGAAATAAGAGTAAGTTTTGGTCAAGTATTTCATCCTCTATCCAAAATAAAGTTTCTACATGGAATAATTATTGGCTTTCATTAGTTGGTAGGACTCTAATGATTAAATAAGTGCCTAACAATAATTCCCAATAACATCATGTCAATTTTTCTTATTTCAAGAGGTTTTTTGTCTACTTGATAGACTCCAAGCTCAAAAGTTTTCTTTGGAAAGGAAATAAGGAGACTAAAGAGATGACATGCTTATTCATATGAGATAAGGTGTGCACTCCTAAATAAATTTGAGGAGAAAGATTTCATAATCTTGAATTAATAAATATGGAACTTGGGGCAAAACTAGTTTGGAAAATATTCTCCAATAATAAATCTAATTGGGCTACCATCATTACAACTAAATACCTCAATTAGATGACTCGAAAAGAATTTTCACAGCTTTGGATCTTCCATCTAGATCACAGATGTAGAGTTTTATGGTTGTGTAGGAAGGTCTTTCTTCTTTATCTATCATGGATAATTAATGATGGAAAAAAAACACAATTATGGGATGACTAATGGAAGGGGTTTCCCCCTCTAGACAAGATAGAAAACATATCACAATTAAAGGCAATTCTAAAATGTCAGTGGGGTACAAAAGTGTCTAACAACTTTTTATTATATATCAAAATGGTATTCCTTTAGTGTAGTGGGATTATGTTTTAATAGTAGCAGCTCCAAAAAGTAAAAAATTTAGATTATAGTTGGAGTTGAAACATAGAGTTATTCAATTTAGAGAGGATCAAGATAGGCTGATTTGGACCCCATCTCAGACTAGAATGTACACAATAAAACAAGGTTATGAGATTCTTAATATGTAAACCTCCACCAATCCCCAAAAGAGGTGTTTTTATTTTTGGTTTGATGTGGGTCTCCCAGACATAGGAGCCTTCTCTTGGTTATCCCATAAAGGGAAAATTCTCACTAGTGAGAGACTTATTTTTTTGGTTATTGCTCTAGTTTTGAAGTGTGTTCTATGTGATAAGGAGGTAGAAACTATAGATCACTTGCTTCTTAATTATGAATTTGCTTATGAATTTTGGTTTTGGATTTGTAGTAAATGGCATTGGCGTGTTTCTTTTCATTTGAAGCTAAAAATGGTGTTTGAGGCTTGGCCCAAGCTGTACAATCAATCATTATTTGTAGTCTAATGGGAGGTAGGACTTGCTATTGTTATTTGGAACATCTAGTGGGAAAGGAATTGGATAATCTTCAAGAGTGAAAGGAACAAAGTAGGAGTGGTTCTCCACAATATAAAAAATTCTATATGATCAGATGTAGTGTGGGCTTATACTATCAAAAATAAAAGTATGAATTCTTATTTTACTTCCTTAGATGATAGTGTTCTCGAGGCTTGGGTTGTGATTACACTTTAATATAAGAGTAGTCTCCTTAAGATTGTAGATAGTAAGAGAAGTAGGAAAGACATTAAATGGGAACCTCCAGATACATATCACTATAAGCTAAAATTTGATGGTGATGTGAAAGGGAATCTAGGAATTTCTAGTCTTGGTTATGTTTTAGAGATTAAAGGGGCTTAGTCTTGGAGGCTAGGGTAGCAAGAATCCTAGATGGAACCAATAATGTGGTTGATGCCATTTCACTTTTATTTGGGCTGCATATGTCAAATAAGTTAGATGTCAAAAAATTGATTATTGAGGAGGACTCAATGAACATTATATCTACTCCAAAAAAATTGAGGTTCAAAATTGGAGAATCATGTACATCCTTCAAGAGGCTTGGAGGATCTTGGAGCAATTTGAGGATTATAATATAGCACATTGTTATAGAAATAGACTAGTAGATACACTAGCTAATAAAGACATTCAACTAAGAGAGGGAGAGATATTGTTTAGTAGTGTTGACATCATATTGGATGATGAGTTGGCATAAATTGCATCACATGATACTCCTCCCTAATTATTTTCTTAAATGTTCATGTTTTTGCTGATTTAATTTCAGGCATGTGGTAACAATGGCTACTGCTTGGTGAGTGTAAGGAATCATGTAATTATCTCTAAGGTTGGTCACATCCATTTTTGGGCATTAAATCTAATGCCACATCATTTTTCATGTGAATTCGCCTAATTTATATTGTCAATACCTTGCTTGGTGTAGACGTATTGGAACTCGTGGATTTCATAATGAATTTAAATGATCGGGTTGAGGTGGTCTTTCCAAGATACGTTAATTGATCTCCAAATAATATTTCATATCCCTAGTTCTTGTTGCAAAGTTTACTCTTTGTTGTCATTTCCTACCAATACATCTATGAGTGGGTAGTAGCTTGGGTATTTATTAGGATAAGGATGTGTTTTATTTGTCATACTTGAATTGAATTGTTGAGGCCTCTATTTTGGGTGTGTGACAATGGAGTATAATCCATTGAATTATAGGATTGTAGTCTCCTTTAATGGTTGTGAGTTTCCAACTTCTTGTTATGTTGCAAAGCATCTTAAATGAATCTCCAAATGGGATTATGCAAAGATTCAATGAGTCATGATTATAGTCACTTGGGAGGAGGTTGTTAATCTAAAAGCTTCTTGCAACTTTTACCCTTCTCATGTTGTCTCTATTTTTCTCTCCAAAAAATTTGACATTTTGCAAAATTTTGAGTCTTTGTTGCATATCACTTCTTAATTTGTTAAAGAGGATTTCAATTCTAGGGAGGGTTTGGAAAAATCTGTTAATAAATATGATTTATTTGAGGGTAAGGGTTGGGTTGGTAGGATTTTCCCTAGGAAATATCTAAAGAAAAAGCCTACATACACAAAGCTCTATGACGCCATGAAAATTGGGTTGGAATCAAACAATTGTAAGTTCTTTGAAAATAAATTAGGGCTCTTTTATGAGATTATCTCTTTGTGGCAAGCCAATTTTCTACCTTGTTTTATACACTTTATTGGTTGGTAATGCACAAACCGCATGCTTAGAAGCTAGAGTGAATGCAATTTAAGGAGGATGTGAGAGCGGACCACAAAGGATATTTTGTGGCTTATAAGTTTGGAGAGTGTAGTTTCAAATATTGAACACCCCTTTGTAATTTGACCTACATCTTTTGTAACCATTTTGGTGTCCATTCCTCTAGCATCTAAGTAGGCTCACTTCAGCCCTTGCATCAGCCTTTTCCCTCTCAGGATGCTCAAGACACCTTTCAGTATCTATCCTTTATCTTTTGTTTACTGTTAGCCACATGTTTCCTTTGTTACTTGTCATTTCTAAGAAAGATTTGTCTAGACACTATCGCATTGTGCGAACATCCATGCGCTACACATTCATCTTGCAAAATTTCAACGTTTGAATGTCGGTTCTGAGTGTGCCTTTCCACTTGTCACCTGTGTATATCGGTGGAAATGACTCGGAATCTTCTGAAACTACTCACAACCCTCTATTTCCCTCTTCTCTCATTTTAAATCTATCTTTTCTCTCAATTCAATCTCTCTTGGACTCTCTTACACTCTCTTGGTCTCTCTCTTGGCTCACACAACTTTCTCTTGTTCTTTCTCTTGCTACAACGGTCTCTACTTTGCTACATCACTCTCAAGCTCTCACAATAACTCTTGCAACTCTCTTGGCTTTTGTCAAGCCTATTTAGTAATATCTATCTATTCATCGCATCTTAAAGAAACTTGGGATTTATCACATCCCTCTTATATCATTTATCATTTATCTTGTCCTGCATTTATCTTTTCTTCTATCAATCTATCAAGTTGTCTGTGGAGGTGGAAACACCAAAATAGGGATTTGACTGAGGCAAGTCCCCAAGTAACCCCAAACAATTTTCCTTTCTGGCTTGTGTGCAGGTTTATAAACATAGGAAGAAGATCATTTAGCTTGAGGCTTCAATTGTGGACCGGTTGTGAGCTTCCTTCATTTCCTCTTCTCAAGTTGTTCTAATATTTCACATTCTCTATTATTAGCTTATTTTATTGTTTTTCCACATTTGTTTAATATTATAATTGTATCTGCTACCCTCATACAGTTTTCTATGTTCTATCTGTACTCGACGACAACGCGCCATGCTGGTGTCCCAGATCTGCGTACCCATTCTAAGGATAGAGACTCAAAAGAGCCGTATGGGAGTCTCGTCCATAGTTGATTAGCTTAGCTTTTTATTTTTATCCCTTGACTCATCCTTAGTGCCAGTTTGAGTGAGGTAGCAGTAGATCAATTTGTCCTCTGAGATTCATCATCTTGGAGGTGACAAATCCCCTCCTCTACAGAGAGAAATAGAATCTAGAGTTGAAAGAAGTGGAGGAAATGAGTGAAAATAACGTTAAGCTGCAATCTCTTCTACCCTAGACTTTTGTAAACATGGTGTGATCCCTTCTCTCTCGGCTCTAGCTTTGGACATTTTTTGTTTATTTGGTCACTAGATATTTTTATCCTTTTGTTTTCTATATGACATTTTGAAATTGTAAACAATCCACTTTTGGTATGTATATATAAGGGTTGAGCAAGTCTCTCCTCTTAGGCAATTATAGTGGGTTGGGTGTCTATGAAATATTAATCTATTTTTGGCTTGAGCATACCTCCCCTGGTTTTCTCAGATTTTGTTAGTGTTGGCATTGTGTTGTCATTGTTGTCAATCGGTATAGGATGGCTATCAGTATAAGAGATGTATGTGCAGCACTATCATGGATGCATACATGATGAGATGTCTTTGATATCACCTTGTGTTGCAGAACACCGGTAAGGTAAAGGAGAGAATGTTGACCTTTGGTGTCACGGGTACACAAGTTAGTGTTTGACTTGTGTGGATGAAATGGATAGGTTATCGGTATAGTCTATCACCAGTAAAGAGAGGATGTCAACTGGTAAGTGATGTGTTGACAGTGAGTGGTTGCCAGCCGACAAGCTTATGACTAGTGTATAAACAGGATGAGCGAGATGTTGGGCTGTTGATTGTGAAGAAGAGGTATAATGTTATATAAATCACATCAACACTGGAGGAGAAGGATGTACACGTTACCGATATACTGTGTGGATGCAAAACAACAAGACTCCCACCAAATAATGATGTAGTCACCATTGAAAAGATGATTGACAATGAATGTGCCCCAACTGGATCACATGTGCCTATTTGAAGATATGTTTCACAAACAAGGAAGCCACATGAGTGCATTGCAGGATGCATATGACATGGATTCACTCTCATCGGTAAGTGGAGCTTATCTTCTATTATGAAAAGTGTGCATCATAGTTCCGTGAGATAAGATAGAAGGGTAATAGGTAGGTGTTTGAAGTCTCACACTGGATCTACCAATGAAACAAAAAGATGCCTCAAGTGCACGAAATCAAGATTATGCATTGGATTGATAGAGAAGGCATGTTGAGTTGTCGAGATAGATGAAGAGTGATGGGTTTGTCACTTTGACAAACCAGTTGAGATGATGTCCAGTCTAATGATGAAGAAGGCAAGGTTGAGCAGCTGTAGATAGAGAGTGCAACCGGCATGCAGATGCCTTAGATGGAAACAATTGAAGGTTGATGACATGGTGTCATCAAGGGGTTTATTGATATGTAAGTCCACCGATAATGCATCAAAGTGCAGATGCAGAAAACTCCCATTTGATGAAGATGTGCATAAGGTAGGTTAGCAAGAGTTCTAACCGATTGAGTGTTCCACTGAAAGAGAAGCTGAGTGCAAGGTGATGACAGACTGATTAAGGGTATAACTGACAGATCTTGTGAACCAATAGAAGAACCCGGTAATGAAGTTAGTCAGTGATCTTTTCTAGACTGACATAACCGACCTAGAAAAGGTGGATGTCGACAAAGGGGCCACATGGAGGTGAAGTGGCATGCATGCACAGGTTGGCATGTTATGTTGGTGAAGTATCAGGTGGCAAGGTAGATGGTGACAGGTCAACATTTATGTCGACTGTGAGATTCACAGGATGTGTTGCAGGGGTTTGCGGCTCGAGGTCATATGGAAAGCCGAGTTCCGGTACACACTGATTGAGTAGATTGAGGTAGGTGAAGGAGAATGCAAAACCATTCTTGGTGATCGACCAAGAGATCCACTGACAGGTTAAATGCAGGTTGCTAAAAATAGAAGGCGTGATCAGGAAGGCACGACAATGGTGGGGTTGATTGATGAGTTACAGTTCATCAATCTGGGTGATCAGATCTCACGAGATCTGATTGGATTTGGTTTGCCTCAAGGTCTATGAGGGAACCCTAACCACCCAAATTTTAAATTTGTTTTTGGTGGGAAAACTAGTTTATAAATATGCAAGCCCAAACCAGAGAAGCCTGCCGCTAGGTGAGAGAGTATTGCTGCTAAAGGAGTGAAATCAGTCAATTGCTCATCAAGAAGTAAGAGATTGAGTGTGAGGAAGAACAGGGTTGAAGTGTTCAATCAATATCAATTAGGCAACCGACAGTTAGCCACTAGGTTTGATAGAAGAGAGAACCGACAGTGACCATACCGACAGAGAAGAGTTGTAGAAGAATGCAATGAAGGAAGGCATAGAACCGGAAGAAGATAGTACCGGTGGAGAGCAACATTGTAGAAGAGAGAACCGACAGAGACTAGAACTGATAGAGAAGGAGAAGAGGATGAACCATCAAGAGTGCAACAAAGAGAAAGGTGCAGCAGAGAAAAGGTGAATAGAGAACCAATAGAGATCTGTAGAGAGGAGAACCAGCGGAGAGACATACTTGAGATTTGAAAAGTTCTTTTGTAACAAGAAGATAACTTTGGTATGAAAATATGATTTTGTAATCACTGAGTTGGAGCTTGGGGCAAGGGTTGTAGCTCCTTGGGTTGATGCCCTAAATAAGGGGTTGGTGCTCCTTGGGTTGGTGCTCCTTGGGTTAGTGCCCTAAATTAGGGGTTGGTGTTCCTTGAGTTGGTACCCTAAACATTGTAATCAAAGTTTCATTGTGAGGCTATATTGGAGTAGTAGACTCTAGCAGCATTTCTCATCGAGGTTTTTCTCATCTTGGGTTTTCCTCGTATATGTTGGTGTTATGTGATGTCTCGTTTATGTGTGAGTGCATTTGTGTTAGTCTCCCATCTAACCGGTAAGTATTCTTTCAGTTAGATCTATTAACCAGTAAACACACATAGGATAGTCAAAGGGAAAATTTAGAGAACCATTGATTCACCCCTCTCTCAGTTGTCCATTGTGTCTAACAGTTGGTATCAGAGCCTAGGTTCCTAGTTGATAAGATTTCTCTATCTTGGGTAGACTCTGGCTTAAGGACACAATGATCTGTTTAGTGTCAATCCATACTTTGGTATTTGATGGTTCAAACTATTCCATTTGGAGTTGTAGAATGAAAGTCTACTTGTCCTTCCTAGGGTTTGATGTGTGGATGTTTGTCATAAATGGCTTCCCTAGAAGAGTCAGTGCTCCCACCAATTTTTATGCATAAAGAAGAAACCAGTGCAATGATGCAGCAATGAAGGCAATACTCTATGGGTTATTAGATGATATCTCCTCACATGTGGACAAATGCAGATTGACAAAAAGCTTATAGGAAAGATTGAAGAAGCTCTATGGAAATGAACCTACTACTGCAAAACCGGTTTGTGAAGACAAGATAAGGAATGCATCTCATGTATTTGCAAATGATGAACGCAAATCTGCTAGCAGTTGCAGAAATGATGATGAAGGAACCTACCTCTTCATGGCTCAAGAATCAGAAGATGAGAGGCACACATCTGAGACTGATCATGCAGATCACTCCTACCAGCAAGATGTGTTTAGTAGTGATAGTGAAAGTGAAGAAGAAGAGGAAGCAAAAGTTGATCTTGAAGGAGAACTTGTAAATGCACTTGAAGAACTCAGTAGAGTAAGAAATGAATACAAGTTATTCAAGAATGCTGCTATTGTGGAGCAAAACCGGTTGAACAAATGCCTTAAAGAATCTGAGAAACACATCTTTGAATTGAAGACTCAACAAGAAGATGCCAAGGAGTGTCAGTGTAAAGATCTAGCTTCTAAGAAAGAAGCAAAAGATAAAGAATATCAGTAGCTAGTTGGAGAAATGGAGATTCTCCGAAATGACCTTGAGAAGTGTCAGGATGAGCTCAAGGTAAGAATCTGATTTGATGGCAGCAATGATGCTTTGGACAAAATATTGAAAAAGAAAAAGCATGCCAAGGACACTGAAGGATTAGGAAGTGGTGTCGGTGAATGCTCCACCAGCAAGAATGTCCCCCACAATGACATTTTGTTTGTCTCCTCAAATGGAGAGAACAAGGGACATACCTTCACGGTCTAGAATACTCCCCAAAAGAAGGTTGATCTAACCACAACTGGTGAAGACTTGCAGACAAGAATGAAGACCGGTGCTGCAAGAAGGAGGAACAATGTAGATCCCAAAGGTAAAGGGAATATGGGAGAAGATAGCTTCACCAGAAGCAAAACCAAAAGAAGAATGCAAAGAAGACCTCCTACTGGTACAGGACAAGGAAATGCTACCACCCACAGGGCAAAGCAAGTGTGGAAAAAGAAGAGAATAGATGGAAGAGCTGCAGAGCATGGACAACTTAGGATCCATCCCCAAAGACGTAGAAATGGATATTCTAAACCGGTAAGATCTCCCCATGCATGGCAGAATAAGTTTGTAAGTTATAAACCTTCCTTCTCTAGTTATTACTTTGCATGTAATGGTCATGGCCATAGAGAAGAAGAATGTAGAAAGAGATCTAGAAGGAACAATCTAGGATCTCATAGAAATCATGGAAATGAGCAAAATGTATCCAGGATTAGATACATGTATAATTCCTCTCTCAGTTGTGCAAATGTTATTTGTTATAATGGTAATGGAACTAGCCATAGAAGTCATGAATGTAGGAATATAAAAGCTCAGTCACATGACAACCAGTATAGTAGCTATGCTCAATATAGAAATGGATACAGAGCATATGAAAGTCGGAGACTTGCATGGATCCAAAGGAGAAATGTCCCTACAGGATCAAGAGGTCCACCGGTTCCAGTGGCCGGTTACAATAGCATGGTTAGAAGAAGATGGTCAAACTGACATATTAGAAGGTTCCCCAATCATGAGGTTGGGATGGATGCTGTGTCCTACTATAGCATTGCTTCCGGTTATGCTGCAGAATCCAAAAATGAAAGGACCAATCTGCAAAAGAAGGTAAGACCTACTCCCAAGACTGAAAAATGGGAAAAAAATGAGATCAAACAGGAATGGAGGAAGAAGCAAGAGGATGCAACCATGGACTAACACTGTACATTCAATGCATAGGTGATATCTCTTAACATGCTTAAAGGAGATGCAAGACCTTAGGGGGAGTAGTAAACTAAACTTATCATTCACCCCCTCAGTGAAGAAGGACACATGGAAGAACAAGATGCTGCTAATATGAAGGAAGGAAATGAGAAGTTAAGTGTGTGTGGTGGCTGCCTTGGCTACACACCTACAGATGAAAGATGGATCACTATTGCATGTGTCGATAGATGGAGATTAACAATTGGAATCAGATGCAAAGTGACAAAATGTCAGGAGTTATAGGAAGGTTCTCTGGTAGTGATGATGGACCGGTATAGGAAACCGGTATGTACAGGATGTTACCGATATGAATACTAATAGGTACTTGCAGGTTATATAAAACAATGAGGTTCGAGATCATTGCATTATCCCCGATAGCATGGAATGAGGAATTTATGTCTCAAGTGGTATTGGAAAAGCCCTGAATGACATATGATTGGCTCGGTTGTTGATCATGAAGGCATGCATGTTTTTGGGCTAACCAATTTGATTTATGGCATGATGATGATATTGTATGTCATTGTGTACATCCTGGATCATGTCATAGGTTGTGGTTGATATAAGAGAGCTGAAAGATCATCAGATGATCACATTTACACACCTCAACCAGAATATGGAGATGATTGGAGCCCTGATATTGGACCTGACAAGCAATGAGGACCTGAGATGTATGACTCTGGGGGAGTTCAAGTGCTTATGAAGCAGAGCTGACACACTTGAACTTGTGAGGGTACTAACTGCCTAAACTACAGATGACGGAAATTGTTGTAGGAATACCCAGGAGAATTTCTTGATTAAGGGTATCTACTTTCCCAATTGGTTGTATTCATAGCACAATCACATTTGATTCTAAAGATAATTTGGGATCAGACAAGGGAAGATGCAGTTTGACTGACAAGTAAGTAGTATTTACTGACACTTCCTTCTGCAATTGAGTGCTTTAACAATTGGTATTAAATTTTCACACTCAATTGGTGTCAGTTGGTGGTTGTGTTCTCCATCTCAAGTGTTGTAACTTGAGAAGATGCAACAATTGGTATCATAGGAGGAGATCTATCCGGTAAAGAAAAAGGGGAGAAAGATTTATGTCAATGCCCAACAGATACAAGGAGGAGTGAAACCTTGACAGTGCCCTTTGCAATTGTTGTCAAAGGGGGAGAAAGATCCTATAGTATACTGCATACTACATGTGTGAGAATGCATGGATTATACAAAGCGGGGGAGTTGGATCACACAAAGGGGGAGAGATTATGTAGTATGCCAGATACTACATGTGTTGACATCAATGCCAAAGGGGGAGATTGTTGGCACTGTGTTGTCATTGATGTCAACCGGTATAGGATGGCTACCGGTATAAGAGATGTATGTGCAACACTGTCATGGATGCATACAAGATGAGATGTCTTTGATATCACCTTGTGTTGCAAAACCCCAGTAAAGTAAATGAGAGAATGTTGACCTTTGGTGTCACCGGTACACAAGTTAGTGTTTGACTTGTGTGGATGAAATGGACAGGTTATCGGTATAGTCTGTCACCAGTAAAGAGAGGATGTCAACCGGTAAGTGATGTGTTGACAGTGAGTGGTTCTCAACTGGCCAGCTTATGATCCTGTAGTATACCACATACCATATGTATGAGAATCCATGGATTATACAAACATGGAGAGCTGGATCACACAAAGGGGGAGAGAGATTATGTTGTATACCGGATACTACATGTGTTGACATCAATGCCAAAGGGGGAGATTATTGGCATTGTGTTATCATTGATGTCAACCGATATAGGATGGCTACCGGTATAAGAGATGTATGTGCAACACTGTCATAGATGCATACATGATGAGATGTCTTTGATATCACCTTATGTTGCAAAACACAGGTAAAGTAAAGGAGAGAATGTTGACCTTTGGTGTCACCGGTACACAAGTTAGTGTTTGACTCGTGTGGATGAAATGGACAAGTTACTGGTATACTCTGTCACCGGTAAAGAGAGGATGTCAACTGGTAAGTGATGTGTTGACAATGAATGGTTGCCATCCGACAAGCTTATGACCAGTGTACAAGAAGGATGAGCCAGATGTTGGGTTGTTGATTATGATGAAGAAGCAGAATGTTATCTAAATCGCATCAACACCAGAGGAGAACGATGTACATGTTACCGGTATGTTGTGTGGATGCAAAATAGTAGGACTCCCACCAGATAATGATGTAGTCACCATTGAAGAGATGACTGACAGTGAACGTGCCCCAATCGGATCACATGTGTCTGTTTGAAGATATGTTGCACAAACAGGGAAGCCACATGAGTGCATTGCAGGATGCAGATGACATAGATTCACTCCCATCGATAAGTGGAGCTTATCTCCTATTATGTGTGCATCATAGTTCTATGAGATAAGATAGAACGGTTAAAGGTGGGTGTTTGGAGGCTCACACTGGATCTACCAGTGAAACAAAAGGATGCCTCAAGTGCATTAAATCAGGATTATGCATTGGATCGACAGAGAAAGCATGTTGAGTTGTTGGCATAGATGAAGAGTGATGGGTTTGTCACTTTGACAAACCAATTGAGATAATGTCTAGTCTGATGATGAAGAAGGAAAGGTTGAGCAACTGTAGATAGAGAGTGCAACTGGCATGCAGATGCCTCAGATGGAAACAGTTCAAGGTTGATGACATGATGTCATCAAGGGGTTTATCGGTATGTAAGTCCACTAGTAATGCATCAAAGTGCAGATGCAAAAGACTCCTATCTAATGAAGATGTGCATAAGGTAGGTTAGCAAGAGTGTTGGCCGGTTGAGTATTCCACCAAAAGAGAAGCTGAGTGCAAGGTGATGAAAGACCAGTTAAGGGTATAGCCACCAAGGCTTGTGAATCGATAGAAGAACTGGGTAATGGAGTTAGCCGGTGATCTTGTCTGGACCAACATAACCGACCTAGAAAAGGTGGATGCCGACAAAGGGGCCACGTGGAGGTGAAGTGACATACCTGCACAGGTTGGCATGTTATGTCAATGAAGTATCAAGCAGCGAGGTAGATGGTGATATGTCAACTGTGAGATTCACGAGATGTGTTGCAAGGGTTTGCAGCTCAAGGTTAGATGGACAACTGAATTCCAGCACAGACTAATGAAGGTGAACGCAAAACCATTCTTGGTGATCGACCAAGAGATCCACCAACGGGTTAAATGCAAGTTGCTAAAAATAGAAGGCGTGATCAGGAAGGCATGACAATGGTGAGGTTGATTGATGAGTTACAGTTCATCAATCTGGGTGATCAGGTCTCACGAGATTTGATTGGATTTGGTTTGCCTCGAGTTCGATGAGGAAACAATAACTGCCCAAAGTTTGAATTTGTTTTTGGCGGAAAAACCAGTTTATAAATATGCAAGCCAAAATTAGAGAAGCCTGCCACTAAATGAGAGAGTATTGTTGCTGAAGGAGTGAAATCAATCAATTGCTCATCAAGAAGAAGAAGAAGAGACTGAGTGTGAGGAAGAACAGGGTTGAAGTGTTCAACCCCCATTAGTGAGGCAACCAACAGTCAGCCACTGGGTCTGACAGAAGAGAGAACCAACAGTGACCATACCGGCAGAGAAGAGTTGCAGAAGACTGCGGTGAAGGAAGGCATAGAACCGACATAAGATAGTATCGGTGGAGAGCAGCAGTGTAGAAGAGAGAACGGACGGAGAGCACAACCGAGAGAGAAGGAAAAGAGGTTGAACCGACAAGAGTGCAACAAAGAGCAAGGTGTAGTAGAAAAAAGGTGAATAGAGAACCGCCAGAGACCTGTAGAGAGGAGAACCGGTGGAGGGACATACTTGAGAGTTGCAAAGTTTTTTTGTAACAAGAAGATAACTTTGGTATGAAAATATGATTTTTTAATCACTGAGTTGGAGCTCGGTGCAGGGGTTGTAGCTCCTTGGGTTGGTGCCGTAAATCAGGGGTTGGTGCCCTAAAATCAGGGGTTGGTGCTCCTTGGGTTGGTGCCTTAAACATTGTAATCAGAGTTTCATTGTGAGGCTGGATTGGAGCAGTAGACTCCAACAAGATTTCTCACCGAAGTTTTTCCCATCTTGGGTTTTCTTCGTATATGCTGGTGTTATGTGATGTCTCTTTTATGTGTGAGTGCATTTTTGTTAGTCTCCCATCTAACCGATCAGTCTACTTTCAGTTAGATTTGTTAACCAGTATACACACATAGGATAGTTAAAGGGAAAAGTTTGAGAACCACTGATTCACCCCCCTCTCAGTGGTACATTGTGTCTAACAGTTAGTTGTGGGGGTGAGCATGTCTCTCTTGTCAACGATATCTTTGGTCATTTAGAGTATGTTGAGCTTTGCTCCATGTTTGATAGATAGGTGTTCTAGTAGTTTTTTTTACTCTTTTTACTTACGTAAATCTTGTTATTTCCATATTATATATAAATATATGCATTCTTCGCTTTGTTCAAAAAGAAAAACAATGTCAACTCTAAAATTTAAATTAGCAAAAACAACATTAAATTGAAATTTGTTTTCGTTCACATTACCCAAAATCCACTAATTATAACTTTTTGCGCTTATACGAAACAATCTAATCCATTACACAAAATAAATATTCAAATTAAAAATAAGAAATTTTTCCTATTATTCATCTACCAATCACAATTCACACCAAACTGTGTGTTGTAATCATGGTTATGAGCACCACGCATAAGCCTCAACGTATGGGCTTGTGTCTCCACACAGATCTATATCATATGCGGGCCTTAATGATATACTGATTTCTTGGAGAAGAGATTAACAAAATCATGCCAATTGTTCTTCTCTTCTACCTTGGCTAAACATGTGGTGTCATTAACGGTATTGTCATGGAGTTCATCAAATATATATACAGAATCTCTGTAGCTTAGTTTAGATTAGAGGCGACACATATATCTCATCCACCTAAAACCTAGCTTTTTCTTGGATTGAACTTTTTGGCTGAACCCAAGTGATCATACTCCTCATGGGACATAGAGGGCTCACTAAATGTCTTGGGAATAATAGAGGAGCTCAGAATTGTCAATGGGGCACTGATTGGTGTGATTGCAACATTTCTGTATTCGTTTTGGGTAGACACAGAGTTTTCTTTCACAGTCTGTTTACAGACAACAAAATTATATAAATAGAAGTGTTACTTCTTTTTAGTGGTGGGTCACAGGAAAAAAACCTACACAATTATTGTCATTGTCAGAAACATCTTTAATCACTTATATGGACTGATATCTATAGACACAATGTGCATGTACCCATTTGATTTTAGTTTTGTTTTAGGTGCCATCTATAGTCAGAGCAAGTAGCCTAAACCAGGAACTGGACTGTATTCAGAATCAGTATATATAAATGTAAGATTCAGCTGCAAGAGAGTTGAGTAGTGATGAATATGCATTGAGGAGTTTGCCTGTTGTCTGGTGCAGATTTGAGGAAAAGTTAATGAGCAGATCATATCAATCCTCTTATCTCTGCTATACGAGTTATAACAGAAAGAAGCCCAGGTGTTTACATACAGGCAGCTCCAATTTGCTACAAACAATTTCAACCCTGCTAATGTTATAGGCCATGCAGGATCTGGGTTAGTGTACAAAAGCGTCTTGCCTGATGGTCGATAGTGGCCATCAAACAGCTTAATAGAGGTGGCAAGCAAGGAGAACATGAATTCAGGGTTGAGGTCTGCATTTGTGCTCTGAATTGGTGCCTTCAAATGAGAAACTGTGCTTTAATGGTGTCTGTACAAGATCTTTGTAACCAGACATGTATGACATGCAGGCAACACTACATTCAAATCTACTGAGTAACAACACTTCCACATATTACTGCCGACAGTTTACCGGCAGAACAACTTTACGGAACGGGGAAAAAGTCTCCGGCGTGAGACATCAGACAAATCTTTAGTTGAGACATCGACAAATCCTTAATTGAACGAATTATTGTTTTCTCTGTCCTGATGATAGATCACATTGTGTCATCCAAAACACCAATGGAAGAGTTTTATCGGTAATCTTAAATTTAGTAAATAGCTATGACGTGTATCTTACCTTGTAGTGAGATTTGAAGGCACACAGAAAAATTCAGGTATGGGTAACCCTAATCATTAATATCTGTGCAGGATGTACACGATTTTATCAGTTGTTAAGTTTCCTGAAATTTGAAAACATGCAGAAGATTTCAGATATAAGCAAGAAATCTTACAATGCCATTTACTGGGGTGGCTGTCTACCTGCATTTTATTTGTATCCATATACACAGTTGTTTCAGCTGTCCATTTTATTTTTTTTGAGACGAAGTTTTTTCAGTTGATTATTTTTTTTTTTTATGATCATATATTGATCCATCATCAGAATAAACATAAAGATAAAATTATAAGGAATATCAAATATAGTTGATAAAACTTAAAGCCAGAAGACAATATAACAGAAACGATTCTATTAAAAATAAATATTTACAAAGCTCAAAGCCATTCTTGTACTGCAATTTAAATCACTGTATTGCTAAATACAAACTCCAGGCCTCAAATGAGTCTAAACTCCTAAATCAACCAAATACTGCTGAATTGTTGCCTTCAATTGCCTTGCTAAATCTCTGAGCCATTCCAAGACATCAAACTAGGAGTAAATCTATTAAGCTGGGCTGATTTGAAATTTTGAAGTGGTTAAACAAAATCACTATTTTTAGTAAAACAAAGTCTTAAAATTACTGATCAGCATATCGTTGGAAAGAGTAAATGATTATTTACAGAAGATGCTCTAGATCATTCTTCCATTTAAAATTTTAATTAAATTTTTGGATCATATAGTCAATCATTCATCCTTCAATGTTACGATGAAATAGGATGTAGTGTTGTTGCTGAAAATGAAAGTCCAGTGTAGAAGAACATTAAACAAATAGATAACAATGTAAGCAATGACTAATGAAATACAATTATTAAAACTTAATGCAAGAAAGGAGAATATAAGATACATGAATCCACTACTAAATAATGTATTTAGTATGACAGCATCAACATATGCAATTCAATTCTAGGATGATACCCTCCCTTTTCCCTACTTCCCCTCCCATTTCAAATAATAGTTTCTCACTCACTAGTTCTAATTCTCCTATTTGTGATCTAGTTGTTGATTTGTCATCTTTCGATAGGGATTCACCTATGGATGCTCCTCTACATGGTTGTGACTCTCCTAATTGGGTGCTTACAATTTACTCTACATTTGTTTATTTTTGTGGGACATCTACAACGCTTTCTATGCCTATTAATATTGTTCCAAGTTTACTTGATGACTTTGCTCTTTCATTTTGGAGATTCTTCTCCTCAACCCATGGATGATATTTTGTTGCTTGAGGTCAGCCCTCAATAGTCTCCTCAAGCTTTCATTGGATTTAGTGTTTTGTTTGACAAGGTTGGGAATGCTATAATCAATCTTCGTCCCCTCTTAAATAATTGATAGATGTAGTGATGAATCATTTAAGAAAATTTTCCTTTTACTATTGTGGTGGGGAAGGGTTTTACCATGGGTAAGAGTTTGAAGAAACAACTACCTCTTCCTAAGAAACAACTACCTCTTCCTAAGATAATGCTACTCCTATGTTTTGCATGTTCAAGAATTTGATTTGGGTCCATGCTATGTCCTTACCGACATTTTATTGGTCCAGTTATGGATTTATTTATCATGTATGATGTAATTTTGTAATTAGGTCTTATGTGTTGAGCCGACCTTAAGGGCAAGGTTGATGATCTGTATATATAAGTGTTGTAATCATGTTAGTTGTGTGTCTATGGATGTGTTTATGATTTGAGAGTATATTGTATGTGCGAACAAGTGAATCTATCATTCGGAAGTGTGGAAGAGTAGAGAAGAATTGTTGTGCAAACAATGTGCTTAATCGGAACTGTAATTAGGCATTTGGAGATGTTATTCTTTTAGTTCATGTAATCCGGATTGTTGTCCGATCTTTGTAAGGCAGTGAGCCTTCCTAGGGTTGTATCACTTTGTTATTTTGAGTAGTGAGATCTAGGCAATGTGCTTTAATGCATGTGCATTCCCCATTGTAATATTTACACATACTACTGCAGACTATCATCTTATTATGGGTAGGTTCCCACTGTGGTTTTTCCCTTAACCGGGTTTTCCACGCCAAATTTTTTTGTGTTATGTGTGTTGTTGATGTGGTGATTATTTATATTATTGTTGTTCCTAATCAGATCAGAAGTTAAGGTTAATTTGGTTGAGTTTGGTGAAAATTGATTCACCCCCCCCCCCCCCCTCTCAGTTTTTCTACTGCTTTGTTGCCAACAGTTACTATAGAATGTAATACACAAATAATTTTCATAGATAATGTTGTTTATGTGGATGTTATATTGTAAGTATAAAGTTTCTTAATTGTGCAATTGAAGCAGTCACCGGTGAGGAGGGACCTCAAAGAGATCAATCCGGACCGACCAAAAAGAGTAAACACAATGGAAACACAAAGATATGATGGAGGCAATGCAAAACATATTATTTTATTGCATGAAAATTGATTGCATCCAACCCATAACAATCGGGTTATAACATACCGGCTCACAGGCTTGGTAGAACATACAGAATAGGTCACAACCGGGACCTTGAATCATGAGATCTTTCTTCTACGCACAGTCTAGCTACTTGATTATCTCCTTGATTGCATTTTAATACGCAATTACAATTATATATATGTTGGCATTCTACACTCTAACGAGAATGGTTGATGTTGTCATTGATGGCAACCAACCGGCAACAGGTTACTACACAAGCACCGACATCACATATATCATACACCGATAGGCACCGACACCGGCAGACACTTTCACCGGAAATGAAGTATACCGACACTCAGGCCGACATGGGATAACTTTTTGTTTATGTGAATTGTTTTGTAAATGTAATTAACTATTTGTAAGCCGACTTGGTATATTGTATAGACTCATATATGTATGAGATCTCATAGGTCATTTTGAATAATGCAATTATGGAAGAATGTAATGAATGGGAAATTATTGTATGAGGTGATATAGTGGACAACGAAAGTTTTGGTTAAGGTATCTAACTGAGCTTAAACCGGTACTGAACTAGGCATTTGAGATGCTATTTGGAGCAGTACATTGTATTGGATTTAATCATCCATATTGTAGTCAGTGAGACTCTTTTGAGCAGTGCGCTCCAGGCAGTTGGCCTTCCTACATGTGCAGGCCCCTATTGTAAGTAGTATTTATTCATATTGGCTAATGAGTAAATATTGTGGGTCACAAATCCCACCGAGGTTTTTCCCACATCGGGTTTCCTCGTTAAAATATCTTGTGTTATGGTGTGCATCTTTGTTGTCTCTGTTATTTCTGTTTACTGCACTATTTCCTCTTTAACAGTACATTGTTTTGGGTTGCAAATTTATAAATAAGTTCAAATATTTAATTAACTGGCTAGACACTGATTCAGCCCCCCACCCCCACCCCCTCTCAGTGTCTTTGGGACTGTCATTGAATCTAACAATTGGTATCATAGCCCAGTCTTCTATTTGGAAAATCCTAACAGCTTGAGGAAGATTTTGAAACCAGTACCGATGGAGAATTTAAGAAAATAGTTGGAAGGAGCTCTTAAATATTTTGATGCAGAAAAATTGAATAATATCAAACATGTAACCTGTTATGCATGTAACAAGATTGGGCATATTGCAAAATTTTGTAGAAGCAAGATTATACCGATGAACAATAAAGGATATAGTGTGAAGGGAAAAGAAAAGGTAAATGAAATAAATTAAGAATTTTCAAAACAATGGATTAAGAAGGGAGATCAGAAAGTTGATCAATCTATCTCTACACCCGTAGAATAGAGTAACCCTCCACTGTTAGGAGATGATAGGGGTTCACCTAGCTTGCTCAACACCTCCCAAGTTGATGTTGCTCAATTCTACCAACTCACCAAGCCTAGTTGCTCTCTAGGCCTCCAAGTCCCTCTCACTCTCTTCTAGGGCTTGGTTCTTGTCCCTTCTTGGGTGTTTGCTTCAGGTGTTTTGGTTAGGAACTCTATCAATTCATTGTGCTTCTCTAGTGCTCAATTTTAGCCTTTTAGCCTCAACTTGTCATAATGACCCCCAATTGAAATGAGATGTTGCAAAGGTGTAATAAGGTCTTTTAACATGTTTTTGATGCATATGGAGTCCTTTGGTAGTTTTCAATCTTAATATTTCCTACCGGTTTCACAATATTGCCTGGAAAAAGGCTACAAGGAATTAGGCCTAATTAGGCCTCCTAGACTGATTTTTTAGGGCTTGGAGGAAATCGACTCAAAGAACCCCCCAAAAAGTTTTTTTTTCCCTCAATGATATACCCATGCCCAATAGATTTTTGTGGTTTTAGGCCCTAGTCTGACCGTACAACGTATGAACTCTAAAATTGAGGGTTTGTAGGGTTTTCAAAGGGCTTACATCGACAGTGAGTAGGAAATTTGGTGTTTTTCTATGAAATGGACTCTTCAAGGCTCCTCCTTGTTGATACAAGTCTATCCCAACTCCATGAACTCCTCCAAATTCAGAAATGGTGCTTTTCCTTTCACCTCTGCATTATTCAACACTTCTTCACCTCTTCTTCTCTAACTAGGTTGCTCTTGGACTTGCCTAGTAAGAGGTGTCAGTCATGATCAGACACTTAACCAACACTTGAACCTACATAATTATACTATATTGAATATTCCCAACCATACCCCAACTAGCCGTGATGGCAGCATGTGTGGGATTCATGGGGCAACCATATTTACAAAGAAAAGACTATTTACAAGCCAAAACTGGCTATTTGTGAATCAAATCACTTCAACAATAGTAAAAACTCATTAAAATGATTGAAAATGAAAAGAATACTCTGCAACACACTATTGAATCTCAATCCATCATTGGATTCATGGATTCAATCCATTAAGCTTTCACAAGAATGCAAAATTGACAAGAACAATGTAAAAGTGCAGTCCAAAATCTTGTGTTTTTTATTATTTCTTTCCGAATCAAAGTACACCAACCTTGAAAACCATGTAGGAGGGGGTTTATATAGCTTTCCCATGTGAGGAATCTTTCCATGGCATTGAGCAATCCCTAAATTCACTGCTAACCAATTTCAGGATAAAAGTTGTCATGACAACTTTTTGCAACTTTTGCAACTGTGTTTTTGACACTTTTGGTCTCTCCAACCTAAGAGACTTATACCAAGTCATCACATATGACATCTTAAACATGTGTAAGGCTTACTTAACCCCCTTTAAAGCTTTTGTCAACATTTGACACTTTTGACCAGCAAAAAGGCCAACACTACTCTAAAATACAAATCTAGGCAAAATGAACTCCACCTAGACCTATATTGCCAAAATACTCAATCAACGAACCTCCTAGAGTCCTTAGTCACTACTGACTTGGCTAAGGTCATTACAAGCCAAAATTTTGCAAAAACAAGAAAACTAGGACCTAGGTGCTCCTGCACCATTCTCCCTAACAAAAAGAGATCATGTCACCTCTTGAGGAATCAGTGTTGGATGAATGCCAAGCTTCTAGAACTCTATCTCTATCACCCATGTAGCCTCAGCATCATCCATTCCTTTCCATTTAATACGGTGCTCCCAATAGACTTGATGTCTAGTCTTCTTAGCAATCCTTTAACGTAACACCTTCTCGGCCTTTGGATTAAGCTTGGCCGGTATCTGAAGGTTATTTATATCATTTGAAACCTCTTTAGGACTGAATTCCACACCTTGGACTGGTCCCTTGTATGCTACCAAGTCTGCTATATTAAAAATCGGTGACAATCCTATGTCACTAGGAAGATCCACCTTGTATGCATTTTCACCATACTTAGCTAAAATGGCACATGGACATTTCCTCCTCATCTGCAACTTGTTTGGCACACCTTGTTGTAGCCTTTCTTTGTTCAAGTTCACCATAACAAGATCCCCCACTTGAAATTGTAGATTTCTCCTCTTTTCATCAACTTTTTGTTTGATTTTGCTTGTGTTCTCCTTCAAAGCTTGCCTAACTGATTCATGGACCTCCTTCATCGATTGAGAAAAGTCCTTTGCATATCCACTTCTGACTTTTGTACTTCCTAAATCTCTCAACTCAAAAATGCCTCTTGGGTGCACTCCATAGACTATTTCAAAAGGACTCTTACCGGTAGTCCTATTTATGGTGTCATTGTATGCATATTCAGATTGAGCAAGTACTTGATCCCATGTCTGCCTATACTCATTGGTGAGGCACCTCAATAAGTTTCCTAAACTTCTATTTACCACCTCGGTCTGCCCATCTGTTTGAGGATGGTAGGCTGATCCAAAAGAGAGGTTTGTGCCAAGCTTTTGCCATAATGTTTTCCAAAAATGACTCATAAATTTGGAGTCCCTATCTGAAACTATACTCAACGGTAAACCATGTATCCTTACTATTTCCTTAAAGAACAACTGAGCTATGTGGCATGCATCATGAGTGGTCTTACAAGGCACAAAGTGAGCCATTTTTCTAAATCTATCCACAATGACATAAATATTGTCATATCCTTGCTTAGTCTTTGGCAAACCTACCACAAATTCCATGCTAATGCACTCCCAAGGTCTACTTGGAATGGGAAGAGGTTGATACAAACTGGCATTTTTTGAAGTACCCTTAGATTTTTGACAAACTATGCAAGTCTCCACATACCTCTTCACATCTTGATTCATCCTTGGCCAATAATAGAATCTTTGAACCAATTCTTGAGTCTTATTGACTCCAAAATGACCACTAAGGCTGCCATTGTGCTTCTCTTGTATAAGATTTTCCCTCATTGAGCCTTTAGGCACACAAAGTTGTCCACTTTTGAACAATAGCCCATTTTGTAAAGTGAAATCTGAGTATTCACTATGGAAATGATTTTGATACTCCTTGCATATTTGGTAGGCACTTGAGAAGTCTTCATCTTCTACATACAAATCCTTAAAACTATCCACACCTATGCTTCTCAACTGAATTTCTTAGACTGTCAAGAGCCTCCTACATAGTGCATCAGCTACCCAGTTTTGCTGCCCTTTCTTGTGCTTAATGGTGAAAGTATAGGCTTGCATATACTCCACCCATTTCATGTGTTTGTGACTGAGTTTGTCTTGAGAATTCAGAAAACTCAATGCTTGGTTGTCCGTGTACACTACAAATTCTTTGGGTAGGAGATAGTGTCTCCATTTTCTCAATGCTTGCACTAAAGAATACAACTCAAGATCATAAGAGGATTATTTCCTCTTGGCATCACTTAGCTTCTCACTATGGAAGGCTACTGGTCTTCCCTCTTGACTTAGGACATCACCCACTGCAACATTGCTTGCATCACACTCTACAATAAATAGTTTCTCAAAACTAGGCAACACTAGTACCGGTTGGGTAGCTATTCTCTTCTTCAAGATTTCAAAACCTTTGTTTCCTGCTTCACCCCACTGAAACTTGGCCTTCATACCACCTTTAATGGTGTCTAACATTGGGGCACATATTGCACCGAACTGCCTAATAAACTTCCTATAGTATTGGGCTAATCCATGGAAGCTTCTCACCTCTGTTGCTGATCTAGGAGTGGGCCAATTTACAATGGCTTCAAATTTTCTTGGGTCCATCCTGAGGTTTCCTTGAGATAACACAAACCCAAGGTAAACCAATTCCTGCTTAACAAACTCACATTTCTCCAAATTCATGGTTAGCTTTTCATCATATAGTCTTTGTAACACATCTTGCAAATGACTCATATGTGTTGCTCTATCCTTATTGAAAATGAGAATATCATCAAGATATACTACCACAAATTTACCTATGAAGTCCTTCATCACCTCATTCATGAGTCTCATGAAAGTTCTTGGAGCATTGGATAATCCAACTGGCATTACAAGCCACTTATAAAGACCTTCAGTAGTCTTAAATGCAGTATTCCATTCATCACCCTCCTTGATTCTTTTTTGGTGATAGCCACTCTTAAGGTCAATTTTGGTAAAGTACTTGGCTTCCCCTAAACAATCCATTAGGTATTCTATTCTAGGAATAGGGAACCTATATCTAATGGTGATCCTATTTATGGCTCTAGAATCAGTACACAATCTCCAAGTACCACCTTTTTTTGGTGCCAACACGATAGGGACAGCACAAGGGCTAATACTCTTCCTAATTAGGCCTTGATCTAACAATTCTTGGATTTGCTTAGCAATTTCAACATTTTGTTGAGGAGTCATTTTATAGGGTGCCTTATTAGGTAAGGATGCTCCGAGCATGAAGTCTATTTGATGGCTTATGGTTCTTTTAGGAGGTAAGGTGGTTGGCTATCCTTCACTTACTATACCCTTGAATTTCTTCAACAATTCTTGCACCTCTATTGGTAAAGCTTGCTGCTCTTTCTTGTCTTCTTCTTTGGGCTTCATCACAAGTGCAAACCCTATGCCTTCACCTTCCTCAAGTGTCTTCAAGAACTGCTTTTCACTCACCAAAAGAACATTAGGACCTGCTGCCTTTTTTTCACCTTCCTCAAGGATAGACTGAATTTTGAAAGTGACTTCATCCTTCTTGAATGAATATGCATTCTTGGCTCCATCATGGATAGCTTGTCTATCAAATTGTCATGGTCTTCCTAAGAGAAGATGGCATGCATCCATGGGTAGGACATCACATAACACCTTGTCCTTATACCTTCCAATGGTGAAATCCACCCATGCTTGCTCATTAACAAGAACATGTTGTCCTTTGTTCAACCAAGTGACTCTATAAGGGTTGTTGTGAGGTATCCTCTACAATTTGAGCTTGCTCACTACCTCTTCTGACACAATGTTGTCTGTAGACCCTAAATCAACGATCACTTTGCACACTTTATCCAAAATATTGCATTTGATCCTAAACAAGGACCTTCTTTGGCTAGGCTCTTCTCTGACCGGTTCTTTGATAAAAGTTCTTCTTATCATCAAGTTGTCACCTACTTCTGATTCTAAGGCAACTTCTCAAGTCTTGCTGCTTGAAGACTCTTCTTGGAGATAGCTCACTCTTCTTTCACCACCATGTGATGATAATCCCTTCTCTGGACACCTATATGCTGGATGACCAAGTTGGTTACAATGGTAACACTTCATTGTTGCAAAGTATGAGGAACCTCTACCTTGGCAACTAGATCTTCCTCTGGAACCACTATTTGATCCCCTTCCTCTATTGGATCCTCCTCTACTGCTGCCACTATCTTGTTGCTTTGTGAGTTTAGACTCTCCTTGTGTTCTTTGTTCAGAACTTCTTCCACCAAAGCCTCCTCTATGACCTCTATTGTCTTTTCCTCTTCCTCGGCCCCTGTTGTTGCTTGAGTCATGTCTCCTTTTCAGTTTTTCCTCCACCTTAAGGGCAAGTTGAAAGGTTTGATGGACTATTTTTGGGCTCATTAATCTGATTTATTCTTGGATGTTCCACTGTAGGCCATTTAGGTACCTAGCGACCTTGAGATTCTCCTCTTCTACCACATGAGATCTAAGGATAAGTTTGTGAAACTCTTCGGTGTAGCTACTGACATCAAGATCTTTTTGCCTTAAGTTTTGCCTCTTCCTATGAATTTGCACTTCATAGTCATCAGGGAGGTAGACTTCTTTGATTTTGACTAACATCCCTTTCCAAGAAGAGATGGGTGTTTTGCCCATTTTCTTCCTCTCATCTTGTACAAATTGCCACCATGTGAGAGCAACTCCCCTCATCCTGGACTTGGCTACCCTAACTCTCTGGGCTTCAGTTATGCATTCACTCTCAAAGTGGTTCTCCATACCTTCTATCCATTCTAGGACCACTTTAGCTTCCATCTTGCCAGTGAACAATGACAATCCTTCCAATGACTTGCCACTCAAGGTCTTCAATGCCTTCAAGAAAGGTTCTTGCTCTAAGATAGGATTAGGTTTAGGTATCTTGTCTACCTCTGCCACTTCTTTACCCTTTCCTTCTACTCCTTCCACTTTTACATACACTTCTTCTGCCTTGGCCTCAATATCACCAAGCTTACTCTCCAATCTTTCCAACTTCTCCTTCAGAAGTCTATTCTCTTCTCCCTGATTTTCTACTTTCCTTGCCAATTCAGCATTGGTCACCATGTTGTCTCTAATTGACTCTCTTGACAACAAGGACATCAACCTTACTAGCCCAAATCTTGTAGGCTTTGATACCAATTTGATAGGGGTTCACCTAGCCTGCTCAACACCTCCCAAGTTGATGTTGTTCAATTCTATTAACTCACTAAGCCTAGTTTCTCTCTAGGCCTCCAAGTCCCTCTCACTCTCTTCTAGGGCTTGGTTCTTGTCCCTTCTAGGGTGTTTTCTTCATGTGTTTTGGTTAGGAACCCTATCAATTCATTGTGCGTCTCTAGTGCTCAATTTTAGCCTTTTAGCCTCAACTTGTCATAATGACCCCCAATTGAAATGAGATGTTGCAAAGGTGTAATAAGGTCTTTTAACATGTTTTTGATTCATATGGAATCCTTTGGTAGTTTGCAATCCTAATATTTCCTACCAGTTTCACAATCTTGCTCAGAAAAGGGCTACAAGGAATTAGGCCCAATTAGGCCTCCTAGACCGGTTTTTTAGGGCTTGGAGGAAATCGACTCAAAGAACCCCCCAAACAAGTTTTGTTTTCCCTCAATGATATACCCATGCCCAATATATTTTTGTGGTTTTAGGCTTTGGTCTGACCGTACAAGGTATGAACCATAAAATTGAGGGTTTGTAGGGTTTTCAAAGGGCTTACACCGGCGGTGAGTAGGCAATTTGGGGTTTTGCTATGAAATGGACTCTTCAAGGCTCCTCCTTGTTGATAAAAGTATGTCCCAACTCCATGAAATCCTCCAAATTCAAAAATGGTGCTTTTCCTTTCACCTCTGCATTATTCAACACTTCTTCACCTCTTCTTCTCTAATTGGGTTGCTCCTAGACTTGCCTAGGAAGAGGTGTTAGTCATGATCAAACACTTATCCAAAACTTGAACCTGCATTATTATACTATACAGAAGGTTGCCAACCATACCCCAACTAGCCGTGATGGCAGCACGTGTGGGATTCATGGGGCAACCATATTTGCAAAAGAAAAGACTATTTACAAGCCAAAACTGGCTATTTGTGAATCAAATCACTTCAACAATAGTAAAAACTAATTACAATGATTGAAAATAAAAATCCTACTCTGCAACACACTATTGAATCTCAATCCATCATTGGATTCATGGATTCAATCCATTAAGCTTTCACAAGAATGCTAAATTGACAAGAACAATGTAAAAGGGCAGTCCAAAATCTTGTGTTTTTATTATTGCTTTCCGAATCCAAGTACACAAACCTTGACAACCATGTAGGAGGGGGTTTATATAGCTTTCCCATGTGAGGAATCCTTCCATCACATTGAGCAATCCCTAAATTCACCACTAACCAATTTCAGGATAAAAGTTGTCATGACAACTTTTTGCAACTTTGTGTTTTTGACACTTTTGATCTCTCCAACCTAAGAGACCTATATCCAGTCATCACATATGACATCTTAAACATGTCTAAGGCTTACTTAACCCCCTCTAAAGCTTTTGTCAACATTTGACACTTTTGACCAACACAAAAGGCCAACACTACTCAAAAATGCAAATCTAGGTAAAATAAACTCCACCTAGACCTATATTGCCAAAATACTCAATCAAGGACCCTCCTGGAGCCCTTATTCACTACTAACCTAGCTAAGGTCAGTACAAGCCAAAATTTTGCAAAAACAAGAAAACTAGGACCTAGGTGCTCCTGCACCAGGAGATTCCTCGTCTAACTAAGGAATAATCCTTAGGGGGTATTGTAGCAAATTGAAAATCATGCATTCTAGCCTCGGTTGATGGGAAGAAGACACATTTCTTCTAAATACTGGCAGATACGTTAAGTTTTCACTTAACCGACGAGCATTTAATGCGATTTTAAAGAACCTTTTTGGCTATAAAGCACTGGAAAGCCCTCATTTTGACTCACCAAGTATTCATGCATTCAGAGAGCATGAAATTGAGCAAGGGCATTCTAAGGCGAAGCAGCAAAGTGATTTTCAGGCATTCAAATTTCAAGTAAGAGGTATTTATCTTTCAAAATGGCATCTTCATCTTCTGCACCTTAGTTAATTGCAAACCCTACTATTGTAGAAAATGTTAAGCGCCCTAGGCCCATATTTAAAATCATCCCTAAAATTGCCAAGTAAGATGATTCTATCAGAGCTTTTTCGAAAATTCTGAAGGGTGTCGCTTTTGTCGAAGACCCTAGAATCTACATTCACTGCAACATAGAAAACCTAGGAACTGATTATTTGGAGAACATGTACAGTGGTGTCATTATTGATGAACAAGGTTTAATCAAATCAGAGAATAAGATAGTTGAAGACTTAGGATTCATTGACATACTAAACATACCTAAATTTCCTAAGGAGGTAGTTCGTCTAGTTCTGAGTAGAGTCCATGGAGAGTTCATGTGGCTTGACTCTATTTTTAAAATCTCTAAGGAAGAAATCAAGGTAGTTACTGGCTTACCCTCAACCGGTAGTAGGCCTGACAAGACTAAGAAGATACCTAACAAGGGAGTTATGGAGTTAACTGAAGCTACATCTGATAATAGATCTCTTAGAGTTAATGACATTAATGATGATGTTAAGGACAGTACGATCTCTGAGATACCGACACACACTATTGACTCTCAAAACACGTAGAAACCAACACAAGCTAAGCAACCAGCGACTGAGATACCAACAGAGGATAATGGAACTAACACAAAGAAACTAGAATCAGAGAAACTGGCAGTTGAAGAGGTACTGGTATAGACTGAAAAATCAAAAGCAAAATTACAAACAAAGATAGAGAAATCGGTAGACAATGTGAATAAAGAGGAAGCAGTTGATGGAAATAAGGAAGAAATAGTGAAGGTAATTGGAGAAGAATCTATTGAGAGGGAAGCTATTTTTGAACCAAGCACATCTATAGGTCAATTTAGACCCACTAATGTAACAGAGGTTCTATTGGATTCCATTAAGAGGATAATAGATTGCAATGCCTTAGCATTTAAGGCTATTGATAACACATTACCTATCTTGAAAATGCTTGCACCTACCTATAAGATAGATCACATTAATGATTCTTTAGGTAAATTGGACACATTGTCCAAATTCATTGCTGATAATGTGATAACTATAGATAAGGTGAATGAGGATACTATAAAGGAAAGAGTAGATAAATAGAAAGGAGAATTCTTTGAGAAAACCATCAAAAACTATAATGAGCATATGGATTCATTATTACCGGTACTCAACTCAACAATTTTGGAATATAAGGAACTGTATAGAGAAGCATGTAAACCTCATTGTTTGACAGAGGATATAGATGAGAAAATCAAGAAGACACAAAAAGAGATCGATGATATTGCAGACAATATGATAGGTTCTTCGGGACTTATCTTAGTTTTTGAGTAGGAAATGACAGTTTTTGAGGAGAAGTTAGAGAAACTTGAGAAAGAGAAAGCAAGGATAAGGTCAAAATCTCGGGAACTCAAAAGTAAACTTGGTCCAAAATAGGACAGTCTCATTACTCAACGGGTTGAATTATCTAAGGCAACAATTCAAGGAGAACAGTCACCAGAGCAACAAATGCACTATCTAACTGACATGATCCACCAGACTGAGACCATTCTCTCCAACAACAAAAAATTCATGCAAAGCCTAAATCTAGTTTTGGCAGACATCTTTCAAATTATAACCAACCGGTTACAGGTGATGAGGTAGCATTTTTGTATTCTTTGATTCTTTTAGACATCCTTTGTCATTCATGTCAAAGGGGGAGTAGTAGTATGGAGAAAAATAAGGACTAGTATGGAGAAAATAAATGCACAGAGGAGATCACTTGCTTAGAGGGAGCACACTTCTTTTTGGATAGTAGTTTTGGATTTTTCTCATGAGTGTTGCCATCAATGCCAAAGGGGGAGATTGTTGGCATTCTACACTCTAATGAGAATAGTTGATATTGTCATTGATGGCAACCAACTGGCAACCAACTAGAAACCAACTGACAACAGGTTACTACACATGCACCGGCATCACATATATCATACACCGGTAGGCACTTTCACCGGCATCTGGATTACATCGAAAATGAAGTATATCGGCACTCAGGCCGACATGGGATAAAGTTTTGTTTATGTGAATTGTTTTGTAAATGTAATTAACTATTTGTAAGACGACTTAGTATATTGTATAGACTCATATATGTATGAGATCTCATAGGTCATTTTGAATAATGGAATTATGGAAGAATGTAATGAATGGGAAATTGTATGAGGTGATATAGTGGACAATGAAGGTTTTGGTTAAGGTATCTAACTGAGCTTAAACCGGTACTGAACCAGCCATTTGAGATGCTATTTTGAGAAGTACATTGTATTGGATTTAATTATCCATATTGTAGTCAGTGAGACTCTTTTGAGCAGTGCGCTCCAGGCAGTTGGCCTTAACTGCCTTCCTACATGTGAAGGCCCCTATTGTAAGTAGTATTTATTCATACTGGCCAGTGAGTAAATATTGTGGGTCACAAATCCCACTGAGGTTTTTCCCACATAGGGTTTCCTCATTAAAATATCTTGTGTTATGGTGTGCATTTATGTTGTCTCTATTATTTCTATTTACTGCACTATTTCTTCTTTACCGATACATTGTTTTGGGTTGCAAAGTTATAAATAAGTTCAAATATTTAATAACCGGTTAGACACTTATCACCCCCCCTCTCAGTGTCTTTGGGATTGTCATTGAATCTAACAATATATATCAATCCAAAGGATCCAATCTGCCCAAAAGGGATCAAAACCTGAAGAACAAGACCTAATGTGTAAAATAACAAGGTTGGCCTCTGCCAAGGGATTCCTCTGAAAAATCCATAGGATGAAATGTAGATCATGGGAAAAGGTCGTCCACATGCCAAGGAACATCAGAACCAACGCCCAAGGCTCCACAAGCTTCAGAAGAGGTTCCGATAAATCGCCAAAATAGGTCCAAGAAATCGGTAACAAGAACTGTCAACCAGTAATGGGAAACTGTCAAGGAAACTGATAATGATATTTTTCCGGAAAATGATCCAAATGCGATGCGGTTTGGAAGAAAGAAAGATGATCAAGTCTTCAAGTAGAATCCAACTCCATAGGATCCGGTGAGACAAAATCGGGACACACAGAAAGAAAAGAAGAAACTACAAACAAAAAGAAAAACATAAAGAAAACGTTTTTAGTTGATGCAAGATTGCTATGAACCGGGGATGCTCCTGCATCAGACATCCGAGGTTATTGAAAAAGTGAGCCTCTCACTTCACTGAGGTCAGAGGAAAAGCAAGACGGTCTACCTCTGCCTAAGAAATCCAAGATGAATCTTCAATTGGTCTATCCTTCCACTTCACAAGATACTCCTTATAATGACTTCTCTGTGTACTACGCCCAATCCTACTCTCCAAAATGTCTTCAAACTAATCTGGTTCCTTTTGGGGAAACTGTTTCTCCAAGTTTGCAATACTATCCTCACTGAATTCTGGTTCATAATACTCATAAAGATCTTTAATGTTAAATACAGGTGAAATACTCAGACTCTCCGGTAACTTCACTTCATATGCATTTCCAGAACCGAACTTCCTCAAAATCCTGCAAGGTCCAAACTTCTTCTTCTGCAATTTTTATAAAGTTCCAACCGGGAATCTCTCTTTTCTTGGATACACCATCACTTTATCACCAAGTTCAAATTCCTTATGTCTCCTCTTCTCATCTTTCTTCTCCTTATACTTGATGTTCATGTCTTCCAAATGCTTCCTAACCTGAATATGCAAGGCTGCCATGTGATCTGCAATATTCTTATGCTTCTAAACTTCTCCAGTCTTCACTGCTAATGTCTCTCAATTATGATATACCTCTGAGATGCACTCTAGTAACAATCTCAAAAGGTGTTCTTATGGTACTCCTATTCACTGAATTGTTGTAGGCAAACTCTACTTTTCAAGGATCAAATCCCAACTTTTGGTTTTATCTCCAACTAAACATCTCAAAAAATTTCCCAAACTCTGGTTAACTACTTTTGTTTGTCCATCTGTCTGTGGATGAAAAATAGAATTGAACTTCAAATCTGTCTTCATATTCTTCCAAAGCATTCTCCAAAAATAGCCAACAACCTTAGTGTCTCTATTTAAAACTATGCTCTTAGGAAATCCATGCAATCTCACCTCTTCCTTGAAAAATAGGTCTACTACATGCAATGCATCTAATGTCTTCTTACAAGGTATGAAATGAGCCATCTTCGAGAATCTATCCACTACCACAAATATAGAATCATTCTCTCTCGGTGTTTTAGGCAATCCAAGTACAAAATACATGCTTATATCCTCCCAAAGTCCTATCAAAGGTTTATACAATCCGACATTTTGACTACTACCCTGTGCAACTTGACAAACTCTACAACTTTGCACATATCTCTTAACATCCTTATGAATCTGGGGCCAAATGTACTGCTCACTCACCAATGCTATTGTTTTGTCAATAACAAAATGTTCAGCTAGTCCTCCACTGTGTTTCTTTTTTTTTTCAAATTCTCCTCATAGAGCTCTTAGGTATGCACAACCAAACTCCTTTGAATAACATCCCATCCTAAATGAAGTAATCCAAGGTCACTTGCTTCTATCTTCCATAACTGGTTCTCTAAATGCTTTCTAAGGTTCTTCAAAATCTGGGTCATCATCATACAAGGTCTTCAAAGCTTCAAATCCTAATACTGTCACTCTCATCTTTGTCAACAAAGTCCTTCTCCTACTCAATGCATCAAGAACTTTGTTAGATTTCCCACTTCTATTCTTCAACACAAAGGTATAACTCTGCAAGAATTCTACCCATCTCATATGTCTCTGATTCAACTTACTCTGACTATTCAGATACTGCAAAGCTTGATGATCCATATACAACACAAACTCCTTAGGCAACAAGTAATGTCTCCACTTCTTCAAGGCTTGAACTATGGCATAAAAGTCATGATCATACATTGAATATCTCCTCCGAGAATCATTCAATTTCTCACTGAAATAAGATATTGCTCTCTCTTCTTGACTCAAGACTGATCCTATTGCTATTCCACTTGCATCACAATCCACTTGAAATACTTTGTTGAAATCCGATAAAGCTAACACAGGCTGCTCAGTCACTTTCTATTTCAACAGTTCAAAACTTTTGTTTTCTCTGGTGGTCCACTTGAATTCCTTCTGATCTCCTCTCGTGGTCTCATCCATAGGGTTACAAACTAAACTAAAAATTTTGATAAACTTTTGATAAAAACTAGCCAATCCATGAAATGATCTTACCTTTCCAATGCTTTCCAGTGTAAGCCATTCAATAATTTCTTTGACTTTCTCAAGGTCCATCTTCAAACCATCCTCAGATATCACAAATCCCAAATAGACTAACTCATCCTTCATGAAAGTACACTTCTTAATGTTGATCAACAACTTCTCTTTTCTCAATCTTTGCAAAAATTGTCTTAACTGCAACAAATGCTCCTCTTTTGTCTTACTGAAAATCAAAATGTCACCCAAATATACAATAACAAACTTACCCAAGAATTTCTTCAATACCTCATTCAATAGCCTCATGAAAGTACTCGGTACATTAGTCAATCCAAAAGGCATCACCAACTATTCATATAGTCCTTCATTTGTCTTAATTGTTGTCTTCCATTCATCACCTTCTCTGATCCTGATCTGATGATATTGACTCTTGAAATCTATCTTTGTAAATTATTTTGCTCCACTCAAACAGTCCATTATGTCATCCATCCTAGGCAAAGGAAACCAATATTTCACTGTGATCTTGTTTATTGCTCTGGAATTAGTACACATTCTCCACTCTCCATTCTTCTTAGGTGCTAATATTGCTAGTACTGCAAAAGGGCTTAGACTTTCCCTGATCAAACCTTTCTTCAACAGCTCCTACACTTGTCTATTCAGTTCTTCATTCTCAGTCGGTGTCAACTGATGTGCAGCTTCGCTAGGCAAACTAGCTTCGGGAACCAAGTCCATGCAGTGACTAATACTTCTCATAGGTGGCAATCCATTAGGTACGTTATCTGAAATGATGTCTTCATATTCTATCACCAAATATTTTATCTCTTCTGAGTGTTCTCCTTCTGATTCCAGTTCCTTAGTCTTCTTAGGAATTAAGGCAAAACACACATTCTCATGTCTCAATCCATCCAGGAATCTCCTTCCATCTACCAAACAAATTCTAGCATTCATATAGACTTCATTCTTCAAAGGTTCCTCCAAAGGCAACAAGGTTTTCTTCATCCCATTGGCCACAATAGTGTATGTATTCTTTCTCCCATCATGTACTGCATGTCTATCAAACTGCCAAGGTCTACCCAACAAAAGGTGACAAATATCCATAGGCATAATATCACACAAGACTTCATCATGATAATTCCCAATTTTCAATTTCACCAAACATTGCTCACTTACTAACAACTTATGTTCATCTTGAATCCATGCTATTTGATAAGACTTAGGGTGTTTCAATCTCTCCAATTTCAACTTATTCACCATCTCTTTTGAAATAAGATTATCTGAACTACCACTATTAATAACAACTTTACAATACTTACTGGATACCTTACATCTGGTCTTGAACAGATTCCTCCTCTGCAAGGGCTCTTCATCTCCTCTGGTATGACACAAAGGTCTCCTCATCACCAATAGTTCTTCGTCTTCCAGTTTATTGTCTAATCCGGTGGGGTTTTCTTCCACCACTGCTGCTCTTCTGGTATTTTCTATCTTCTTACACTCGAATTTACAATGTCCTTCTCCTCCATACTTAAATCAGGTTCCTCTAAATGTTCTCTTGTCTTGTCTCCCAAAATTCTCATTCTAGTAACCATCTGGTTCTCTCCTTCGATAGAAATTTCTGTCATCTTTCCGATATGAATTATCTTTTGTGTTCACTTCCTTCTCCTTTTTCTGATCTATACTGGTTCCTCTACCTCCAGTATATCCTCTTCCTCCTTGAAATCTTCCTTCGGTAAACCTTCCACCTTTGCCTCTTTGCCTCTACTAAAGTCTTTTATTTAACTTCTCTTATGCCTTTAGGGCATACTAGTAAGCCTCTTCAACACTCTCCAATTTGATCAAACTGAGTTCATCTTGTATAGACATTCACAATCCATTCAAATATCTTGCAACTTGTTCAACTTCATCATCAACATGTCTAGATCTGATATTCAACTTGTAAAATGCTTCGGTGTACTCCTTCACACTAGATTCCTTCTATCTCAAATTCTGCAACTTCCGAAATAGATTCACTTGATAATCAGCTAGCATAAACTTCAACCTCAACTTAGCAATCATCTGATCCCATGTCTTAATCTTCTCTTTATCTCTTCTCTGTCTATCAACTTGCAAATGCTCCCACCAAAGAGATGCATGACCTTTCAATCGGGTACAAACATATTTCACCTTCCTCTCTTCTGCAGTGCTTTCAAAATCAAAATACTTCTCCATCTCCGAGATCCAATCCATCCATTCATCTGAATCTAACTTTCCATCATATTCTAGTGGACTAAAATGAGGTTTAGTATTCGCTCTACTCAAAACCCTCAAAAACCTTTCCTCATCTGGATCAACCGCCGGTGGGTTTGCTTATTCTGTCGGGGCTTCTTCTCCTTCATTTTCACTCACATCTTTGATATGTCAACCACTTCTCTAGATTGTCTCCATGGCTTCCAATCGGGCTGATATACCTCACAACATCTCCATCACAACAAGGTCTGCATTTCCATGTGCTCCACCATTCCTAGCTCCTCTTCGTGCCATCGTTCACACCAGTCCTCTGCAGTTGCAGGTTGGATCCATAATCTGCCACCCTATAACAAAAATTTCAGGACACACAACCTCTGGAATGAAACTTCACTTTGATACCACTTGAAGCAGTCACCAATGAGGAGGGACCTCAAAGAGATCAATCTGGATGGTCAGCAAGAGTAAACACAATGAAAACACCAAGATATGATGGAGGTAATGCATAGCAGATTGTTTTATTGCATGAAAATTGATTACATCCAACCGGTAACAATCAGGTTACAACATACCAGCTCACAGGCTTGGTAGAACATACAGAATAGGCCACAATCGGGACCTTGAATTGTGAGATCTATCTTCTATGCACAGTCTAGCTACTTGATTCTCTCCTTGATTGCATTCTAATGCATAATTATAATAATTATATATTGATCCAAAGGATCTAGTCGGCCCAAAAGGGATCAAAACCCAAAGAACAAGACCTAATGTGTAAAATAACAAGGTCGGCCTCTACCAAGAGATTCCTCTGGAAAATCCAAAGGATGAAATGTAGATTGTGGGAAAAGGTTGGCCACACACCAAGGAACATTGGAACCAATTCCCAAGGCTCCACAAGCTTCGGAAGTGGTTCCGGTAGATCACCAAAATAGGTCTAGGAGATCGGTAACAAGAACTGTCAACCGGTAATAGGAAACTATCAAGGAAACCGATAATGATATCTTGCTGGAAAATGATGCAAATGCGATGCGGTCTGGAAGCAAGAAAGACGATCAAGTCTTCAAGTAGAATCCAACTCCACAGGATCCGGTGAGCCAAAACTGGGACACACAGAAAGAAAAGTTGAAACTGCAAACAGAAAGCAAAATAGAAAGAAAATGCTTTTGGTTGATGCAAGATTGCTAGGAACCGGGGATGCTCCTGCATCAGCAATCCTTCCCGGAGTTGCATTTCTATCTTTTGGATAATAGTTACTGTTCTAGATGGCTCATCTCCTACTATATATATATATATATTTCATTCCTTCCTAGTATGATTAATACAGTCTTAGTATTTTCATTCTAAGTATCTTGCAATATTTTTTTCTTGCAACTTGGTACTCATATTCACTCATACATGTTTGGCTAAACTGACAATCCTTTATTTCTCTTCTTCCATATAATTGGTAATAAATTTTAATCAAGTTTCTTTTTCTTCTCTTTTTCTTACTTTTTGAAGGATTATTGGTAATTTTTCAATTAAAACCATCATATCTCTTTAAATGAAACTCAAACAACCCTCTATTGAACCTACACATAAACCATTAGAAACAAAAATCAAGTTAGGGGGATAAAATATCCCATAGGTGTATCCTAATATACATCTTGTCTTCTAGGCATGCTTTCCTATTCTTCTTTTGCAAGGTCTTTATTTTCTGAGCTATGCATGATGTTGTTCACAAGACAAATCTCATTTCTCCTTGTCCTCCTCTTTTAAACATCAAATTTATTTGTTTCTACTTCTTTCCTTAAACTCACTCTAATTCTTTTTATGAGAAGGTGATGATCATATATTCTCTTTAAATTAATAATAAATTTTGTTGACATTTCTCAAGCTACTTCTAGCTCATGTTGTGTCCTCTAAAACTACAAAATCTTTATCACATAAAGAGCTTTCAAAGTTATCTATTTCTATTATAGATTTATCTCTACTATGAATCACTTTCATCACTATAATATTTGGGAGTCATCTTGTAATAGGATGTGTTCCTCTTCATTGTAGTCCTTGAAATTTTCTACTCTTGCATTGTAATATCCAATACCTTCTCCTTCTTTGGGGTAGCACAACACAACAAATCCATTCCATTCATCTACCTCTACTTTGTGAAATGCTCAAAAGGTCACATTTATAGGTCTCCTATACACTAATAGTTCAGCCAACTCTTAAAGGAATTTAATATTTTCTTGTTCTAATAGTTCTATGCCTTGGTTAATCATTAACATTTTTACGTTCATGACTTTCCTTTCTAAAATCAATATGTCTCTCAAGATGAATATATGTCCTCGCTATTATTTTTCACCTTGTCACAACTCTTCAACACCTTTGTTTAAGAATTCTTTTACTTTTTCTTTCTTTTGATTGCATATCTCATATTCTTTCGATATCCACCATAACATGTTTAAGTCCCACCTTAAATTTATAACTTATTTTGCTAGTCTTCACTTTCTATAGTTTTTGTCATTTCATAAATATTTCTACTAACTTTTTTATCCTCTCTTTCAACTTGTGATATTATTCAATATTTTCACATAGTTAAAAAAAATATATAGCTGCAATCCTAAAAGAATAAAAATCTTCTCACAATTTGTCTATTAGAACTCAAGAGTTATTTCATGCATTCCAATAATACTCTCTCTCCATATAAGGTAGAAGTTCATAGTCCATGTCAACATGGCAATTCAACACCAAACCAATTGTATATGTCAAACCATCATTCCTTTTATCTGTGGGTCTCATCATAAAATTATCATTCATCCTTTAACATAGAAATATATTACAATGTTTGCATATAGCGTCAAAATAAAATGATTGAAGAGATTATATCTTTCATAACTATTTGATAGCATAAGAAGGTACTCTCCACATGTGGTGGGATCTCTCTCTCTCTCTCTCTCTCTCTCTCTCTCTCTCTCTCTCTCTCTCTCTCTCTCTCTATGTGTGTGTGTGTGTGTGTGTGTGCACATGCTTCTTGTTGATGGATAGATTTCCTTATTAGTCTAGATTCTCTATATATTTGATAATACATATATAACATCAAGATATCTAAACTCCTCCTTTAACAATTCTCTCCCTTAAACACCTCATGGTAGCATAGAATATAATTATTTAACTACATCATGAACAAAACTCACCATATAAAATGTATTGTAGCCTTTTTTTGATATAGCCTCTAGTTATGTGGTTTGTTGATTTTCTCTTTCTTCATATTCACAACTTACTTATCTTTCTTTCCTTATCTTCTTTCCCTATTTGTAGCTCCTTATGCTACATGCTACCTCTCTTTCTATTCTTATATCATACACTATGAAAATCTCTTCTTCTTCTTCTTTTTATCATGTCTTTGCAAGGTTCAAGAATGGTGGAAAAGCCTTTCACCCTCAACCATAAAGTCATCACTCTCTCCTTTACTATTTTGACTACCTCAAGACATGGAGATAGTTGCAAAATATATTACTTAATTTTTTATGAAGTCCTTGTTGTGAGTATGTGTTTAGGTTATTTAACATTCCTATGCCTAGAGTATATATGCAAGATAATTTAATATTTTCTAGGACGACTGAAGAAAACCTATTTGGTTTAGCTTCTTTTTTCACTTACTTCACTTCCATTACCTATGAATGAATGAATGAGAATAGAAATTAGCTAGTAAAAATATCTAAAAGGATCTTATTTCTCTAATATGAAACAAATGGAGAACTCCTCAACTAAAAATAGAAAGGATTATAATTAACCATAAAAAGATTACATATACTTTTTAAATTGCAATAGACTTAAAATTATAAACAAGGAATAATTGAAGTACAATGGATAAATTTAAAACTAGAAGGAGAATTCAATAGACATGATTCTATTAATAGAGAAAGTATTTACTAAATTAAAAGTCTTTTATCTACACCGATCTAGATCAATCCATTCCTAAATACAACGTCAAAGCTTCAAATGAGTCCAAACTCATAGTTGATCAAAATTCTATTTAACTATCGTCCTCAATTGCCTTCCTAAATTTTTGAGCCATTCCAAAATCTATACAACTAGAAGTGACAATTAGGTTATTATGCTATACTGATTTGAATTTTGTTAACCTGATTTTGACACTAAAAAAATTAAAAAATTTATAATGAAGTGATAAGCATTGTCGTCCATTACAAGTCTTTTCATGTCCAATGTCAAGCTCCATCTGATGCCAAATCGTGAAATTTCTTGTGTATATGCTCCAAACTGATCTTTTACATTGGCCAAGATGCGAAAATAATTAAATCATGAAAATTTTAAAGCATCAAGTGAGAGTGTTTTGTGAGCATACCTCTCATACCATTATAAGAAATATAGCTAATTTTCAAGAAAACCCACTTCATCATATGTAAGATTTTAACACTTACTTTTTTAAGTCTTTAATCGAAATTTGGAATCTCATTCTTGATGCCTTATCATAAATAAAATTTTATGGGTTATTACCACCGCATCCCTATCAATGCCCGGTTAACATTTTGACATCCAACTCTTTATCAATCAAAAGTTATAGCAGTTTTTGTAAATCAGACCTTTGGGAGAAAGTCATAGGAAATGATTTTAATACTTATAAATCTTTACGTATTTAATTAATTATCTTCCCTCACCTCGATAAACTTTGAGCAATCCAATAAACTTCTAACAAGAGGGTGTTAAGCCATTTTCACTTCAAACCGCATACGGAGCAGCATCTGAACTGTTGGTCAGAATGCTTCAAGCAAATGTTGATTCGAGGAATGCGGTGATGGCTATGTATGCATTTGTTGAAAATCCATTGTAAGCATTCGACCAAATGCAAAGGACAGGCCCATGGCAATCTTTTGAAAAGTCTTTGGAGACTTTCAAATGCTCACAGGAAATGTAGAAATGTTCAAACAAATGCATAATAGACATGTAAGAAAAACGTGGAAGCAGAGACAACGAACGTGGACTGTTCATCAGGATGTCATCTCAAGGGAATGAAATGGAATATTTACAAGAAAATGCACAAAATCGGTGTGCAGAATGAGTTTTAGAAACTTTCAAGCAAATATAATTGAAGGCAGTGCGAAACTTGTCAACTTTGTCAACATCTTTGTTATTTGGAGAATGTTGAAGTGTATGATGTATAAAGAGGTATCATTTATATTAAGTTTAGAGAATGTCAATCAATTTTAAATGTTGAACAGTTTTTAAGTGTAGAAATAAAAACTTATTGTATGAAATTTAAGCATCTATAACCTATCCATACAAAATACGCACTGTATTTTGTGAAAAACGCAAACAAAATGTTCAAGCATAGTGTAGATGGGCAGAGAAAGATCACAAAAACAGGGGAAAAAAAGAGGACTGTGCTGCTACACAAAACATTGATTTTATTGCTAACATAACCAGTTACATCTGCCTCAGTTAATAGAGATCATTGGAATTTTTCAGAATACAAGAATAGTAAACAAACGTGAAGAACCAATAGTCGGTGAGAAACGTGATGGAATTTGTTTGCATACATTTAGGTAGTGGTAACTGGTAGAAATTGATAGAACTTCTTATACTCCCTTCTAATTTCTACCACTAATTATATCAATATTTGTAATACTCAAAATTTCTCTTAAATATTCAAATTGTTCTTGTGCTAAGGCTTTTATAAATATGTCTGCAAGTTGTTCCTTAGATTTGCAATGCTGTAAAATGATCTCTGCATTGTTCACCAACTCTCGAATGAAGTGATATCTAGTGTCAATGTGCTTTGTCTTGTTGTGAAAAACATGATTCTTTGATAGTGTAATGGTGAACTTGTCACAATAGATTGTAGTAGGCTCCTTTTGCTCATGCATTAGATCCTTCAAGGCTCTTCACATCCATACTGCTTGACATGCTGCTACATATTTTGCTTCTGCTAATGAAATTGTCACTATAGGTTGTTTCTTTGATGTACATGCCACAATACATGTTCCAAGATGAAATTCATATCCAAATGTACTATTTCTATCATGAATGCTCCCTGTAAAGTCACTATCTATGTATCCAACCATCTGCAAATCATCTGAAGTAGAATACATTATCCCATAATTCATTGTTCCTACAATGTACCTTAGTATTCTCTTTCCGGCTTGCCAATGTGAGTTCTTAGGTGATTTCATGAATATAGAAATCAAACTAACTCCATACATAATATCCGGCCTAGTTGTTGTGAGATACATCAAACTACCAACCAGTTTTCTGAATATTGTTGTGTCAAAACCCATCTCATTATCTTGTCTACTGAATTTTGTGTTTGTTGCTACAGAAGTAGAAACTGGATTGCAATTTATCATTCTAAACCTTCTCAAAATATCTTTTGCCTATTTACTTTGACAAATGAAGATACCCTTATCATTTTGTGTGACTTCAATGCCAAGAAAATATTTCATCAATCCCAAATCTGTCATCTCAAATTCTTTCATCATTGCAAATTTAAACACGTCTATAGAAAGATTTCTAGTAAAGATCGAATCATCAACATACAAACAAACAATTAAAATTTGACCTTGCTCATTGACTTTGGTGTATAGATTGGGCTCACTAGAACTTCTGTTGAATCCACTCTTTTCCATATATGAATCTATCTTGTTGTACCATGCTCTTGGTGCTTGCTTCTATCCATAACATGCCTTCTTCAACCTGTAAACCTTGTCTTCATATCTTGGTGGTTGTTGCACATAGACTTCTTCTCCTAGATAACCATTTAAGAAAGTTGATTTAACATCCATTTGATAAACCTTCCAATGATTTTGAGCAATGACTAGTACCATTCTAACAATATCAAGTCTTGCTATAGGTGAAAATGTTTCCTTATAATCAGCTTCATATTCTTGTGCAAATCGCTTAGCTAATAACCTTGCCTTATATTTGTCAATTTCTCCATTTATTTTATACTTAGTTTTATAAACCCATTTCACACCTATGAATTCTTTGTCCTTAGGTAAATCAACTAATTACCATATATCATTTTTCTCAATAGATTTCATTTCATCATTCATTGCAATAATCCAATGTTCTTCCTTAATTACATCTTCAAAATACATAGGATCTTGTGCAAATAAAGAAAAGTTTGATTGCAAACCTATCTTATCTTGATCATAAATTTCTTGCAAACTTCTAGTCTTCTTGCTTTTAAGCTTTGGTCTCAATGATGCAAGTGTAGGATTTGAGTCATACTTGTGGACTTGATGATTCTCCTTACTCAACTTGCCTTTGTGAGTTATCTCCTTGTGGACCTCTTGACGGAGTTTCTACTTGTTTATTTGCTTGATCTTCTTGCTCTTCTTGATTTTTTCCTTCTTGTTCATCATAAGGCATTGTTGCGTCAATAATTATCTTGTCTATACTTACATCCCAAGATTCTTCTTCTTTGAGCACAACATCTCTACTTACAATAACTTTCTTGATTATAGGATTAAACAACTTATATGCTTTAGAATGTTCATCATAGCCAATAAAAATACATTTTTCACTCTTATCATCCAACTTACTTCTTGTTTCCTTAGGCACATGTGCAAATGCAATACAGCCAAATATTCTAAAATGAGAAACACTATGATGCTTACCACTCCATGGTTGTAGTGAGATATCTTGTCCTTCACACTCTTTGTTGGACTCATGTTCAAGATATAGACTGGACAAGCTACCACTTCTACCCAATACTCATTAGGTAGATTCTTGCCTTTCAACATGCTCCTTGCCATCTCCATTATTGTTTGATTATTTCTTTCTACAACACCATTCTACTGAGGTGTGTAACTTGTAGTGAACTACTTCTTTATTCCATGATACCTACAATAATCCAAGAACTCATTGGACTTGTATTCACTTCCTCTATTTGATCTCAATACCTTGATGGATAACTAACTCTATTTCTCAACCAAAGCCTTATACTCCTTGAATTGCCAAATGTCTCATATTTATATTTGAGAAAGTAAACCCATGTTTTTCTACTAAAATCATTAATGCTCAAAAATAAATCCTCCCCCTTAATGATGATGTTTGCATTGGACCACATAAATCTGTATGCCCAATTTCTAAAGGTGCCCAAGCTCTATAAGACATTTCTTTCGGAAATTTTTTCTTGTGTTGCTTTTAAACCAAAATACAACTTTCACATGAACTCAGTGGTGCTTCAATAGGGGGTAAACCTCTTACCATTTCTTTTATTTGCAACAAACACAATCCTTTGAAATTTAGATGACAATACCTCAAATGCCATTTTCATGCTTGATCTTGACTTGATGCCTTGAGACTTGCTCCAATCTCCTCCATCATTTCACTTTTCATGCGAAGTGGGAATATTCTATTTTTTGTCATTTCAACCTTTGCAATCACCATGTTACTAACAAAAATATCATATATAGTACACACATTATTCTCAAAAACAACTCTATAACCCTTTGGAATAAGTTGTCCCACACTTATGATATTATGCTTCAAACTGAGCACAAAATAAACATCAAGAATAGTTTTCTTATCAAGCTTTGTTATCACATTAATTGGACTTTTTCTCATGACTTCAACAATGTTATCATTACCCAATTTAATTTCTGATTTAATTTAAGTATCCAAATTCTCAAACAATTGTTTATTTCCTCTCATATGATTACTACAACCAATATCAAGAAACCAAATGTTACTTGAAATTTCTTGAGCTACATGACATGTAATAAAGAATGTTTTAGAACTAATCTCAGAGAAATTTTCATTTTTATTTCCCATATCTGCTTGTTTCTTTTAATATTCATTTGCCAAGTGACCATACATTTTGTAATAATAACATTGAATGCTTGATTTGTCATACCTTTGTGATGCCTGATTGTTATTGCATTCCCTTGAGTTGAAACTTTGATTTCTCCTTCCTCTTGGATCTAGACTCCTTTCTTCTCTTTGGTAACTATATATTCCTCTTCCCCTTCCTCTTCCTCTGAATCCTAGATTTCCTCTTCCTCTGACCTCTACCAAATTCCATGTGTGTTTTAAATGCATTCTCTAATGACGTATCGGCATTCTTGTTTTACCTATCTTCAAATTTTCTCAAAGAACCAATCAACTTATCCATAGAATATGTAGTCAAATCCTTAGATTCCTTAATTACCACAACAATTGCATCAAATGTTTTAGGCAAACTTCTTGAAACCTTTTCTACAACTATCACTTAGTGCTTGTAATATGGCAATTTTTACCTTACAAGTACCTTGATATACTATCTCTAGGATGTCCCATGCCTGCTTGGCTATACTGGCTGGCTTAATCCTTCCAACAATTGAATCATCCAATCCTTACCCAATTATCTGCAAAGCCCTTATATTCATTTTCCTCTTTTCACTAATCTTGTTCTTTTCATCAGTACTCAAAGTAAACTCATCTTATGGTTCTGTGTAGCCTTTTTAAACTATCTCTGATAACTCTTGTGAAAAAAGTATTAATTTCATTTTGTATGACCAATTATCATATTTTTTGCTAGAAAATATAGGAATCATAGGTTGGAAAATACCTGATTCCATTCTTCAACCAACTTTAATGATCTGCAACTTGAAGAGGTTCCCAAGATCTACAACGACTCTTTACAATTTGTAGTCCCCTTCAATCTCTATACTGGGCAGCAGTTTTATAGACTATGATCTCCTTCAATTTCAGCATTTATGCAATGCCAATGATCTTGTTGCTTCTTTGACTCCAAAGTCTCTTGTGAAGAACAACGATGTTTCTTTGATAGTGACTATCTCCACCTTACTGCAACAATTTGATAGAATTTATTGCAATCTCTTCCTTGTTGTCTAGTGGCAGCTATCTCCTTACAGTTTCTCTACACAAAATTTTCCAAATCGAGCTCCTATTTGATAGTGCAATGTTTAAAAAAAAAAAATCTATCAAGATGCTTCAAGTTTTCTTTAATCTTTTGTCATTATCTCCTGAAATAATGGCGACAACAATCTTTTCAACCAACTTCTCTTTGACCATTAGCGATGCAAAACTCCCTCTTGATCGGTGGCCTTTCCTTCACTATCACTCTTGACCTATGTTACCAGAAACGAGAAACGAGAAATGCAACCGCAACGGCAACGTGATGAGAAACAAAAGTTTAAAAGGTTGCATATAAGAAACTGATTATATATATATATATTATAATAAAATTAATTTAAAAAATAAAAAATATAAAACATATATCTCTATAAAAAATTTAAACATTCTCTGATTTCATTCTTTCATTTTAAAATAATTTGTATAAAACATTTCACACAATAAGTATAATAAAACTAGGAGGACAAAACTAAATTTGTGTGATACTTAACTCTATCTTACAACTTCACCAACTTAATGCTTAATACCGGTAAACCAATTTTTTATGCTGGTAGACAATTGTATCAGTTAATTGCAATACCGGTAAGGATTAATGCATGAAACAAAAAGACAAAGTCATCCACTACACATAACACCAATATCTGTACGTGGAAACCCTGTAAGGGGAAAAACCACGGTGGGAAACCTTACCCACAATCAGATGATACTACTGCAGATAGTAAGTGTATACAAATGGGGTCTGCACATGCAGAAAGGCGAAGTGCCTAGAGCTCATTGCTCAAACACAAAATATGAGTCACACTGACTACAATTGGATGGTTAAATCTAATAAGAATGTACTGCTTAAATTAACATCTTCTATGTTGGATTCAGTGTCGGTGTAGTTCTGATTGTCTTCACAAAAAACCTCCTTCAACCTTCAAATGATGTGTGCGTGTATAGCTATGCTTATTCTTGCATATATCTTCACACACTCTTTTTCGCATTCCACACCCGATCTTACAAATAAGATCTTACATTTATATCATAACCTAGGACCAATTTTAGTAGGTCGGCTCTAAAGGATATTACAATAAAATCAATTTACAAATAAATTAACGCCCGATGCACTAACCGATTCAACAACTCGGCTTAATGCATTTACAACAATAAGAAATCATCTCCATAGCGTGCCATGCTGATCTGGAAAAGATAAGTCTGCTGGTGTATAACCTAGAGCTATTTGCTGTTAACAACAAATATGCTAATATGAATATGCCAATAAATAAATCTTCAAGACAAAGTGTCCAAATGATGTCTTCGATATAACCAAGTGTTTTCCATGCCATTCCAAGTCTTGGTGATCATTATATCTTACCGGTGTGCCAGATATCGGTGACTGTGCATGAGTCATTTGCTTGCCGGTGAATGTTGCTGATTTTCTAAAGTGCCAGAGTTGATAAGTGTTAGTAGGTGTTGACATCAATGACAAAATCATACCAAAATACCAACAATCTCCTCCTTTGGCATTGATGGCAACACAAGATGGAAAAACCATCAAAGTGCCAAAACAGAAATGCCAAATACCAAAAGCCAACAAAAGCCAACAATCTCCCAAAACAGATCATAACCAGAAATCAAAATATAGATATAGAGAGTAACAATCTCTCCCCCAATGAATAATCTCTCCCCAAAAGATAATGTGTTTTTCCATATCAATCTCTCCCCCTTTGACATCAAATGCCAAAGTAGAAATAATAAAAAACATTTTCAGGTACAAAATACCAACCAATTTAGTATACCAACTACTCCCCCTAAGAAGTAGCTTCCTCATCAAAGTCGGAGTAAAAGATTTCTCTGTTAATTATGTCGGTTGATGACAAACATCAACTTCCTAAGTCTCTACCGGTGGGGGTATGACCCCAAGCTGATCTCTGAGATATTCAAAAGTCTCCTTAGGCAGAGGTTTAGTGAAAATATCTGCAATCTGCTCTTAAGTATTCACATAAACCATTTAAATTTCTTTTTCTTTAACATTTTCCCTTAGAAAATTCAGTTTGATAGAAACATGTTTGGTTTTAGAATGTAGTACCGGATTCTTAGATATATCAATTGTTGTTGTGTTATCACAATAGATAGTAATAGGTTCTTTGCATTTTACCTTTATATCCTTCAACATTTGTTTAAGCCATAATACCTCTGTACAGTTAGTTGCTGCTGCAACATATTCTAATTCAGTTGTTGATAAAGATGTACAACTTTGTTTCTTACTCAACCAAGAAATTAATTTGCTTCCAAGAAAAAATGCTCCGTCGGTGGTACTTTTTCTATCATCCACATCTCCTGCCCAATTTACATCTGTGTATGCACATAATTCAAAGTTTTCATCTCTAGGATACCATAATCCAAGATTTGTAGTGCCTTGCAAGTACCGGAAAATCCTTTTTACTGTTGATTCATGATTTTCTCTAGGATTACTCTGAAATCTTGAAACAATGCATACTACATTCATGATATCAGGTCTTGTTTGTGTCAAATACAGTAAACCTCCTATCATAGATTTGTATCTAGTCAGATTAACAAGTGTAGATTCATCCCTTTGTGATAATTTGTCATTTTTAGTCATAGGTGTGCTTACTAGTTTAGAGTTCTCCATCCCAAATTTCTTTAATAACTCCTTCAAGTACTTGGATTGACTCAAGAATATACCTTTATCAGTTTGTGAAATCTACAATCCTAAAAAGAATTTTATTTCTCCAATCATAGACATTTCAAATTCTTGCTACATTTCAATAGAAAATTCTTTACATAATCCATCTTCTCCTCCAAAGATTATATCATCAATAAAAACTTATATAACCAAGATGTCATCATTTGTCACTTTATAATATAAGTTGATGTCAGCATTACCTTTAGAAAAACCAATCTTCAAAAGATACTTATCCAATCTTGCATACCAAGCTCTTGGAACTTGCTTCAATCCATACAAAGCTTTCCTTAACCGGCAAACCATATTTTTGTTATTTGTTAAAGAAAATCCATCAGGTTGTTCAATTTAAACTTCTTCATCAAAATCTCCATTTAGAAATGCACATTTAATATCCATTTGATATACTTTGTAGTTCTTGTGTGCTACAAAAGCTAAGAATAATCTAACTACCTCAATTCTAGCTACCGGTGTAAAGGCCTCATTATAATCAATTCCTTCTTTCTGAGAATGTCCCTTACACACTAGTCTTGCATTATTTCTGATAACCTTACCATCTTCATTAAGTTTGTTTCTGAATACCCACTTTGTTCCAATCACATTTTTGTCTTTAGGCCGGGGAACTAATGTCCATGTGTTATTTTTCTCAATTTGTTTTAGTTCCTCTTCCATAGCTTTAATCCAATGTTTATCTTCACATGCCTCATTAACAGATGATGGTTCAATTTGAGAAATAAGACATACCTCTTCATTTTCCAGTCTTCCTTTTGTCATAACTCCTTTAATCTTGTTTCCAATTATCTGATCTTCAGAATGATTTAGTCTTACATACCAGGGTGTCTTCGTTTGCTATTGTTCCTCAATTACTATGGAATTTTCAGATGATACTGGTGTAACTTGATCTTCATTCTGTACTGGTGGGTTCAATGTAGGTTCATTTGTTATAATCTCTGCTGCCGGTTCAGAGTCTATGTACCTTGAAGTTCCTCTGACTTGTTCATCAATCTTCACATTTGTACTCTCAACAATTTTTTGCAGTCTTTTGTAAAAATATCTATATGCCTTTCTCTTAGATGAATAACCAAGAAATATTCCTTCATCACTTCTAGGATCAAATTTTCCAATATACTCATCCCTTCTAATATAACATTTACTTCCAAATATTCTAAAATATTTAAGAGTAGGGGTAATACAAAACCATAGTTCATGAGGGGTCTTACTGGTTTCACCTTTGATGTGAACTTTGTTGAATGTATAGACCGTTGTACTTACTGCCCCTCTCCAATACACGTGGTAGATTTTCTTCTGATAACATACTTCTTTCTGCATCCAAGATAGTTTTGTTTTTCCTTTCAATAGCTCCATTCTGTTGTGGTGTCCGGGGTGCTGATAGCTGTCTTCTGATTCTATTCACTTCACAGAATGTATTAAATTCCTTAGATGGAAATTCTCCTCCTTGATATGATCTCAAACATTTGATTTTCTTACCGGTTTCATTCTCTACCATTGCTTTGGACAGTTTGAACTTCCCAAGTGCTTCTGATTTTTCTCTGAGAAAAGTAACCCAACACATTCTAGAGTAGTCATCAATGATTAGCATGAAATATCTATCACCTTGCAAACTTTTAGTTCTAGCTAGACCACATAAATCAATATGAATTAAGTCAACAACATTATTTGATTTTTTTGGAATACTTTTAAAAGTAGCTGTAACTTGTTTTCCAAATTGACATTCCTTACATACTGTATTGTGAGGTTTGATAATTTTAGGTAAATCCCTAACTACCTTAGTAGTACTGATTTTTACCATGCAATCAAAATTTACATGACAGAGTCTCTTATGTCATAGCCAACTTTCATCAATATGTGCAATCAAGCATGTCTTTTCACTATTATTCAAATGAAAGATATTACCTCTAGTTTGATTTCCGGTTGCAATTTCCAAACTAGTTTTATTCATGATTTTGCGTTTTCCATTTTTGAATTGTAATTGAAATCCTTTTTCAACTAATTGACCAACACTCAAAAGATTATGCTTTAAACCTTCAATATAGTAAACATTGTCAATATTATGCTTACCATCAAGAGATATTGTACCTTTACCTTTGATCAAACAAGCTTTATCATCTCCAAATCTAACTAAGCCTCCATTATATTCCTGAAAGTTCAAGAATTTACTTTTATCTCCAGTCATATGATGTGAGCATCCTGAATCAATGATCCATTCATCCTTTACTTCAACTTTAGCTGCCAGGACCTGCTCTACCAGTTGAATAGTAGGTGTCGGTTGGTCTTTTGTTATAGCAACAAAAACCCAACCATTGTTTGCCGGATCCTCATCAGAATCATCAGTCACTCCTTCATCAGCAAGATAACAAGATTTGTCTTTATTCTTCTTAAATTTGTATATCTGATATTCAGGGTTAGGTTTGTATGTTCTTCTAGCTTCTTCTCTTAGTCTAGCATGTCTATCAGGGCATCTAGAAGCCATATGACCAATCTTATTACAGTTAAAGCATTTAAAGGGTGCTTTACCTTCATACTTACTTCCTACTGGACCTTTAGGCATTTTTCTTGCAAATAGTGCTTCAAGTTCTTCATTTTCTCTCATTCTTTCCTCAAGTTCTCTTGCATAAAAGGCTTTCCAATCAGACTTGTCAAATGATGGTGCAGATGATGTTGATGCCTTAAAAGCTAAATCTATCTTTATAGTAGCAACAGGACCAAATTCTTCAATTTCAAAAACTGAAAGTTTTCCAATCAATGTATCCCTAGTTACTGATGTATTAGGCATTGTTCTTAACTCATTTATAGCAGTAACCTTCATTTTATATGCTAGTGACAATCACTTAAGGTTCCTCCACAACATTTAATACCCAAAACAATTTCATTAACTCTTTCCATAAAAGCAGAAATCCTTTCATCTTCTTCCATTTTTAGATTTTCATACCTAACCCAGAAGCTTTCAAGTTTTGCAATTTTGACTATGGAATCTCCTTCATTTAGTGTTTCCAAATGATCCCAAATAGCTTTAGCAGTTGATCTGTTTGATAATACCATGATTTGCTGATCTGTTAATGCACTCAAAAGTGCTTCTCTTGCTTTGCAATCATTTTCTTCATCTTTTCCCAAGTTAGGTGGATTAGGCTGACCGGGAGTAGGAGCAGTATAGCCATTCTTTGTAACTTCCCAAATGTCCTTTCCAATGCAATTTAAATGTGTCTCCATTCTGATCTTTCATATGCCACAGTTGGTTCCAACAAGTTTAGGACTATCCTTCCTGAAATAGTTAGTAGACATTGGATCTCCTAAAGCTGTTAAACTTTTGCAAAAAGAGGACTAGGCTCTGATACCAATTGTTAGGTCCCAGAGGCAACTGAGAGAGGGGGGGTGAATCAGTTGTCTAATAAATTCAAACCAAAAATAACTTAACCAACTTAATGCTTAATACCAGTAAACCAATCTTTTATGTCGGTAGACAGTTTTATTAGCTAATTGTAATACCGGTAATGATTAATGCATGAAACAAAAAGACAAAGTCATCCACTACACATAGCACCAATATTTGTACGTGGAAACCCTGTAAGGGAAAAAACCACTATAGGAAACCTTACCCACAATCAGATGATCCTACTATAGATAGTAAGTGTATACAAATGGGGTCTGGACATGCAGAAAGGCCAAGCACCTAGAGCTCACTGCTCAAACACAAAATATGAGTCACACTGACTACAATTGGATGGTTAAATCCAATAAGAATGTACTGCTTAAATTAGCATCTTCTATGCTGGATTCAGTACCGGTGTAGTTCTGATTGTCTTCAAAAAAACCCTCCTTCAACCTTCAAATGATGTCTATGTGTATAGCTCTGCTTATTCTTGCATATATCTTCACACACTCTTTTTCACATTCCACACCCGATCTTACAAATAAGATCTTACATTTATATCATAACCTAAGACCAATTTTAGTAGGTCGACTCTAAAGGATATTACAATAAAATCAATTTACAAATAAATTAATGCCCGATGCAATAACCAATTCAACATGTCATCTTAATGCATTTACAACAATAATAAATCATCTCCATAGCGTGCCATGATGATCTAGAAAAGATAAGCCTGTCGGTGTATAACCTGGACCTATTTGCCAGTAACAACGAATATGCTAATACGAATATGCCAATAAACAAATCTTCAAGACAAATTGTCCAAACGATGTCTTTGACATAACCAAGTGTTTTCCATGCCATTCCAAGTGGCGGTGATCATTATATCATGCTAGTGTGCCAAATACCGGTTACTGTGCATGAGTCATTTGCTTGTCGGTGAATGTTGCTGATTCTCCAAAGTGCCAGAGTTGATAAGTGTTAGTAGGTGTTGACATCAATGACAAAACCATACCAAAATACCAACAGGGGCTTCATCTAAATCAAATGTAAAGAAAAATAAATATTATAATTATTGTGGTAAACTTGGGTATTATGCTTATGAATGTTCAAAAAAGAAGAACAATGAGTCCAAAAACAACAACTATGAAGGTAATTATGTGAATGGTGAGGGTAAAATAAGTGATACCCTTCATAATTTAAAGTTATTTATTTTTTATGTTGCACTTTTAGTTGAAACAAATGAATGTAATAACCAATTTATAGATTCATGGGCATCAATTCATGTGTCATGTTATAGAAATTGGTTTACAAATTTTCATAAGAAAAATGATGGTAGTAAGATCTATTTAGGAGATAACAGGTTTCATGACGTAAAAGGATATGGTGATATAAGTGTGCAACTATCTAATGGATATGTAAAGAAACTTTCTAATGTTCTGCATGTCCTAGAAATTAAGAAAAAAATGAGTTTAGTTTCAACTATTATTGACCAAGGTCTTAAAGTTGAGTTCTTGAAAACAAGTTGCCAAGTAAAGGATATGAAGGATCAGTGTAATGTGATTGCAGAAGGTATTAGAATAGGAGGCTTGTATAAACTTGATGTGAAAGTGGACAACCATCAAGCAATGGCTTCTACATGTTTATCCACTGAAGAGATATGTCACAAAAGGTATGGTCATTCTAATATTAATAATCTTCTTACTCTACAAAGAAAAGAGATGGTGCAAGGTCTTCTAGTATTAATGGATGCATAAATTAATTTTCTTGATCATGCATTGGGTAAACAATAGAGAAATGAAAGTGCAATAGGATCTAATCAAAGGCAAAGGGGTATTATTGAATTAGTGCAATCAGATGTGTGTTGTCCCATGCAAACACATGCACTTGGGGGAGCTTCTCACTTTCTTATATTAATTAATGATTGCACTAGATATACTTGGGTGTATTTATTAAGAAATAAGAATGAAGTGTTTGAATATTTCAAAGAATTTAAAAGTTTGGTGGAAAAACAAACATGTAACAATAGTAAGATTCTTAGATCAGATCAAGGGAGGAATATACTTCAAAAACATTTGTGAATCAATGTAAAGCTAATGGTATTTTTAAGCAATACACTGTTGCCTATAGTCCATAACGAAATGGTATTACTGAAAGAAAAAATAGGACAATTGTTGAGTGTGCTAGGAGTATGCTAAAAGAAAAGAACCTCCCTTACAATCTGTGGGCTAAAGCAGTTATGACAACTGTTTATTTGTTGAATAAAAGATTATAAAGTCATAGTTGAATAAAAGACTATAATGTCCCCTTTTGAGATTTACCTAATTTAATCCTGAGAAAACAATTTTAATTTAAAGTGGGAATTGAAATATATTAATAAACATAATTTTGTCAGAGTTGAATACATTTCATTCTAATATTTGACTTAAGAATTTAAGAATAGCTCAAAGGGTATGACTTATCTTAATAGCTTTCTTTGATTGGTACCGTTAGTTCCTCATGCAATCATGCTTGGTATTTTTGTCGTTCCATTTGAGCACTCAGTCTTAAATAAGAATAAAATATCAATTCCTTCCTATTACAAATATGATTGCACATGTAATAATGATCTAGAGGTATGTGTCTTTGCATGTAATGGATTTGCCTGTGTATAAAATAGAAATTTCTTTGATTATTATAATTGTCTGATGTATTCTTCTGTGTCATGTTCCAAGAGGGAACTAGTTTGATGCTCGTCCTTATAGGAACAGAGATCTGCTCCCAGATATTCGTTTACTATGTTACGATGGCTAGGATAGTGTCTCTTCCATGCACTTATAATTAAAGTCCTGAAGGGTCTATTGATATGTATCTATATAGGAATAAGAGTATTCCTTTGTATACAAATATAGATCCTTGGAAATTCGGAATAGAAGATTGGTGATCACCTTTTAAGATCTCTCGCATTATGTTCATGCGATTTGCAAGTTGAAGGTGTCGTTCCTGATAACTATTTCCTTTTAAATCATGGTTCTATGACTTCAAAAGACTGCGACACAATCTATGTATTTAGTTCGAATTCCATTTAGGATGAAATCTTCCTTGGCTACCTACGCAATCTGCTATGAATTCCTATAGAATAATCTCGTAATCCTCCAAAGGTCCATGCTCACGTCCATGATCCAATAATGGGATGTATATGTCCTTAGTCTATATCATGATTGCCAATATTAAATTCCATCATCGATGAATGCAATTCTCTAATAGAATTTCGATCTAACATTCTATAGATCCATATCTAACTCATAGATGTTGGCCAGTAATATAATACAATTCCTCTTCTTCGAGGAACACTAATTATAGCATTTCTTATCCTTCCTTTCTTAATCTGATTCTATATGCCTCCTCATAGAAAATGTGAAAGAATGTTTTCCTGCTCACTGGAGTGATTCCAATCTTCCATATATACGATGGTAAGGTTGTCTCACTAGAGACACGTCTCTTCATTATGATGCTTCTTCTTAAGCTATCACATTCTTCCTTGACCATTGGTTAATTTGATATCATTGGCATAAGAAGTCTTTGCTTCCTTAGTGAGAATCCCATCTTCTCTAAACGATACGTCTTAATCCTTATCGATCTTCCACAGCGATAATGTTTAGATAGTAAGACTACACAATTTTGTCTCTTAGAGATTTCACAAAATTGGTTTTTGGATTGCCGGTATGGGGATATCATAAAGACCTACCAAGTATCTAGCAAATAAAACATCTTATGAAGTTCTTAATGGTGCTAAACCTATTTTTAGTCATTTGAGAATCTTTGAAAGTATGACATTTTTTCATATTCTAAAAGAGAATAGGAGAAAACTTGATACAAAATCAATCAAACATATTTTTATTAGTTATTGTGTTTATCATAAGGCTTATAAGATGTACGATCCATTTACTGACAGGCTATTTGTTTGTAGAGTTGTCATTTTTCATCAATTTGTAGAAGATGTTCAAGAGGAAGAAAAGGAGGATAACACTACTTCATGGAAATTGCTTGAAAAAGACAATGGAAGTTCAGATATTGTAGATCAAAAAACCCATGATCAAAGTGGGCATGAAGTAAGGCAAGGTGAAGCTACTCTAGCCAACAATGAAGCATTAAAAAGATCAACAAGACAAATCAAGGCACCAATCAAGTATAATGACTATGCTCTAATGGCTCAAGTAATGAGTCTAGATGAATCTCAAAATTTTGAAGAAGTCAAAGATTATAAAGAATGGATGAATGCGATGTAGGAAGAATATGATTCAATTATGGATAATGGTACTTGGGAATTAGTTGAATTGCCTACAAATAAAATTGTTATTGGCTCTAAATGGTTGTTCAAGACTAAGTTTAAAGCTGATGGTATTATTGATAAATTCAAAGCTAGATTAGTTGCAAAATGGTATACACAAAAGGAAGGAATAGATTATGAAGATACTTTTACACCTATAGCTAAAATGAATATTATTATACTTATGATTGCACTTGCTACTAAGTTTAAATGGGATCTTCATCAAATGGATGTTAAGTCAACATTTTTAAATGGTGATTTAAAGGAAGAAATTTATCTTGTTCAACCTGAAGGTTTTGTAAAGAAAGGAAAAAAACATTTGGTATGTAGGTTAAAGAAAGCGTTGTATGGTCTTAAACAAGCACCAAATTCATGGTGTGAGAAAATTGATAAATTCTTCTTTCAACATGAAAGGTATATCAAGAGTAAAAATGATCCAAAATTGTGCATAAAGAATAATGAACATAAGAATGTTGTTTTGATTTCATTATATGTGGATGACTTGATCATAACCGGAAGTGCTATAAAATGACTGATAAAAACAAAGCAAATTTATCACAGGAATTTGAAATGAAGGATCTTGGTAAAATGCATTATTATTTAGGAAATGAATTGTGGAAACAAGATGTTAAGAATTTGATAACTCAAAGTAAATATGCAAAGAAGTTCATCCAAAGGCTTAATATGCAAGATTGTAAAGCAATATGCACTCCATTAGAACATGATTTAAAGTTTTATCGTGATAATAATACTTCAGAAGTCAATGGGACTTTGTATAGGTAGATGGTGGGAAGTTTGAACTACTTGACCACTACAAGGCCTGATATTGTATATTTTGTCAACATACTTAGCCAATTCATGGCTAACCCTCCTGAGGATAATTGGAAAGCAACAAAGAAAGTCATTCTATACTTGTAGGGTATCGTAAACTTTAGCATTGAATATACTAAACATTTGAATTTTGAGTTGACAAGTTATTTAGATTCTGACTGAGCAGGTAATCCAGATGATTGTAAGCCAAAAACTAGTTATGCATTCAACATAGGTTCAGGTGTTGTTTCTTGGAGCAACAAAAAGCAGCCAACTATTTTCTTGTCATCTATTGAAGTTGAGTACAAAGCATTGTGCAGTGCTACCTATGAAATAATTTGGCTAAGACAAGTTCTTGAAGATATGGGACAAAAACAAGAAGGCCCAACACTAATCATGTGTGACAATCAAGGTACAATCAAGCTTGCAAACAATCCAGTTTATCATGCAAGATCAAAACACATTGAAACTCAGCATCATTATGTAATAGAAAAGGTTCAGTCTCAAGAGGTTGAGCTCCAATATTGTAATACCAATGATAACATGGCTGATGTCCATTAGGAAAAACAAAGTTTGTAATTTGTAGAGATATGTAAGTGTCAGTCAAAATTCCTTATTCCTGAAGAAGTGTTAGAATAAGTCAAAACTAAATCAGATATGTCTCAAAGAGATTCAGTTTTAAACAATGATTACTTTTAGATCTGTCCAATAGTTAGCTCTCAGTTTCTTTAGCAGATTTGTAGTAAACTATAAATATAGAATATTTGTTCAATAAGATTAATGCGTCAAATTCCTCTATTTTGTGTATTTTGTTTCTGGTGTTCTGTATTTTCCAATACTAATGATAGGAGCCTTGTTATAGTGAATGAACATCAATCAAAGCACACAAGATAAACGATTTTTGTCATATGTTTTAATTGTGACTGCCCTGTTTGAATGCGCATGCAAAATGTGAAATCATGGACAACGTACTTGAACTGTCTGCGATATTTACAGTTCATGCACACGATGTTGACATAATCCTCACAGAGATGCCGTCAATGGTTGATATGTAACTCAAGGCTTGAAAAAAGGACATGCAATCCACAAAACCAACAGTGAGTCATCAAAATTAAATAAAACCACAAAGAAACTCTTTACACAGATATAAATTTCCATATAGTAGATTATCAGTACTCGGAAATCTAAAAATTTAAATCTCTAAGTGAATGCCAAAATATGTGAAACCTACATATTAAACCCTTTTGAATATAAAACTTGTGATTTCTTATAAATTCGTCCCAGAAAATCACAACAAGAGAGGAAAGAGGTGGCAAAATTCTAAATTTACCAATGACTACCAAAAGCACCAGCATCGGGTTTTTGAAGGGCACTAGAACTAGACGATGAGCAGAGGTAGCTTCATAGGAAAGAAGATCAATATCTATAGGTGACGACAGAGGAACACAAGATGTAGAAGCTGAATTTTAAACATTCAATAACTTGAAGTATTCAAGATCATGATTGTATTCTGCTCATATGAGTAATTAATTAGTGTGTTTATCTGTGGGATTTTGTCAGAAAATTATTGGTGGTCTGCAAAGCCCTCAGGTTTCATGCATTCAGCTGTTTGTGTTTGCATCTGCTTGCCTCTCTTGGAGCTGCCAATAATGTAAGATTTTTTTGTGGTTGTATTAAACAGTCATGTGGAGAAGTGGTTTCAAAAGTAATATAGATGCTGGTGAGGACATACAGATGCACAACAGAGAGTTTATGCTCCATACCTTATTTTTGCAGCAGAGCAGTCAAGTATACAGATCTTAAGTGTAGTTCAGCTTTCAAACAGACGATAATAATGATAATAAATAAAAGTCATGTTTTTGACATTCAAATTTTATACATACCAAAAAAACAGTCTATTACAAGACTGTCAAATAAGTGGTAAGTTTTCGATAGAATAAAAAGCAATGTTTGTCTTTTTGAAATTGCATTCATCTTTAATTATGATGGAATATATGTAGACGGTGGTGTAGTCGATCTCTGACAAAGATTGGTGGACGATGGGACAACCAGAAATAATTATTAACATTCATTCCACAAAGATATTCGTTTAGAGTCAAGTCCATTTATTTTATTTTTTTTGGTTACAGACAATGTTTTGTCAGTTTTGTTAATTTATTTATTTTTTCATTTTTTTGGTTAGAGACAGTTTTTTCAGTTCATAATATTCATTAATATTTTTTATTGTTTCTGATCACATATTGATCTGTCATCAGAATGAAGATACGATGCAATGTTTCAACTAAAATTAAAAAGAATACAACTTATTTCAAAACATGAAAGATAAAAGCTAGAACAAAATATAAGAGACAGAATTCTATTAAAAAAAATATTTACAAAGCTCAAAGTCATTCTTCTACTCCAATCTAAATCAACCAAAACAGTGCCGAACTGTTGCCTTCAATTGCCTTGCTGAATCTCTGAACAAGGAGGAACGGGTGTTCTAATTAGCTGCGCTGATTTGAAATTTTGAAGTGGTTAAATAAAATCACTATTTTTGGTTAAACAAACTCTTAAAATTATTGATTATTATGCTTGAAATTTCTGGATTATGGATAAATTGCAGACCAGATCATTATTCCTTCTTTTAAATTTTTTAACCTCTTGATTCTAAGACGAAAATATCATAAGGAAATTTAAGAATTTAAATATTATTATTTTGTGTGGTAGAAGATTGCTGTTAACTCAAAATGCTACTGCATTAAACGTCTAGATAAGATTTTGAGCTAGCTTGTAGAACACCCTTTTGATCCAAAGAATAAGGACATATTTTGTGTTTCCATTAGATTAAGTACCATTGTCGTTCGTCACAATTTTTTTCTCTTCTTTCATCTGCTTGGTGGATTATAAATTTTCCTCGACCAATTTATCTTCCTTCTCTTTTCCCTACTTTATGAAGGCTAGTGGTTCCTCTTAAATGAAACAATCATTGCTCTTTCTATCACTTATACCACTTTCTATTGTATCTACATATAATTATTATAAATGAAAATAATAGTAAGGAAATAAAAAAAGTTTATAGGTGTTTCATCGTAAATATTATGTCTTTTAGGAATGCTTTCGGGTCTTTGTTTCTCCTTCTTCCCTCAACCACTCTTATTTTATTCACTGTTTTATAATTTTACTTGTGATAGATTTTCTTTTTTTTATCATTTTCTTGTGATTGAATATTTCATATTTCTCTAATATCCACCATAACTCTTTTGATTCATACTTTTGAAATCCTTTTCCTAGTAATCTAGTACTTTGTGTTTATATACTTTCCTTATTCTTTCTCCTAACTTGGTTATACTCTCTTTCACATTTTGATGCCATTCCATATTTGTGTGTGTAGCCAAAAACCAAATACATAGCTACAAATTTAAACCATAAAAACCTTTCTCAAAATTTATCTACTATAACTTGAGTCGTTTCATGTATGACATTAGTCTTCTCTATACTAGGTCTGCCTAGAAAAAGGACACTTTCTTCATATAAGATAGGAGGTCATAGACTATGTGAACATGGTCTTCCACTATTTAACAAACTCGACATGCAATATATTTTAGATGTAAGAAAGAAATTATTATGCTATGCATACTCCTCCCCTCCATTTTCTCTGTTTTGAAAATGCAGCCCCCCCCTTTTTCTATTTTCCTTTTTCTATTTTCCTTTTTCTTTTTCTTCCTTTGTATTTTTGTCATATCTACTTCGGAACCCCGGGACTTCAGAGTGTTCTTTTGCTGACTTGTTTTCTTCGTTGCGGAACTTCGGAACCCCGGGATCCCGAAGCACTTTCTTTATTTCCTCTTTTCTTTTGGTGTTCTTTGGAACTCCAAGTTCCTAGAGTCCCGAAGTTTCCTTTGTTTTCTTCAGTTTTTTGCGAGTCCTCGGAACCGTGGAACCCCAAGATCCTGGAGTCTCACTTGTTTCTTTACTTTTTGAAGCCTCGGGGTCTCGAAAGTCCGAAATCCCAGGTTTAACGTGTTTTGTCTTTGGTTGACAGATTTCAGAATCTAGAAATTCTGGGATCTCGAAGTTTGTTGGTTGTTCTTTCCTTTTAGCCCCAGGATCTCGGAGTCCTAAAATCTTGAGTTCTTTGTTTTTGTTTGTGTCTGACCTCAGAATTTTGGAACCTCAAAGTCTCAAGGCAGTGTCTTGTTTTTCTCACCTCGAGATCTCAGAATCTTGAGGTTGCGTGCATTTAGTGGGACCACACGGTTGCCCGGAGTGAGTATAAATAGGGTAAGAATGAGTTATTTTGTTTCATTTGTGCACTCAGTCTTCACGAAATCAAGGCTCTCCTTCAATGATTTCCTCCCCCATGGGTTGCGATTTTGTTGTCCGCCTTCCTTGTCCAGGTTGGTGTTTTGTTGTTTTTCTCTTTTTTTTTGGTTTTGTTTTTCGCTTTCTTAGTCTAGGGTTAGAGTAGATTTCATATTTTTGAATAAGTGTTGATCTTTCAACCCCCTTAGGAATGTGGCCTTAGTTCACACGCTGTGGGATTTCAGGATTCTGAAATCCCAAAGCTTTTATTCGCACAACCTCAAAACCTCGGGACCTTGGAGTTCCAAAGCTCAGCTTTCTCCCAAGTTTGCCCACTTCGAGATTTTGGGAACCCTGGGTTCCCAAAATCTGTCTTGCTGATGGAGTTTATCTCACTTCGAGATCCCAAAACTCCAAAATCCTAAAACTATCTTTTGAGCGCACAAATTTTAAACTCTGAATCCCAAAAATCTGGAATCCTGGAGGTTGTCTTTACATTATTTTAAGCACCTTAGAACCCTGGAACCTCGAAGTTCTGGAATCAATTGTCTCAATGACTTTTCTCAACTCGAAATTCTAGAACCCCGGAATCCCGAGGAAGGTCCTTGTTCCTTATTTTACACTTTGGGATCCTGAGATTTCAGAATTCTGAGATTGCTTATAAATAGTACTTCTACGCCTTGGAACCCCAAAACCATAGAGTTCCAAAGTATGTTTCTTTTTGCCAATATGCTATCTAAACTAATTATGAATATTTTTTGTGCAAAATAAGCCAAACTTATGGAAGCGTCTACATCTAATCGAAATAAAACAAGGGATAAGATAAAGCTGGAGAGAAATCCACCTACAATGAATTACCAATACCAAGGTCAAACCTTGGTGTCCAATCTTGATAATGAGGTGCAGTGGGTAACTAATACTGACATGGGTCACATTGAGATTGAAGATATCAGAAAAGAAGAGGCACAGACTAATCTAAAAGCACCATACAAATAGATTAAGAGATCCAGACTGGTGGAAGCCACAATATTCCCAAAGGTTGTACAATCCTCTAAGCTAATCCTCACAATAGCTCAACATTATAATCAGGAAACTAGAAAGTGTGTAGATGCGGTGGGTAATGTGATAGTTGATCTCTCTCTCTCGAGATGAACGGGATGACCTTTGGGATCCCAGAGAGGGATGACCTTTGGGATCCCAGAGAGGGATGAAGTTCATCAAACTATAGAAGAAGAGGCATCCTCTATATTCTATAAGAATGGTTCTAATTACAAAATCCACATCAATGAAGCTTGCAGGTTGGAAGAACCTAGAAAGATAGGTTTAAAGGCAACAAATATCCAGAGGGCAGATTTCAAGGATACACTCAAGGATTTGGCAATTATGCTAAGCCATGCCTTCGGTAAGCCAAATTGTCGGTATTTCCACTTGTGGATGTTCCACTACATGCACACTATCATAATAGGTAAAGAGTATTTTGATTGGCCATAGATTATCTATGATAGTATTCATATACAACTAACTAGAGTTCTGCAAATGAATAAGTTTTTCATGAATTCTTATGTCATATGGGTAGTAGCTTGAGCTGGTAAATACCCAAGTTTGAATAAAGAAGGCAATTTGGGTGAAGATCCAAGGTAGAAGAAGGTGTGGGAACATTACACTTAGTTTCTCATCACACAAGCTAAGTTTCATTTTAAAAGGATAAATGATGCATTCATATATGTAGTCATAAGTAAACTAACAGGTGATGTAGGATTCAGAATCTCATCAAAGGCTATGAAGATGGTGAGTGAGTGGAGTTGTTGTTTCCTCCAAAACCAATGCTCTACTTACATAAGAGTAAGAGGATTTACTGGAAGGCCATCCCTCATTCCCAAGTTTTGTAGTAACAAAATAATTATTCTTGAGTATACACGACAGATTGTGGGGCTACAATTGCTCCTAACCCTCAAGCACAAAACTGGGGTCACATTCCCTATTTTAGTAGAGTATTATTCTTGTCAGAATTTGCAAGCAACTAAGGTAGCTGAATAAGAGCTACAGGACCTTAGTTTGAAAGAGTTCAATTATCCAAGGTAGAAATATGATCCCTTTGGAAAACTAAAGCAAATAATGCTTGTTGTATATATCGGTCATCAGCCAACTTTAGAGGATTGTTGGGTAGGCATGCATGATAGTTTTGAGGATCATGAGAGAAGATACCACATATTGACAGTTCCTTAGATTAGGACCTTTAGAATAGAAACCAATCTTCCTCATGATCTTAGAGATGACGGGAAGATATTAGATCCAATATACAAGGAAAAAGAGATTGACAATAGGCCACTCTCCTCTATTTGATGGTCTAACCAAGAAATTGTTGATATAGAAATACTCTCAGAAAAGGTGATAGAAAGGACAAGGCAATGGTTGGGTTTGAGGACCGGGCCAAGCATGACAAAAGAAAAGAAGAAAGGAAAATCTATTGACAACCCTCAAACCAAAACATCTAAGGAGTATATAAGGAGGACGATATCAGAATCAAGAAAAAATACTCCTATTGATCCTGAGACCATTGCACCAATAGTTGATGATCAAGATCTCATGAGGCAATTGGATGCAAAAATGAAAGAGTGTCAATTGCTTAAAACAATTTTTGAGCATGGGATTACCACTGGACTACAAGCGATTCCTCAAGCTTCTATTCATCTCATTGTTCCAACCATTAGAATAATATCAAGAGGGTAATATGCAAGCTGAGAGGTCACCAAAGAACAAGATCCTCCTGCAACACAATGTTAGTGAATGGATTTTGCCTTTCTTCAAATTAATTAATTTCAAACTCTATCACCTTCTTTTAAAGACAAAAGTTCAGCTAAACAGTTGGGCAAGTGTAACATATACTACTTCCCTCTGAATTTTTGATAGGTACAACTCCCTCCATTAGTTATTCAGGGAATAATATAATTAAATTTTAATTAGTATGCTTTTAACCTAAAAGCATGTAAGGCTACCTACTTCATTCTTAGATGAGAGGCTAATGATTCACACATATTTCAGAGAAAAATTATTCTTCTAAATGCTTCAACACGAGAAATATAAGTGACCGAAACAAAGTTCAGAACACCAGTTTAACAGTTCATAAAAAAATAGATAAGAGAAACAAAATCTCTTTTCAAGCACAAAATCTTTCAAAATCTCATAGGAAGGAGTCCCAGAATAATAATAATATTCTGCATTGGAAAGGCGATTACTGTCATTTGATTAGCTCACTATATGCAAAGATATATCACTACACAGATTCAAAACTCAAAGGTTTTCCTTCTCCCAAAAACAGTATGATCCTTTATATATATATATCTTATGTGACAAAGACACAACAATACATGTATAAAACCCTTTTCAATTCCAGATTTTTAAAGTCTAATGACTTCCTTCAACAAAATAAAACTTCTAAAACCAAAAAGAAACTAAGTAAAAACTAACAAAATTCTAACCAAAATCTAACCCCTATTTCGTCCATCTTAATCTAACTTATAGTCTTTAGAGCAGAGGAGGTCTCCCTAAAAACTCAACCTCCTCCGAATCAGTTATGAAAACCAACAAAGTATTTTTGGGATAGATGTCCCGAAGTCATTTGCATAAGCATGAAAAATACATAAAAACAGAGCCTTAATCAACACGTTATGCTACTTTCCCATCATCATCTTCTTCTCCGCTTTCTTGGGCATCATGGGCAGTTGTGAGTTCGTGGATTATTGATTGGTTCAGATTCTTCATAGCATTGAGTTTTGCCTTTGCAGCCTCTTTGTTCCATCTGTGCTTCACCATCTTTTCGACATGCTTTGGTAACTGATCGTTACTGATAAACGTCACGGACTCGATCCGGGCGACCAGCGTTATATCTTCAGGGGTGAAATTGCCTTTAGCTTTAATTTTCTCCACGTATAGTCTGAAAACCTTTATCGCATCCTGCGTGTTCAGCCCGCAAATCCCCAACTGCCAATCATGGTCAGGATTAACCACTTTGTTGTCATTAACTAAATTGCATTGGAGGTCTTGGAGTTCATACACAGAAGTCTTGGCATCAGAAATCATAGATTTGAAGGTGAGCACCTGCCACATTATGGTCTTCTTCAACACGAAGAGTTGGCATTCATCTGTTACCAACTTGATTGAATGCTCTGTCAGGAATCTGGTAGCTCCATACTCTTCTATTTTAGTGAACATAGGCAAGACATTTTCCCATTTATGTTCCTCTTTCTCCCATGGAAAAATCTAGTTTTGAATTTCTGCAATGAGGCTCTGCATCTCATCACATAACTTTTGGGAGTTTGTGATATACTTTTCTCCATCTTTAATTACGCCTTCAATCCATCCCTCCACAGCCTCTGCAATGCTTTTAGCTCGTTGAACCTGACTCATTAGCTTTTTATTCTCTAGTGAAGTAGGATCAAAGCTCTTTGTTGCATGGGGTATAGGAAGTGACCCGAAGCAACCGATGTTATCAATGAATTGAGAAAGAATGTTTATATGTTGCTTTAGCTCTCTCTTTTCCCGCCCGTCTTTCTCCGACCTAGTGAGCATTTTCTTTGCCAAAACCTAGAAGAAATGATTATCTGAATCCCTACTCATGTTTTCGAGCTCCACCTTAGTGATCTCAAAATCTTCTGCACTGACTTCCTTGTCTTCGTCCTTGGGCTTGTATGAGGCAATCTCAGTAACCCACTTTTTGGTTCCTTCATCATTATCCAGTCAAGCAGCTGTTTTGAACCTTTTTGGCTTGGGGCCCTTCTCTGTGTACTTAACTACCATGTCCTGAATTGGAATGGTCACAGGAATGAAACTCCATTTTTTATTTACCGAAGTGGTTAGCCACTTAGGGGTTGCACTGGAACTGGTTACTCCTTTGATCACTTTGGAGGGTGGTGTCATGGCTATGGTAACTGCATGGGAATCTATGGTATTGACGATGTCACTGTCAAGATCTTCAACTTCAAATATCTGAGCATCAAGAATCTTATCCTTCACCTCTGTATCTTTGGTTTGGTCCATTCTTCTCTGAGCAACACTTTGTGACCTGGTATGTCAAGGAGTAGAGAAGTCCAAAGCCAGATTAGACTTGTGCCTAATGTGAGATGGCTTTTTATCCTTACCTGCATCAACAAGCATATAAGTATGATTAGAAAAACGCTTTGGTGAACACAGAGTAACCTCACTATCTCTCGCAGAGTTAGACTTGGTGCCTAATTTCATTGCTTTCTTCCTTTCAACCCATTCTATGGTTCTCTCGGAAACCCTTTTTGTTTTTAGCTATATATCATCCTCTTCTTCCCCATCCCAGTTGATACGGGACACTTCGGTTTCAGTTTGGACTAAGTATCCAAGTTCAAACAGTTCTAGATAATCTTCTTCAAGCCCATTTATGTCAAGTTTTACCTGCAGTGAAATGACTTGCTCCAACACCATTCTCATGTTTTGCTCTTTTGAACACCTCAAGTTCATCACTGCAATCCTCCCAGAAGTCCTCTAATTGTGGAATTGGGAGATACGGCATTAGACCAAGACTTGGGGAGAAACCCTTATTGTCAAAGCCTTTCCTTTCATGGTACAGTGAGAAATTGAAGTTTTTCAAGTCCACTCCAATGCTCAAAGCATCCGACATTGAACTACAGGATAAAATCCCCAACTGAATAGGGAAATGATCCTCCCGTTTATCGTTGGGTTGAGCCTTTTTAATCACGGTAGCCAACTGCCTACAAATATCTGCTAAAACAAAACAATCTGAACAAAAATGAGGAAGCTTGAAGGGCTCTTCTTCAAAACCGCCTACTCTTATGTAGCAAAAGCGAGGGAACTGGATAAAGAAGCTACCAAATCTCTTCACCAATGCCTGTGCATCCTCAGACATCCTCTTGGTTTTCATGCTCTTTAATTCATAGCACAAATCTCCCAGGAAGGCATTATGTACCCTCCTAAAGTCTTGCAAGGCATTATCCTTTTGTAACATAGGGTAAAATTCATATACAGAGACTTCTCCCTCAGTGAGCTGCCTAGGTATTCCCACTATCTCCTTGACACATGGCAAACAATATATAAGATATGAGGACATAAAGAAATTTTGCTTAAACTATTTGGCCATACTCAGCTACTCCCTCATGGAATCGGCAATCAGTTTTGCCCAATCGAGGTATTGCTTTCCTTCTAATACCAGCTACACATAGCAATAAATCCAATCGTCGAAATTGTAGGCTTCCACTGAACCTCTGACTCGGTGCAACAGTAACATGAAATCATGAATGTGAGGATGCATATGGTTCTTGTTGGGATTCTTGGGCAATCTGGAACCACCTCTTTGGGGAACCTTCAACCAGTATTTTGCTACATTATTTTGGTGCCCGATTTGATCTGCATTGAGCTCAATGATTGACTGGGCGGGGGAAAAGTTCGAGAACTGGTAATCAGGTAGTTTGAAAATAGAGGAAATTACCTCGTAGTTAATGGCAAGGAGGGTTTCACCATTGTCTCTCCTGATGGTTTTAGAAACTGGATCGTATCTAGCAATACATTCTCTAGCCAGTTCTGGGCAAGGGATAGCTAGGGGGAAGGCTGCCGCCTCTATGAGATCACTACTCACAATTTCCACACCAAAGGAACCATCAATTCCCTTGAACACCCTAAAACTTCAGGATTTTCCCCTTTTATGTCTGTATCACTGACTATGGGCTCTGTACATGCAAGACTAAAAATGTTTCCGAAAAGGTGTAATGTGGACTTAATAATTCATAGATGACAAGCCTTATTTCCTCAACAAATCTTACTAAGAGAGAAGAAAAGCAGGTAAAAATCACTGGAGAGGACATGAAATGAACTCACCTTCACAGTTGAGAGCAATCAGATGACCCGACTCAGCTACTTCTCATTCCCAACTACCCCCCTTTTATTACTGTTTCCAACTGAGAAAGCCACTCTTCATTCATCAATACCATGCTTCATCTAGTCGGTAGTTCCTCAACCAATATCTTCAACCCTTCCAAGGCCAGTTCCTATCCCTCGCATTTCGGAGAGACTCAAACCCACTATCTCTGATACGTATTAATACTCGAGTGCTTGGAACTCAGTCGCTTGCCGCCTATTTTGTACAATCAATAGAGGCCTTCCTAGAGAAACTATATCCACCGACCTTCAAATAGTAGGGCCCACCCTACCTAATCTATAGCCTCTTGCCATAGAATAGTAAGGGCCCACCCTAGCATTAATCAGCTTGCTAGCCCTTTCAAATAGTAGGGGGGTGGGAGGATATAGAGCTCCTCCACCATAGAATAGTAGGGGCCCACCCCGATACTCCAACACATGGCATGAAATTCCATACCCTCTCAGACTACCAGCAAACAAACCTTCTATCCAAGAAAAATAACTCCGCAACGACGAGGAACAAATTTTCAAAGATTTAACCCTTTCATACCTTATAGCAAAAGCAATGATACAAACTTATTAAATGCAATAATTCCAATCATTAGTTTAAATGTGTTGAGCTTGTGGATTGGACATCGCACATATGTATTGAATGCATGGCGACGTTTTTGAAGTAACCGCCAGTTCCTGAAATGATTACTTGCTCTGAAAACTTAAACAGTTGACGTCACCCGTCACTCTAGATATGGTTCACCCTTCCTCATACTTGGCAATAAGTGCACCATCAAATCTTTTAGCTCATGGGACCCACCAAATTTGAACACGCACGAACATTTTGAACATACTTCATTGGGGTTCAAGTAGTTCAAGGCGTACACCGCGCCTAGGAAAACTCTCTTCTAAAAGGATTAACTATGTTAAGTGTTGTTCACCCTTTGAACTATGTTGAACATGTTGAACACGCCCGAACCATTTGAACCAGGTTCAAGGAGTTCAACGCCTGGAGAGAGATGATATAACACATTACCGAACACGACCAGTAAAAGAACCGTTGCAAAACACTTTAAGTGAATGTTAGTATGAAAACCTCCTTGACACCTAAGAACCTGTGGAACCTAAATGAACCTTATGAACCTGCTTCAAAATGGTTCAATGAGTTCATGGAGTTCAAACCAATCATTAAAACTTGGCTTTTCAGATTTAAAGACAATCTACAAATGGATTAAGGATTTGAACCGAGGAATTCCAAGAAAGACAAGGACTTCAAATAAAATTTTATAGGGTGATTTACTCCTGTTATGAAGGATAAATGACGCAGTAACATGCAAACACCGACACTTGCTCACATTCCAACGCAAGAGAAGGTAACTATTCATAATATTGTAATTGATTCTGATCAAGATGATGAGCCCATTGCAGTGCTTGCTCGAAGAAAGAAAGGTGAGACAAAGCAAAGGCAACCGACTGAAGTTCATGTTATGTCAACGGCCTAAGAGGAACATGTGATTTAAGTGCAGCCCATGGAGGTACATGTGTAGATGATGGAGGAGGGTGAACCGGATGAACATGATGAAAGGATGGTTCTCACTCCTCAAGACCAAGAGAACGTACTAAGATAGTTAGAGGGAGGAGAAGATAAACAAAAGGATGAATCAGGAAGGGTGTTTGGAAAGGAAGTTACTAAAAGATTGGAGGAGTTGGTTAAGCAACAATAGCTAGCTCCTGATTAGGTTCTTCAAGTAAACCTTTCTCAATAGGTATCTCAAGCCCAACAACAAGTATAGAATCCTCCATTTCAGAAATAACAACAAAAATAAGAAGAGTAGGAACAACATATAGAGACTCGCAGGATCACTACAGAAGTAATAGTACAAGGAGAAGAGCAAGATGATAGCATGCCTCAATAGTTGAATTTTACTTTCAAGAAAAAGGAAAAGGTCATCCTCCCAAATATCACCTTACAACAAGTGATTACCGAATCTCCAAGAAGGGCCAAGAGGGCTAAAACAATTCATCATCTTTCTAAAAATGACTCAGGAGATCTAAACGCAAGTGTTGCAACACCTGTACAGGATTCTTAAGGACAACCTCAAGCCACTCCAAAATATCATGTGTCAGAGGTCAATTTGGGTAATCAAACCAAGTGGGAAGAAATTGCCACTTTAGTTGCCACAACTTCCACTGTTTAGACTAGAATGGAGAAAGAGCATAAGACAAAAGCAAAAGTCAAAGCACAACTAAGGCAATACAAACAACTGATCATGGAGATAGTTAAGCCACTTGACTCTAGAGTTAACGACACCTTGTCGTTTACTTCATATCTCTCATAGGGTGATATTAAAGCACTATACGAGATGAGGAAGGTGGCAATGAAAGTCAAGACACGGGCACAAGATCAGTTAGACAAAACCAAGATGTTCCTGCAAGGCACCATGGAGATATTTGAGGAAGCTCATTTGAATGAGAATGCTCTTATTTACTATTCAGCACAATGGGAACAACAACTCCTTCAGTTCTCAAAACAACATAAGATACTCAAGAAAATCCAAAGACTAGGAGAGGAAGTGACTGCAAAAGAAGACCTACTGGGAGGAGAGAATATCAACAACTTGTAGTCATGTATAGATATTTTGGATTTGAAGATGGAGATAATGGAGCGGTGCCATATCAAAGTTCTTAAAGAACATCCTCCACTTCTCAATGAGCTTGAACAATATGAATAGCTCCTAGTTAAGTTGTTAGGAAAGTATGGTTATAGTCTCAAGCAAAATAGAGTGTTACATAAAGAGACCATACTTAGTAGATGGGTTTGCTACACAGCTAACCACTTTGTAGCCACTGTAGAATTCACTGGTGGAAATAATGAGTAGGTACATGTATGTGGTATTCTAGTGTCAGGAAGCAGAAGTAATAATTGATGACATGGTCAATAGATTAGAGAGTGTAAAGGAGATACTTAGAGTATCCAAATTCAGAATCTAGTATATCATTGACCCGCCTGCTGCTTCAATAGACTGTTTCATCAACAACTACCAAAATTACAAGAAGAACAGAAGAAAAAACATGTAGTTAACTACAAGATGCATGATGAGCAATATTACCACTATAAATCACTACAGATCACCAACTAGCACTTTTTTTACACTCGTCGGGTGAACCCACAATAGTGGGTTACACTTTTTTGCCAACTTTGACATGACAATATTCATTTTCAGAAAAAATTAGATTCGGACACCTATTACTGCTAAACCGTAAGGAATTTGTAGATGATGTGAACTAGTGATTTGTGTCATTTTGTATGTAGATTATAAAGATATTTTTTTGATAATTTTTGGAATCAATTTGCTTCCATTTTTCTATCTCCCTCGAAAACTATTTTTTTCAAAAACCAGCATTTTTAAAGAGTGATACTCACTCTATATAGCATAACGTTTTTTCTATAATAGATATGAACATGATTCTAATTTTGTAACATCAATATCTAGTTGTTTGCAATTGGATTTGTAACATTATCTTCAATATTTCATATTTTATTAAGATTTGAAGTCGAGTTAACTGTAATTTTGACATATGTCTATTTGATATTACATAACTTGTTGCATATGTAACGAAAATCATTTTTTTTGTTGGAAAGAGGACTTCAATACCTAGTGCATAAATATTTTTAAATTTTTTTTGGGTGATGTGTACTATTTTTCCATAAGCATTGAACTCAGAGGTTGATGTTAAATTATTGAGAGTGGACCTTAATTTTAAGAACTTTACCCAAAATTATTTTGCTTGCATCTTGGTGGAATTTAATATGTCAAAAATTTTTACCTGAGTTTTTGTTAGAGGTTAATGACTGGTCTTGGTCAAAGCTAGTGGAATATGAAGGCATTCATTTTTATTGTAGGAATTATTTTCTATTGGACACATCGCATTAGATTGCTCACATGCCTCTCATTAGTTGTTTTCTTCAACTTGGTGGAAGAATTCTCTTTGTGACCATCTTACAATAAATTTTGAAGATTCAAATGGAACTCCACCCATTGCTTCTTCACAAATTTGTGGTGTTTCTTTAAGAGCCTCTATTGATTCTATGCAACAAGATCACCACGATGTACTTCATTAAGAAATTTAAGGTTTATCAAGTTTCTTTCTTATTTAACTTTTATAGTTCTTAATATTCCATATTTAGATGACACTTCCTCTATCATAATGCTTCATCAAATTTCTACATTTCCTATTTGAGAGTTCCCAACACTTCTTTATAGTAGGTTAATATTACTTTCCTAAGATTTTTTTAATTCTCAATTCCTAACCACATGAGATTCTAGTGTTGCAACCTGATTAGCATCTAGAGATTCTTTCTAGTGAGGCAAGACCTAAGCATTGATCAACATTTTGGGTAGTTTTTTTTTCCTATTAGGTTTTATCCCTTTTCCACTTCATAAGAGTTGTATTTGTACCAACCTAAGCTATGTTTGGGGTGTGTTACTATAGAATATAGTACATAAATTATTCTCATAGATAAGCTTTCTTATGTGGATGTTATCTTATAAGGATGACATTTCTTACTTGTGCAATCTTGCATGGAATTGCATTCAAATCTTCTAGATGATAGGTAATATTATAGATGGCTCATCTCTTACTATATATATGTGCTTCCTTCTTAAGATAATTAACATATCTCAATATTTTCATTTTAAGTGTCTAGCAATCTTGCATGGAATTGCATTCAAATCTTCTAGATGATAGGTACTATTATAGATGGCTCATCTCTTACTATATATATGTGCTTCCTTCTTAAGATAATTAACATATCTCAATATTTTCATTTTAAGTGTCTACTTACAATATATGTTTCTTGCAACTTGTACTAACATTCACTCATACATTCCTAGCTAGTATGACAATATTTTATTTCTCTTATTCAATCTACAAGGTAGACAATTTTTTTTAATCAAGTATGTTTTCTTTGTCTTTTCCTTACTTCTTAAATTCTTAGTGGTCCTTTTTCAATAAATATCATCATTTCTCTTTGAATCAAACTCAAACCACCTTCTTTTGAAACAAAAATGAAGTTAAGGGGATTAAAATTCCCATAGGTGTTTCCTAATTTCTACGTTATGTCTTTTAGGCATGCTTTGTGATTCTTCTTTTGTAAGATCTTTTCTTTTGGGCTATGTATGATGTTACTCACAATACAACTCCCATTTCTCCTTGTCCTCCTCTATTAAACATCAAACTATTTCTTTCTACTTCTCTCCTTATTTACTCTAATTATTGCTCTAATAAGGTGATCATCATCTATTCTCTTTAAATTAATACTAAATTTTGTTTACATTCCTATAGTTTTACTTGTATCTAATTGTGTTCTCTAAAACTAGAAAGTCTTCATCACACATCAAGCTTGCAAAGATATCTCTCTATTATAGATTCATCTCTACTATGAATCACTTTCACCACTATAACATTTGGGAATCCTCTAGTAATAGGATGTGTTCATCTTCATTGTAGTCCTTAAAATTTTCTACTCTTGCATTGTAATATCCAATACCTTCCCCTTCTTTTAGATAACAAAACACATTAAATCCATTTCATTAATCTACCTCTACTTTGTGAAACTCTCAAAAGATCACATTTAAAGGTATCCTACACATTAATAGTTCTACCAACTCTGTAAGGGATTTAATCTTTGGACCTTGTTATAATATTTCTATGCCTTGGCTAATCATTAACTTTTTTACGTGTGGATTTCCTTTCTAAAATAAATCCCCCTCTCAAGATGAATATATATCCTCATTGTTATTTTTCACCTTCTCAAAACTCTTCAACACCTTTGTTTAAGATCTATTTTTCTTTTTCTTTATTTAGATTGCATATCTCTTATTCTTTCAATATCCACCATAATGTGTTTAAGTCACACTATAATTATAAACCATTTTTCTATTCTTTCACTTTCTTATGTTTTTGCCTTTTGATAAATATTTATTTTAACATTTTTTTCCTCTCTTTCAACTTGTGATACCATTTAGAATTTTCACATAGTAAAAAATAACATAGCTCCAATCCTAAAAAATTAAAACTCTTCTCACAATTTGTCTATTGGAGCTTCAGTTGTTTCATGCATTCCAATAATCTTTCACACACTAAGCCTACTTAGGAATAATATTCTCTCTTTGTATAAGGAAAAAGTTCATAGTTGATGTTAGCATGGTAATTCACTACTGAACCAACCTGATATATGTCAAACCATCATTCTTTTTTGTGGGGGTCTCATAATAGAATTATTATCCCTTATTTAACATAGAAATAGATTAGAACATTTGCATATAGCATCAAAATAAAAAGATGGAAGATATTATATCTTCCCCACTATTTGATAGCATATGAAGGTACTCTCCACAAGTGATGGGGTCTCTCTCTCTCTCTCTCTCTCCACATGGTTCTAGTCAATGGATACCATTTCCTTATTAGTATGGATTCTCTATATATCTGATTTCTACATATATAACATCAAGATATCTAAACTCCTTCCTTCTTTTCACAAATATCTCCCATAAACACCTCACAATAGAAAAACATATAATCATTATAATCATTTAACTACATCATGATTAAAATTCAGCACACATAATGTATTGTAGCCTTTTTCCGTATTTTCTCCCATTATGCGGTTTGTTGATTTTCTCTTTCCTCATATTCACAATTTATTTTTCTTTCTTTCCTTATCTTTTGTCCCTATTCATAGCTGTTTATGCTACATGCTACCTCTCTTTCTATCCATACATCATACACTATAAAAATATCTTATTTTTTCTTTTTCTCAAGTCTTTGCAAGATTCAATAATGGTGGCAAATCCTTTCACCCTCAACCATAAAAAATCGTCGCTCTCTCCTTTACTATGTTAATTATCTCAAGACATGGAGATAGTTGCAAAATATATTCCCTCTTATATATGAAGTCCTTGTTGTGTGTATCTATTTAGGTTCTTTAACTTTCCTATGCCTAGAGTATCTATGCAGGATAATTGAACATTTATAGGATGACTTAAGACACCCTATTTAGTTTATCTTTTTATCTAATTTATTGCACTTCCATTACCAATGAATGAAGGAGAATAGATATCAACTAGTAAAAATATCTAATAGGATCTTATTGCTCTAATATGAAACAAATATAATTTCTCAACTAAAAATAAAAAGGATTATGCCCAACCATAATATCATTACATATTCTTTTAAAATTACAATAGACATAAAAATTATAAAAAAATGAATACTTGAAGTACAATTGATAAAATTTTAAACTAGAAGGATAATTTAGTAGACATGACTCTATTAATAGAGAAAGTATTTAACAAATTAAAAGTCTTTCATATGTACTCCAATCTAGATCTATACAACCTCAAAGCATCAAATGAGTCCAAACTCATAATTGACCAAAATACTATTGAACTATTGCCTTCAACCATCTTCATAAATATTTGATCCATTCCAAAATCTATACAACCAGAAGTGAAAATTATGCTATTATGTTATATTTATTTGAATTTGTTTAATAAAGTCACTATTTTGAGCAAAACAAACTCCTAAGCTTACTTTCAAGCAATAAGTCAAATTGTCAAATAGAGTAAACGACCTTCTATAAAAATTTCTCATCATTCTACCCTTCATTTACTCCATGATCTAGCATAGAATGATGATAGCCAAAATAAAAGAAATAATGAAATAATATTAGACCAATTTTGGATCACACTCTCTATGATCCATCATTATGATGAAGATCACCAAAAAAGAAAAAAAATTAAGAATAACTATAAAAATGAGATGCCTTCATAATCCACCCAAGTGCTGCTATCACCAACATATAAAACAAGCTTTTCTTAGAGAAAATAAGACAAGTCCAATTTCACAATAAATGAGCATAATTGATGTAAGAGAACATAATAGTAGGCTTATTCATCATAATAAAATGCCCTAAAGAGTTACTAATGTTTCTTTAACAGAAATTACAACAAGGAATGGAAGATCCAAGAGACAATCCAAACTAGTACTTGATTTGAAAACCCTCCGAAAAGATTAAATGATGTAATTCAAGACTTGAGAAGAGGACATGCTATTCTCAAAACCAAGAGTGAATAATAAAAACAAAATTAAATAGAACCACAAAGAAAACCTTTGCATAGAGGTAAATTTCAATCTAACAGAACACCACCAGTGCCAAAGTATGTCAAACCTACATATTAAATACTTTTGAATATAAAACTCCTCAAATCACAAGAAGAGAGGAAAGAGGTGGCAAAATTTTAAATTTAGCAATAGTAGTAGGAAGACTACCGAAAGCACCAGCACCGAGTTTGAACGGCACTATGAACAATATTTGCAATAGTCGAATTCCCCAACTCTGTAGATCCTGCGAAATTTTGCAGCTAATCCTGCAAAACGGAATATAGATCTAGCTGAAAAAAGAACTGAGCTGCAAACATAAAATAAAATTCTTATCGTTTACTTTGTATTCATCAATCATTGTATCAATTACAATATGCCAAAGCATAATTTTATACAAAGATTAAACTCCCGTAAGAGCTGAAAACATGGAGAATCGGAATTACAAAAGAGGTACGTAAAGAATTAAACTTCACTTAAACACCAGATGTAGACAGAGGAGCCTGAAAAGGTGCCAGAGGAGCGGGAGAAAGTCTCCCTATGATCATTTTATTTTTATTTGTGTCTTATATTTACTTCTGTCTCCTCTCAGCTCTTCCAACCATCAACTAGTTTAGTATTTTAGCCACCCGTAAATTTGTTCTACCTATACTACATATCTGTGAACCCACTTGCACGTGGACTATAGTTAATTTAGAAGCTGAATTCGAAACATTCAACAACTTGAAGAAGTGTAGATCATGATTATATTCTGTTCATATGAGTAATTAGTGTGTTTATTTGTGGGATTTTCTCGGAAATTTATTGGTGGTCTGCAAAACCCTAAGATTTCATGCATTCAGCTCTCTGTGTTTGCATCTGCTTGCCTCTCTTGAAGATGCCAATAATATAAGAGTGTTTTTGCAGTTGAATTAAACAATCATGTGGAGAAGTGACGCACAACAGAGGCCAAACCAGTGTTGATATCAAACAACAGACAGTTTATGCTTCATACCTTATTTTTGCAGCGGCACTGTGCGTACAGATCTTAAGTGTAGTTCAGCTTCAAACAGACGATAATAATGATAAATATCATGTTGTAAACATTTTGACGATGCTTAGTTCAAATCTTTTATAAAATGAAAACAAAAACACAAAAAAACACTATAACAAAACTGTAAAAGAAGTTGAGGGATTTTTAGAATAGAAAGCATTGTTTGTCTTGTTGAGATGACATTCATCTTTAATTATCATCTTTAATTATGATGGAATGCATGTAGACGGTGGTGTAGTTGATCTCTGACAAAGATTGGGACAACCAGAAAGAATTATTAACATTCATTCCACAAAGATGTTCGTTTACAGTCTTTTCGTGCCTTTCTGTTAGAGCAACAAATTGGATAAGAGCGACTGTTTCGCCTGTTTCGCCCACAAATGTCAATTCAGTTATTTTTGCTTCATTTCGTTCACAATTTGGGTATACCAAAAAGATTTGCAAGGTCAACTTGGAAAAACTTGGTCTATTTTTTTTATGCATTTGTGTACTACATGAGGTCAATTAGGGTCATTTAGTGAATGATTTTTTTTGTGCAACAAAGATGTTAATGGAGAAGTGATAGCTATAAATCAATTGTGCTTGCACTTAAAAGGATTCGAACATTCTTAATCTCTAATGTATTCATACATTAAGAATTTTAATGCGAAAAGTCTCATATGTGGTAGATGTGTAATAATGTCATAATTTAATGGTGTTTGCATCATGTTTGAAATTAGATCACCATATTCCCCAATAGGTATTGCATATGGCTCTCTTTTTTGCTTGATCCCTCTTATGCTCTAGTACATCTAGGATGGAGAGATAGAGAGGTAAAGGCATATAGATCTGGAGAAATAGATAGAAATATATAGATAGGAAATGGGAGAGATAAATATAGATAGAGAGAAGAGATAAAGAGGAAAAGATAGAGAGATGTAGAGGGAGAGGGAGGGGGAGAGACATATAGATATTAAGATGGTGAGATAGAGTGATAGAAAGATAGGGATATAAGGAGATGGAGAGAGAGAGAGAGAGAGAGAGAGAGAGAGAGAGAGAGAGAGAGAGAGAGAGAGAGAGAGAGAGGGAGGGGGAGAGACATATAGATATTAAGATGGTGAGATAGAGTGATAGAAAGATAGGGATATAAGGAGATGGAGAGAGAGAGAGAGAGAGAGAGAGAGATACACAAATATAGAGAAGTATAGATAGACAAATAGAGATGGGAAGAGGAAAGGAGAGAGATATAGATACACGAGAGAGAGAGAGAGAGAGAGAGAGAGAGAGAGAGAGAGAGAGAGAGAGAGAGAGAGAGAGAGATGCAGGGATAAGGAAATAGATCAAGAGATAGGTGTAGAGAAAGACATGGATAGAAAGAGACAGAGAGAGGAGTGAGAGACTAGGAGAGATAGAGATAGAGATGGAGTGGAAAAGAGAGAGGGGGCAAAGAAGGAGAGATAACTCAATAAATAGAGAGGGTGAGAGGGGGTGATAAAGATAGAGGGAGATATGGAGATAGATAAGGGATGCATAAAGAGATAGAGAGACATGTGGAGATGGAGGTAGAGAGATATGGATAGAAAGAGATAGAGAGAGGGAGAGAGATAAAGATAAAGAAAGTATTGAAGATATATAGATATTGAACACAAGTGTTGGATTGAATAAAAGAGAGGTGGAGGTAATGCAATAAAGATAGAGAGGAAGAGACAAATATAGGTAGATAGAGATATATGGGGTGAGAGAGAAAGAAGGTGACAATGACAAGTAATAGAGCAAGAGGTACAGAGAGAGGGGGAAGATAGAGAGATAGAGATAGATATAGAGATAAGGAGGGAAAAATATGGGGGAAGAGTGTGTGTGTGTGTGTGTGTGTGTGTGTATGAATGAGAAAGAGAATTGGAGAGAGAGAGAGATAGAGAGGGATATATAAATATATAAATATATATATAGACACACACACACACACACACACACACACACACACACACAGAGATATGGACCCCTATTAAAATTATAATCTCATAATAAATTTATTCCAAACCCTTACTAATTAATCTAGAAAAACATATTATATAGACAACTTCTCTTTATCATAAGGTATACTCCAATGAATGATATATTCTGCATTAATTGATATTGCATGCTATATCATAACAAGACATGTCATGTAGACAAGATTTATTTTTTTATATCATAAGGAAGACAATTATTTATGGCATAGCTTTCACTTACAAGTCTAAAGAAGCTAATGAAAATTAGTTGATGTTGAATACATATGTATTGTTTAAAAGGTAAAATTCATAATCAATATAGCTATATATATCAACAATTTTTTAATTTCATTATGTGTCCAAAGAAAGGATGGCACATATATAACTATAGTTTTTCAAGCAATGAGCACATGCACTTTGGTTATATCTGTAGAAGATTAATAAAATGTCATATATCTAGAAGCTTAATAATTCATTTAACTTTATAGAGGTGTCTCTTGTATATGGCTCTTTATTTGTTTCGTGTGATGGAATTATTATTGTTTATGGACTTTTTAAATAAAAATAATATTACAATCAATGAAAATGTGTAGTTTCAACTATACTCTGTTACCATTTGGAAAACAAATGACTAAGTTTATAAAACTAGAAATGGTTAAGCAATTGTTTTGGCCCTTTAATATTACTGATTTGACTACCATAAATTGTAAAAGAATGATGAAGGGTAAGGAGATGGTGGAAGAGGTGAAGTTGGAAATGTTTAATAGTTGGGTAAAACTATAGAAAAATGAAGTTTGCATATGGTTCACACTATGCAATTCCAATGAGGAAAAAGTTTGCTCTTTTTTTTCAATACATTTTAACAATATATGATCTGATCAATTTGTAGATAGTTTAGATAGAGATAGAGGGAGAGATGGAAGAAGAAATATGGAGAGAGTGATAGAGAGGAAAATGGATATAAATAAAGAGGTCTATGAAGAGAGAGATGGAGAGAGATGGATGGATAGAGAGGGATACATGTCTAGAGATATAGGCAGAGAGAGCAAGATAGAGGGAAACACATAGATAGATAGATAGATAGATAGAGAGAGAGAGAGAGAGAGAGGGAGATATAAAGATAGAAAGATGGAGAGATGGATGGGGATAGACAAATAGAAAGAGATGGAGAGGTATAGATGAAGAGGTAGAGGGAGAGATAGAGATAGAGATGATGAGATAAAGTGATAGATAGATAAAGAAATAAGGAGTATAGAGAAGGGTGAAGAGGGAGATAGAGAAATAGATAAGGATTAAAACAAACATAAATAAGAAGAGATAGATAGATAGACATGGAGAGAGGGAGAGAGAAATAGGGGGAGATAGAGAGACATACATAAAGATAGATGGGAAGAGAAAGAGATAGACATATATGGGAAGAGAAAAAGAGAGAGATAGAGATAGAGAGTTAGATAGGGGATAGGGAGGGATGGAGGGAGGGAGAGATGGGGAGAGATAAATTGAAGGGAGGTAGATTAATGGAGAGAAGAGGGGAGAGAGATAAGTAGAGAGGGGGAGAGGGAAGAAGAGGAGGGAGAGATAGTTCTATATATATAACTTGAGGGATCATAGGTAAAGAGATAGAAAGATAGGAAAAGAGATAGGGGGTAGGGAGGTAGAGAAAGATATGGAGAGAGAGGGGAAGTGAGAGAGAGAAAAGTTCTGAGGGAGAGAGATAGAGTGGGATAGGAAGAGAGATAAAGATGATAGGGAGCTAAAGGTAGATATTGATAGAAAGAGGTATAGAGAGTGGGGAAGAGAGAGGAGAGGGAGAGATAGGGAGATATTTTTATTATCCTCGATTGACTATGTGCACCACATCGTATGAGAAATGTTATTGAATGTTGACTTTCCTCCTTTAACCCTTTTATATATTTTACATGGTAATAAGTAATACATTATGTAAAAAGATATATATTATACATTAAATGTAATAATATAATATTTAAAAATGTAAAACTATCCTATATTAGATATATGTATATTTAATTCAAATAATATTATGTATTAATTATATATTAAATATAATATTTATTTTTATAATGTATATGTAGTAAATAAATATAAAAAATATTTAATATATAAAATAAAATATTTTAATTAATAATCTATATAGAAATATATATTACATATTAATTTTATATTATAATATATTTTAATAATATATAAATATATTATACAAATATTAAACATATAACATATAATATGCAAAAATATAAACTTTAATTAAAAATAAATATAATAATTAACATTATACAAAATATGATTTGTAACAACACGAAATGGAGAGTGGGAGCGTAGCTGGAGGAGCTAGGGTTTTTGGAGAGGGTGACTATGCTAGTGCGGAAGGGGATTATGATGTGGATGAAAGGGGTTTGGGTGGACAGATAGACCATCCTGCTTGTTTGCTTGCCCATTGGGGTGAGGAAGGTGAGTTCTTCCTAGTCTGAGGTTTTGTCAAGAAGATGGTCTGGTTGGTGGCCTCGCTATTCTTGGGGGCCTTTTCAGGGCTCTTCGTGTATAAATGGACAGGCCTTGTGTTCTTTCTTTCTAGTTCATTGAGCTTTCGCTTGTTTGGCAGGGATTTTTTTTTCCCTCTTGGGCCCCACCCCTGTTACGGCTTGTGGACTCTGCTTTCTGGGGGCCTTTGTTTGGTTTGTGTATTCATACATTGTCTATGCGTATGGGTTCCCCTCTCCGTCCCCTCGTGGCTAGGGCATGGCATGTGCTAACCTTGACACTCCTGTGTCGATGTCGTTGTTTTTGGTGGTTGTTTTTGTGCCTAATATGTTGATGGTGGATGCTGGTTGCTTTCGTTGGCTTCGCCTCTTGGCTATTCATCCTTGGACCCCTCATTGGTTGGTGCAGGCTCCCGCCGTGGTTTGTGCCTCATGGCCTTCACATTTCTTACTCTTCCTATGTTGTGTAAGGGTCCTTTTCGACAGTTTTTGGCAGGAAGTTGTGATTGTTGACTGTGCCCTTCTCCTCTATGATTTGGTGGAGGATCTTGCATTGTTTGTTTGGTGTGGGGTGAGCCTTCCTTGTTGGTCGCAATACTTTCCAGATTAGGGTTTTGTTCCTGTTGCTGCTATGTAGCCAGTTTTGTGTTCTTCCTCCTTCAATTTCTACACCCAGCTTGGGCTTTGGAGTAGGTTTCTCTAAGCCATGACTATGTCTTCTATGATGAAGGTGTCTATCTTCCATTATGCTCCTTTTGTTGGTTCTCTAAGAATGGTCTATGGGGGTGTTTCTGATCTTTCTTCTTGGCCCCCTTGGAGATTCCTTTTGAGGTGGAGTTTCTTCAGGGTGGGTTGGGGTTTTGGGCATATGTGGGCTGAGTTTATTTCTAAGGAAAATGATATTCCTTTTGGTGTTGATCTAGTGCTGCGTGTGGTGGGTTGGTTGTGCGAAAGTGTTGAGGGTTGGTTACCTTGTAGGAACTTAACCAAAGAGGGCATTGTTCCCCTCCCATCGGTCATTATGTTTGTTCTAGTTCCTCATCTGAAGCGGTTACTCTCTCCTCGGGCCTTTGCTTCTACTCGCGTTGGCTCTTACCCCCTTGTGTGGCATCTTGAGATGGCCAAGAGATTTTTTGCATACTAGGATTACGGTACTTTTCTGTTTTAGAAATCATAGACCTATAAAGATGGTCAACGCTATTTTGTTTGTAGGGATTCCCACCAACAAAAGGTTTAGGGAGGCCTTTCAAAACCCTATGGGTTGTTTTTTCCTTGTCTACTCTTTGGAGTTGGCGTGCCTAGAATGGTGAAGCCTTTCAAAGTCCACAAAGTATTGTTTGTTACCTTAGCTTTGTTATTCTAAGCACAAGGGTTTTTCTTGAAGATGGTTTCAGGCTCTCCAAAACCCCTTGGTTTCTAATTAGGTAATTTTGGTTTTTTTGGGAACCTATTCCCATTGGTTGTTGCTCTGATCAAAAGCATGTTTCAATAAAGGCTTGTCCTTTCTTGGTGTTTGTCATTTTTGGTGGTCTCATTGCTTGTGAGTTTCCCCCTATGTGCCTGCTTGGCAATTATGTACTGGTCACAGGCCTATCCAATCTTTATCTAATGAAAACATTATACAAAATATAATATATAATAAAAAAATTAATTAAGAACACAAAAATCTCCATGTCTCAAAGGCTTATAATGTCGTTAAGTGAAGTCTTTTGTGACAAATGTACCTTTTTAGTAGATGTGTATTAGGTCGGTGAAGTTTTTTTTTGTTCTCGATAAGAGACAAAGACATTGCTATAGACACCATCTATCCAGCATTCACCATTCCCAAGTGGTTAATTACATTTATCATCACATTTTTACCAAATTTTCTATTTTTGAAGAATAATATCTTAAATTACAATTCTTTAATACATTGTAACAACAAAATCTAGCCTCATACATACACCGGACAATATCCAAAGGAAGCAACTATCAAGAAGGAGCTACTCTCTAGAGAAATGACTAGATGCCCATCAAGGAGACTCATTGAAACCAATGCATGTATCAAATCACAAAAAATCAACGGGTCAAATTATTTCAATCATCTTGCATGCCTTAAGGAATACAGAGCCATTGATTAAAAAAAGAGGTTGTCCATCTCAGATAAGAAATGCCTTTGACGTAAATATTTAAATTATATTTTTACTATTTATTATTAATTTATTAATGTACATTTAAAAAATACATAAAAAATTAAAAAATGGGTGTATAGGTGTAAAGGAGAGAAAATTTGATTAAGATTGTGAAATATCTGAGGGCAAAAAAATGTTGACAGATGGGGTAACATTTTTTCATATACCTCAACTTCATCATAAACCTGGACTTTTGTCATGAGGGCTAATGACATTCCATTTGGAGCAAAGAATTGTAGCAAAGTGTTGAAGACTCGTCCAATCACTTCATTTCAAATGTAGACAATGGCTAGGGAAGAGAGAAGGTGGAATGGAGGGTATAGGCATAGAGAAACCACCTCCACAATTAATGACAGAAAAGATAAATCTTCAAAGCTGATTAACAGTAAGGTGTTTGTCATATCTTCAAAGATCTTGGCAAAGGTCGTAGAATAGTTAAAAGATCTAGTACTATTCATCAAATGGTCCAGAGAGGGTTAAGTATTAGACCCCTTCTGTATGATTTATTTTTGGTTGAATGCATTGATATGTATCTCTAAAGCAAAAAATCTTGAATGGGAACCATTATTTTTGGGGGGCTTTAGATTACTCCACATAGACTGGATCCCAAAATATCCCTAAGTGGATCCGTTTTGTCAGAATCCCCATAGAATATTGGAACACAAATGCCCTAATCAGAATAGGATGCTTTGGGTTCCCTTGTGGGGATAAAGAAACACTTTGTTAATGGTAAAGAAGGATCCATGGCAAAATTATTCATTGAGTTTGATTTGGCTGTCAAAATTTTGGAGGAATCAAATATTATTGTTGAGAATGGGAGATGGTTTTAGAAATTTGTTGTGGAGAGGGGTTAGTTCAAAGGAGGGTTCCTTCCAAAAATCTTTGAAGGATGTTTTTCAAGGAAGCCTAAAGGGTTAGGGGTACTCAAGGATTCGTAGGACCCCTTAGAGAAAAAGTTCCCTAATCCGTCTTTGGCTATTCTTGAAGTGACACTAGTTGGTTTTATAGAGAAAAACACAGGAAAAGGTAAGAACATGTTGTGGTAGAGGATGTTAACTTGGACGTTAATAACAATCGCAAAATTTATTCCCTAGTCAATTAAGGTTTGACTTCTCAAAGAAAACCCCTATAGGTAGAAGGAGACAAAACCCCAACTACAAAAACCCCACTAGACATCATGATAAATCTACCAACCATACCTATTACATGAAATTGGTCATAGATGGGATGGGGAGACAAGAGAATTCCCATCCCCTTTCTTAAGATATTGATGATCAGTTAATGAGGATTGCATATGATTAATGAGACCCCATCAATCTTGAATCAAACTTGGCTTTATTGTACAAAGGTCTTATAAAAGATGCAAGGATAGGGGAGGATATTAATGAAAGGAATCCAAATTATGAAATAATGCTTCCAAATGCTAAATCTAATAGGAGAGATGATGTATAAATTTCTTACAAACTCTTAAAATACTGCAGATTAGATAAAAACATATAAAAACAAATTTAAACAAATAAAACCGCAACACCAAATATACGTGGGAAAACCTTTTTGGGAAAAAATCTACACTCCAAAAGCCAGAATAAATTGTATTATCAGCAACACCAATAGTTACAATACAATGCACAAACCCAATGCTCTTCAAGAGTAGCTACAACAGAGAATTTGAGAATAATTCGAGTAGCACATCAATGCCTTAGAAAATAAGGAACTTGTCTCTCAAAAACAACTAAGGCATAAATAGAGCTTAACACAAAGAATAATATGCCCATGGTTTCCAAAACCAACTTCAATGCCCAAGAGGTAAGATGTGTCACAAAAAATACCTTCATAATCCCATTACACATTACACATAGCAACTTTCAATACATCAACACCTATCTCTTCCATAACGATCATCTTGTCAAATGTAATGTAAGCACAACATAGAAGTTTCCATGACCAAATAGATGCCTTCCTTACCTCACACAACTTGTCAAAAGTAAATTCAAACCGTAAGTGCCAACTACCAAAAAATAACTCTCCATTCAACTCTTCCACCAAACTAGAAACCATCATAGTCATAATAGAATTCATCATAGTCTTGACATAGAAACCTATGACACTAGTTCCCTAAACTTTATGACTTCCAAAATGGGTGAAATAAAATAAATAATTAAATAAGCATGTTTGGACTCTAAGGTCGAGACACCTTAATCCCAACATTCTCCCACTTGTCAAAAACCTGTCAAGAGTCAAAATATTCTACCTTCTGCTGAAGGCCTCAAAGTCTATAGAACCAGAACACCATCTAAACTTATCAATGCTCACTGGTTATATTAATGCATTTGCAACATTTACCAAAGTGTCAACTTTCTCCATCTTCACCTTACCATCTTCTAGCATATCACAAACAAAATGAAACTATACATCAATATGTTTTGTTATGGCATGGAATGTAGAATTCTTCATTAAACAAATAGATCTCTGGCTATCACAAAAGATAGAAATCTGACATGCATCAAAACCAGTATAAGGATGCAATATTTTGATCCAAATGGATTCTTTACAAGTATGATAATATGTCATGTACTTTTCTTCTGTAGTGGACAATGTGACTAATTCTTGTTGCATGCTCATCAAACTCAATATACCATCAAACATCATCAAAACATATCCACTAGTGAATCTTCTGCTATCAATGTCACTTGCCCAAATATGATCTACATATGCATGAATGCAAACTGAATGTCAAGGTCCAGTACGATAACCATGAAAACACAAGGAATGCATAGAAGTACCCCTCAATTACCGAAAACTGCATCCCAATGCACTCTACCAAGATTAGCCATATACCAACTAAGGACTCACATTGCTTGGGAAATGTTTGGCCTAGTACAAACCATATCATACATTATACTTCCAACAACACTTACATAAGGTACATTAGACATGTCCTCCATTGTAGTAGGAGATTCTGGACAATCCTACACAAAAAGCTTCATCCCCTGTAACACTAGAACAACTAACCGCCTTCAAGTTGTCATGTTAAATCTCTCCAACATAGAGTTAACATACATACTTTGGCTCATCCAAAACATTCTACTAGCTCTATCTCTAATAATCTCAATCATAAGAATGTATCTCACTGCACCTAGATCTTTCATTTTAAACTGTGTTGCTAATAGAGACTTCAAATTTGAAATCATTCTCTTACCATTCCCAATAAATAACATATCATCCACATAGAGGACTATGAACAAAATGTTCCCATTTTTAGATTTCTAATACATACAATGGTTAGATTTAGATCTCAGAAATCCAAAAGACAACATATAGGTGTCAAACTTTTGATACCACATTCTAGGAGACTATTTCAAACCATACAAAGATTTCTTCAACTTACAAACAAGGTTTTTTTTACCATTTTCAATGCAATGCTCTGGTTGTAACATGTAAATTTCTTCCTTCAAATCACCATGAAGAAATGTTTTCTTCACAACCATCTACTAAACCTCCAAGTCATAAGTTGTTGTAAGTGATAACAAAAATTGAATGGATTTCAACTTAGCTACAAGTGAGATTATTTCACCATTGTTAATTCCCTCAACCTTAGAATACTGCATTGTGACCAACCATGCCTTGTACTTCACAACACTTCCATCTAGAACCAATTTCTTTTTGAACACCCATTTACATCCAACGAGTTTTTGTCCTTCAAGAAAAGGTACCAAAACCCATGTAACATTCTTTTTTAATGCATCCATCTCCTCATTCATGGCTTCCATCTAGGAATCTAAATCATGGATACTCATAGCTTCTCTAATATTCCTAGGCTCATCAATGTTATTATTCAAAACAATTATGCAACTGAAATCCAACATAGAGTATCCAAACCTTTATGGTGAATAACCATATCCATCAAGTCATTGTTTATCATAGGGAGGCCTCCTCAATTGTTGAGATTGAGGTTCTTGTTCTTCTTTCAAACATTCAAAACTGAACTGCTTGAGCTCTCCTCATTATCAAGTCTAATAGGAGTGCATAGTCCATTTCTTAACATACATTATGTTTCTCTTCCTTTTAAAGCTGCAAATCAATATTGGAAGGTTTCAACTCACAAAAGATCAAAATTCTAAGTTATAGAACACCTTATTTGCAATGGGATCTCAAAGCTTGAAGTCTTTCACACTGACACCATAGCCAATTAAGATACATTTAATTGCCTTGTTCTCCAACTTTGATCTTTTCTCACTTGGCACATGTGCATATGCATCATAACCAAAGACTTTGAGATGTCTCAATGAGGGATTCTTACCAAACCATGCCTCTATGGGTGTCTTCTCAACTAGAACTAAAGTAGGATATCTATTAATGAGATAACATTCAGTAGCTACATCTTCAACCTAGAACTTCTGCTCAATCCCAACACCACTTAGCATACTCCTAGCCATCTCAATTAGTGTTATGTTCATCCTCTATACAACTCCATTTTACTGTGGGGTGTCTCGATTTGTCTTATGTCTTTGAATCCCATGGTCCTTAGAAAACTTGTTGAATTTTTTCGAACAAAACTGACCACCATTATCAGTCCTCAAACACTTATTTTTTCTACTAGTCTGGTTTTCCACCGAGGATTTGAATTTCTTAAACTGAATAAATAAATTTAGATATACTTCTAAGAAAATACATAAATGTCCTTCTACTATAATCATCTATGAAAGAAACAAAATACACAGATCTAGATATTGAAGGAACATTAACAAGACCAAACACATTTGAATGAATATAATACAAAACCCCAAAAGACTTATGAGAACTGGAATAAAAAGAAACATAGTTTTGTTTTCCATAAGTTTACAATGTTTGCAAAAGTTGAACTCAAGATTACAATCATCAAGGCCTTCAACAAGGCTCTTATTTTTTAGGGCTGTAAGAGCCTTCTCACAATTGTGATCAAGTCTTTGGTGCCATAACATTGTCTTATTTGTTGGAAGCTTCATCTGGACAAAGCATTTGCATGCTTAGGTACCCAAGAAGCACAACCATCAGATGTTGTAATGATAGTATTCTTCTTTGATTGATCTAATGGCGAGGATGAATAATCTAAAGTCCTCTTCTTGGACTTCACATAATCCATATTGCATTAAACCATGCATGCATCTATCTTATAGAGCCTCTTGTCATCTTGCAATCACTATGTGAGAAAATAACCGGGACATTCACATCACTCAACTTTCTAACTAGAAGTAAGTTTTGCGCCAAACCAGGGATATGTTGGACACCATTAATCCCCTTCACTCTACCATCAAGGAATCGAATCTTGACTCATCTGTGGCCAATAACCTTTAGGTGAGAGTCACTACCCAGATACACTTTCCCACCATCAAACTCTTCGTACTTCATAAAACCAACCTCTATGAGAGATCATGTGGAAAGAGGTGCCTAAATTTATCACCCACACATCTTTTGATGCATATATTGCCAAGGGTTTGATAAAAGCATCTACTTCATTACGAGAGGATTTATTAGAGTCAAAATCAAAGAAATCCTTTTTACCTTTCTTTTTTTAATCCTCCTTTTACTCTTTTTAGAAATAACAAGATTTGTCACAGTTACAACATTTTACCTTAGAATTTTTAGCTACTAGGAGACTTAGATCTCCTCTAAGACTTGGATTTACCCTTCTTTTCCTTTTTATTTCTTTTCTCCAATATTCTACCATGAGCAACCATGACAACCTCCTTAACCATCTCATAAGATTTCCTTCACATCTCTTCAAATAACAATGAACCAACCACATCCTTCATGTTGAAAGAGGTTTTTGTGCTCCCAATCACCATCACAAGGTGATCCCATGAGTCCATCGAAGAATGTTCTTTCCAAAGACGAGTTAGTTTAGAGGAAGAAATTGAGGGAAACCTAGACTAATGGAGGAGATAAAAACTCAAAATTCTTCTAGAATGTGACTAGGCAATTTATATATCTCAATAGGATCTCCTAATTGAAAAATGTGTTTGGTTCAATTAAACATGATCTAGAGGATATTGTGAAAGAAGAAGTCCCCTTCTTTAATAATTTGTTGAACAAGAAGGAAGG